>NC_030679.2:120642961-120964628 GCF_000004195.4 Xenopus tropicalis
TCGTGTGCGATAAGTCGCCATTTTCGTATGTGGTATTTCTCGCGCTAGTTTTACCGCATGCATTAATTTCCGCGCTGAAAAGAATACGATCGCATGATTCACTATAACTTAGGCGCGCTAAATATCGCATTCGGCTATGCAAAAATTAACACCTACTACAGGCAGGCGATAATTATAGAAAAGTACAGTAAATTAGCTTTTGGCAATAAAATATGGACTTTGCAGTGTTATTTATTCAAGTCTGTGTTTCCCCTAGAGTGACGCAGCCGCCAGTTTGCAGCGAAATTGGCAGCGAAAATTTTTTATACAGTCATTTTCCGCAAGTATTGGCGTGTATGGCTAACATGGCGTGCGTTCATTTGCGCGACTATTTATATTTGGCTACAAGTGATGAAATGTTTCGCCAGGCATGGATTCGCAGCAAATTTTTGGACGTGCGTTGAATTTTTCCGCGGCGGATTTTTTCATGCGTTTCGCAAATCAATCCGACAATGGCAAAACGCATGAAAAAATTTGCCACGCAAAAATTCACCGCACATCCAAAAATGTATACAAGCGTCAAAAAATAATAGTCACGGGCAAAAATTTTTTTGCCCGCACAACATTTTTGCCGTTTCGTGGATCTTTCAAAAGATTTGCTAATTTTTCACTAAAGATAACCAGAACACATTTGCTCATCACTAGTGGCTACTATTTATAAGCATCTACTATTTATATGATACCATTTATATGCTACCATTTATATGTGGCTAATATTTATATACACCATTTATATGCGGCGACAATTTTTATACACTATTTCTAAGCTACCATTCATATGCGGCGACTATTCGCGTGCGTAATTTAGCGCATGTACCGGCAAATACCGCATTGAAATAGTCTTTGCGAGTTAAATAACGCATGCAATATCGCGCGTAAAATAGCGCAAGTATGCTTATAGTGAATCGTGCGAAAAGTCGCCAAAATTAAGACGCGGTAAAAATTTTAGCGCACGCTAAAAATAGCGCATGTTTTATCGCACTTTTAGTGTCTTCTGCTCTATGGTGAGTCAGTGGAATAGGGTTCCCCTGTTGTACAAACTGTGCTTTAGTTGAACCCATTGCCAAACTACAGAGCAGAAAGCACACTCTACATGGGCATGTATCAAATGTGTAGTGACCCTTTAAAACAGATATCCCCAACCAGTGGCTCGGGGTCAACATGTTGCTCACCACCCTCTTTGATGTTGCTCATAGTAGGTGCCCATTTTTACATTTCTGGCTTGGGGACAAGTTTTGGAAGCACAGAGACACAGTTTTACCCCAGGCAGAGCCCCCTGCAGGCCAGCAGTCCCCATTGACTACCAAAGAGCCAATCACAGCCCTTATTTGGCATCCCCAAAGAACTTGTTTCATGCTTGTGTGGCTCACCAACACTTTTTACATTTGTGTGTGGCTCACAAGCAAAAAAGGTTGGGGATCCTTACTTTAAAGGAACAGTAACACCAAAAAATGAAAGTGTTTTAAAGTAATTAAAATATAATGCACTGTTGCCCTGCGCTGGTAAAACTGGTAAGTTTGCAACAGAAACGCTACTATAGTTTATATAAATGAGCTGCTATGTCAACACGGGGGCAGCCATTGAAGCTGGGAAAAAGGAGAAAAGGCACAGGTTACATAGCAGATAACGGATAAGCTCTGTAGAATATAATGGGGTTTTATCTGTTATCTGCTAAGTGCCTGTGCCTTTTCTCCTGTAAATGGCTGCCCCCGTGGCTACACAGAAGCTTTATTATATAAACTATAGTAGTCTTTCTAAGGAAAACACACCAGTTGTACCAGTACAGGGCAGCATTACATTATATAGTAATTACTTTTATACACTTTCATTTTTTGGTGTTACTGTCCCTTTAAAACATAAAAAAATTGCTGAACCTAGTGGTCAAGAAAACAACTTTGCCATTAGGAAGATGTGTATTATGACAATACAGTATTACTTTAATGACATGGAATTGATTCCTCGCTTGCCCTATAACTTTTGCCTAAACCTTTTGTATTTTTAAGACGATCGGGTAGCTATCCCGCAGAACAAAGTTTCTAAGGCTTACAGCAAGTCATCTTTTGGACCCGTGTAGATCTGTTTTAGAGTTCTAAAGAACTTCATGTTGAGACGCTACAAAGAAAAGAAGTCCTTACTTGACAGACTGTTAGTAGACCACACCACCACCCAATACCAATAATTACCCAAGCGAATTATAAGGTTAAAACGTCAATTTTATGGTTGCCAATATAAAAACCTTTCCAAGCAGCTGTCTATAACTCCAAGGGATTGGCAGAAGAAAGGGTTTAACCTTACAGTAATTTCAACATAATATATAAATCAAATGGTAACAAATGAATTATGTAGGCTTGTCAGATATCATTCTTCCCATCATGATTACATGGCCCCTAACTATGTCCAGACTCATGCCATCAGGTTATCCTATTTATTTTAAAGCTCTAAAGTCACATTTTGATAAATCTACCCCAAAAACTCACCCACAATCGATTCATTCTTATAGGATTTTTAGACGTGTATTTTTCAATGGGTGAAAGATAGAACTCACCATTTTATAAATATTTTTCTAAAAATCCTATAGGAATGAATAGATTGTGGTGAGATTTTTGTATTGAGCTCTAAACTCACATTTTGATCTGCCCTACTTAGAGATTTGGAAGGATGGAAAACAGATAACTTTGCCTTGCCAGAAAGGAACATGTCTTCTATCAAACATCTAGAAAGAAACAGAGGATGAAAGAACAAAGGTTTCTATTCTTTGGTATGCTTGTTGCTTGAACACATACACTTTTATACCTACAGAAAATGAAAGTAAGATGAATATCCTCAGCAGCTTGCAGAAATCAAAGTAACTATGATGTAAGAATGCAATTTAGGCTTTGGCTAAGTCCTTGTACTGTTACTGAAAGCAGATAGCAACAGATGATAGAAAATGAAGACAAAATCCACTCAACTCAACATTTTGATTTTAGTTGGGGAAAAAGGGCCATTTCAGGAATGTGAAGTTTAATGGTTACTGCTGAGGGGTTCTGAGCTGAAAGGAAAATGAATATTTGTTTTTAAGTCTTGATTGTAGCAATGGACAGAACTGCATTCCTGTATTGCAAGGTTGGCTGTAACTAAAGACAGCCAAAAGGAATGTGAACAATGTTGAGATTAGTGAAAATACTAATAATTGAACAGAAAAACTGTAAAGGAATAAATGTCAGGAAAATAATGGAATAGACAGGTACCTAAAATAAAAACGGGACTGCAAAAAATGCAGCTAGATGAAAACCATTGATTATATAGTCAAAATAGAAGGAATGAAAGGCCAAGTGGTGAATATGGCATTCTAACCTGAAAAAGACTGAGCAAGATATAATG
Source organism: Xenopus tropicalis (assembly GCF_000004195.4). Classification (NCBI taxonomy): domain Eukaryota; kingdom Metazoa; phylum Chordata; class Amphibia; order Anura; family Pipidae; genus Xenopus; species Xenopus tropicalis. Next base: position 120,646,364 of record NC_030679.2, read on the forward strand.
ACTTAGACATCACTCACTAACAAAACAAATTGTTCTATCCCATCTCTAAATGAGCTAATGTGTAGCTGATACACTCATATACTCTTCAGCATAAATAACACAAATCTATTACAGATGCTCTCATTCATTCCCATAGGTCCCAAATACAGTGGTTAGCCAATAACTATTTATACTGGATGTGTAACCATTGATCAAATTATAAAACATTGAAAATATTTTACCAATAAAATTTTAATTGGCCACGCAATAATTAAGAGCCCCTACACAGGCATAGCTTGGTCTGTTTAGTTCAATGTTTCAGAACTTTATGTACCTCTTGATTATTGGGAAAGATGTAACAATACTAAGCAAAAACATTGGGTATGAATAACACAGCCCATAAAGGATATGTAGCTCAAGTTACGCTATGTTCCCCATAAAAACAGAGCAAACAAATATATTCTAAGAATTGGTCATCAGCTAACACTTTTGTGTTCTAAGCACTGTCTGGAATGGTGACATTTGACTCCATGTGAGGCTTGTAAAAGGTAAAACTGGGGAATCCTAAATGAATCCCAAAAGTTTGAATTGAATTCAGTTACTGAGCATTTTCTTGACTTTCTGGAAAGTTTCATAAAATTTCAGAGCAGATAAATTTGCCAGTTCATCAGAATGTGTTCAACTGCTTTGAGAACTAACAAAGCCTTTTGTTCAATGGGGTGTTAAAGATCAGAGGAAGAACTGACCTCAAACACCCCACTGAGTCACTAATCACCCCATATTAAAGAGCATTAACCCAATGCAAGTTAATGGTTCTGTGCTGTAATAACCTTGGTAAAATCTAAAGTGATCTATATTTTTTTACCAAGTGGAATCTATTGTCACCACTTTATAAAAAAAATACCAGTCACTGGTAAATCTACTCCATAGTTGTTTCCTTGCACATGATTTCATGTTTATATATTTGCACCACGGCACACCATATTGTAATGGGAATGGCTGGCAAATCATAAATGTGGGGGGAGAAGCCAAGCAGTACTCAATTTAGGGCCACAACTTCAGATCCAAAGTGTAGCTCAGGGGTCCCCAACCTTTCTTAGTCGTGAGCCACAGTCAAATGTAAAAAGACTTGGAGAGCACCATAAAAGTTCATGGAGGAGCCAAATAAGGGCTAAGATTGGCTATTAGGCAGCCTCTATGCACACTATCAGCTTACAGGGGCTTTATTTGGTAGGAAATCTTGTTTTTATTCAACCAAAACTTGCCCCCAAGTCAGGAATTCAAAAATAACTACCTGGTTTGGGGGCACTGAGAGCAACATCCAAGGTGTTGGGGAGCAACATGTTGCCCACGAGTTACAGGTTGGTGATCACTGGTGTAGCTAAACATAAGAATTTAAAAAGCAGCCTAAATGCAAGCTTGTGGGTTTAAGTAGTATCAATGGGTAAAATCTTAAGTCTGTTTTTAAGTCATTGGAATTCCTGTGTTTCTCTCCCATGCATGCATCATCATCATCATCATCATCATTTATTTATATGGCGGACATAAGTTATGCAGCACTCTAAAATAATAATACTGAATACTGACCTACAGAAAGACTTCCTTGTGTTATTTTTCCGTTTTTCCCTCCAGCATGCCCCCCCAGTCCCCCCATATTCCACTTTTGAAAACTGAACCAGAATTCTGTTTATTGAATTCATATATTCAACTGTTTCCATTATATCCCCTCACCATGTTCTCCTCTAAGCTACACTTGATGACTTTCAAACATTTCAACTTTCAGACATGAAACAAGTAAATAAGTATAATCAAGGAATGATGTAAGAAACAGCAGCCAAGTTATAAAGGAAAATTGTTTACATTTCCATAAATGACCACCACGATGGCAGATTTTAAATGCCACCGGAAAAGTATTACATAACTGTTTCAAACATATTTATGAAATGTTCTTTTCACATCTGATTATAGAAGACTTGTGTATACGTTAATCATATATTCTGTGTTTTGTGTGTGCGTTTTGTATTGTTTGCGAGGCACAATATTTCCCTGCTAAAGAGGCTTTGAATAATCAGTCTGACAACCTCCTGCTGATGGAAAGGAAAACTGAATTAATTTTTCCCTTTCCTAAATATGCTCATTTAAGACACAGCTTTACTTGAGTGATGGGCTGAAACTTTGGCTTCGCATAAAGTCCTACTTTTACTTGAAGTTTGAAACAAAGTCTCCCGGCTTAATTATAATTAAAGCAGTAGGAAAGGTAGAAATCATAAGGGGTGCCAAAAGTTATGCCCACCCCCCCATGTCATAGGCTTTTCTTACCTGATAACCCAGGCTGGTGCTCCTGTTATCAAAAAACTGCCCCACCCTAGGGTTTTTCTCAGTGAGCAACATGGAGTGATCTTCTTCCTGCTTCTTCTTCTTTCTTTCCATGGGTGCCCATGTACAGTAAAGTGAAAAGCCAAAGTTTAACAAAAAGCTGGCATTTTTACTTTACTGCAGATGTGTTGGCCCCAGGGTAGTGAAAAACGATGCAGTGGAGAAAGAGGATAGTTCTGTGGTGCCAGATGAGAAGAACCCAAGGCTGTGTAGTTTTCAGGAGCACCAGTGGGGGGTATTAGGTAAGTACATCTAATCGTTGGGGGATTTTACCTTTCCTTTTAAATGATTAGTTACTTGCATAAACTACAAGTATTAACATAGTATTTAAAGTGGACCTGTCACCCTAAGAAATAAGTCCAAATTATTTTCTATATTGTTAGTTGAGCAAAATAAACTTTACTTACTCTATATAAATAATATAAATCTTGTTTCCTTCCGTCTTGGAATTACTCAATCAAAGCAAGCAGGCAGGCACCATTTTGTGGACACTGTTATGAAAGCAAGATTTGCATCATGCCAAAATCTTGTTTATGTGCCAGAATGGGGGACCAGATGCCCAGGCCCATGCACTGGCTATACAATTTGATGAGGAGGAGGGAGGGGAGAAGTGAGATGTGCAGTAACATCTAGGAAGTGCTGAATGGAAAGCTAAAGTTATTGTCTGCCCCGTCTCTATGCCTAAGGCATAGAGGCGGGGCAAGCAATATATGATTGACAGCTGGGATTTTTAAATGCCTTTATAATGGGTTTGGATGTGTTAATCTAAAAATGATTTTGGGTTTCATGTTTAATTTGAACAGGACTTTTATTATACAGTTTTCCATGTCTGGTTGACAGGTCCACTTTAAATAAATAACACTAAACTAAATGTCGAACTTAAGATCCCATTACTATATACAAAAGCCCACAATAGGGAAAGAAACTGTATTTCAAAGTAAATATTCCTAAAACGTGTATATGATGGGATAATGGTTTTAACGTACCAAATATAAATAATGACTCAAAAGGCTCACCCAAGTCTAGAAGTGGTCCGGGTGCTCAAGGCCCCGAACCCGTAGCCGAAAGGGAGAGAAAATCACAAAGCTGTAATAGGCCTACGGTTAAGTGCGTACGCGCACAAAACATGTCAGGCACTTTGATTTTTAATGGATATAAAGATTAAAGATTGCTTTTTAGCAGATTCCTTGTCCGGTTGTGCTTACAGCTTTAAGATCCCATTAGCCTTGGATATTATGCATGTTTAAGAAGTCATCAGAAATGTAGAATTCAAAAATATTGTAAAGAGCTTTATAAAAGTGAAAAGGTTGATTGCTAGTAATATATGTCCTAAGCAGTCACCATTAATCTTTAACTAATTACTTTTACCTTTTTCAACCTCCATTGTTTTATTTGCAACACCACCTAAAATGAATCCTCTTTTCTATAAGAACCGTGAAGCAATCCATCTTATTGTAGGAGAACTGCAGAACTGATAGTTATGGTTGATTATTATTAGGTCGTGTCTGTCAAACAACAAATTAAATGTTAAGGCAGGTAAGATTACATAGGAAATGTTGACAAGAAGATCAAACAAACCTGACAGAGATGGTGCAACGTATATTATAGCATAAATGAGCATAAGTCAGTATGGTGTACAGTATGTGAAGAAAACATAGGGTGAGGCATATTACTAAAGAAAATCAATTAATACTTGAGAAAATAAATCTTTTTCTTTCAGGTGAGTATAAGGTCTGGTAGAGTTGCCCTTATCTGATTGGAACAAAAGGTAACTACCCATCGACCATAGTGGGTCAACAAAGAAGCATTTGCAGGTGGGAAGAATGACAAGAAAGAGAAATAGATAGTAGGTATAGTAGATAAATTGGTATAGAAGGGCAAGATGGCTCTCATTTGAAAACACTAAGTGCACTCTTGATCATGCAAAGTTTGCATGAGTAAAGAAAATTCCTTTCATTGAAGGTACAGGTATAGGACCCCTTATCCAGAATGCTCGGGACCAAGGGTATTCTGGATAAGGGGTCTTTCCGTAATTTGGATCTTAATACCTTAAGTCTACTAAAAAATCAATAAAACATTAATTAAACCCAATAGGATTGTTTTGCATCCAATAAGGATTAATTATATCTTAGTTGGGATCAGTTACAAGGTACTGTTTTATTTCTACAGAGAAAAAGGAAATCAGTTTTAAAACTCTGAATTATTTGATAAAAATGGAGTCTATGGGAGACGGGCATTCCGTAATTCGGAGCTTTCTGGATAATGGGTTTCCGGATAAGGGGTCCGATACCTGTACTTGCATCCACAGGCACTCCTTGAGCCTCAGTATAGTTGCACTCAGTGTGCTACTTTGTCTCCTCTCACAAATTGTGTATTGGGTGCCTATTGACGCTGGGGAACTATACGCTGGGGAACTATCTTCGAGAGTTGCAGTAGCCGCAGTGGTTACCACAGTTGCCTATGCCAATGGATGCAACAATGCCTGATCACTGATGATCTTTAGTGCCATTGTGTCTGATTTGTGTTAAAGCATTCATGGAACTGCATGAGTTTTAATGTATTGGATTGAATTGTATAAGGTTCTTTACCTTTTTAAGGCAACACTGATGCTGTAATTATGGGGAAATTGTGCTCTGTTGGTAAATAACATTGTGCTCAAAATTGTACTTTGCATACTGCCCTTATGTTTAATTTCACTTGTAAATGACCCTTCTTGCACTTGCTTGTATCCGTAGATTGCCCATCCTATAGGCCTTTTTATGTGAGTCCTGGCACAACAACTGAAGGGTAAAAGGTTACACCTGTCGTACTTTATATAACTAATGGGGCCAAACAACGTCTGTTTTACCCTAAGATTCAAAAAGTATTCATACATGTGGAATTAAAAATATCTATGCAGGTATGGGATCCTTTTCCCGGAAACCCGTTATCCAGAAAGCTCCGAATTACAGAAAGCCTGTCTCCCATAGACTCCATTTTAATTAAATCAGATTTTTAAAATGTATGTCCTTTTTCTCTGTAAAAATAAAGCAGGACTTTGTATTTGATCCCAACTAAGATATATTTAATCCCTATTGGATGCAAAACAGTCCTATTGGGTTTAATTAATGTGTTATTGTTTTTATAGTAGACATAAGGTATGGAGATCCAAATTACAGAAAGACCCCTTATCCAGAATACCCTTGGTCCTGACCATTCTGGATAATGGGTCCTATACCTGTACTACAACCCAACGGATTTAGTAGACGCTTTCATTGATGACATCAGCAGACAGAAAGCCTCGGTTCATAATGAGTTCTTCACCTTGACAGAATAAAGCTCGGAGGCCTGACCCGAGCGCTTTCAATAAAATTGTTACTAAAGTACTTGTACTTGTAAGGCAATTTTTATTCACTGACATGAAGATTACTGAGGCAACTGTTTTTTATTCAATTAAAGATTGACAGCCTTCTCACTTAACACACACCTCTTTGCTTGCTTCTTTCTCATAAATGCCCTTGTTGTGCTCTCCTGCTGCATTTCCAAAACAAAAGTTGTCATTTTTTTCTGTCACAGAGTGGTTATCAGAAAACATGGCCTTGTCTAACGAATGCTCGGGCCTGACAGCACTGACGCAAAAACAATGAGTGCTTTTTTTTGCCGTTTGTTTGTGATTCAAATGTACATGATTGTGAAGGAACATGCAATTTGCTTCTGACTTGTAATGCAAAATGTGCTCTTCTGCATTGTCAAGTCATTTCTGTGTGGGTGTATTATATTAATATAATATGTGATTTAATTTAAATGGGGCATGGTAAATTTTAAGAGTTTTAAAAAGGTGTGTATATTTGTTGTGGCACAGTGGTTGGGAAGACTCAAAAGGGGAAGGTATATATCTCCCAGAATACTCAAAGAGACAAAGCAAATATGGAGAATAACAGGCTGTGTTCACTGAGGCTGGAAAAGGTGAGCCTTTTTGTCCGGGAAGTAGGAAGCAAAGCTGGAATTACAGCAGTTTTCTGGTTGCTAGGGTCCAAATTACCTTAGCGACCAGGCATTGGTTTGAATGAGAGACTGATATATTTATAGTAGTGGACCTAAACAGAAAGAAAAGTAATAAAAAGTAACACTGACAATAAAATTGTAGCATTACAGAGCAATTGTTGTTTGGCTGCTGGGGTCAGTGACCTATTTTTGAAAGTTGGAAAGAGTCAGAAGAAGGCAAATAATTTAAAAACTATAAAAATAATAATTTATGAAGACCAATTGAAAAGTTGCTTAAAATTGGCCATTCTATGACCTGAAAGGTGAACCACCCCTTTAAAAGCAAAATATATGTAATTGCCCAGATACTACTATTTTTCTATTTTGTGTGAATTGAATATTCACACAGGAAGCCTTGATGGGACTAGGAAGGGCAGGCAGGAGAAGGGGGGGGGGGTTAACAGGAGTAGGTTGAGATTGGTAGGGATGGGAGAGTTGCACAGGAAATGATAGGGAGGGAAGGAAGGGGTGGGGGCTAGGCTCCAGTATTTGGTACATGAGTGTCAAAATGGTGGATGGTAACCTCCTTGGACAAGGGTCCCAGGAGGCTGGTGGATTACAGTTGTCTGCTCCCACCTGCCCACCTGAAGCTGCTCTGAGAACTGGTTGGCATGGCAGGCAGCCATGATTGGTTGTTTCTTAATTGGCAAGCATTGCAGTATTCTGGGTATAACATTTTCCATGTTATTGGCTAAAATGTTGCACTGTATATTACTATTTGTATTTTGACCTGGGCAGCGTCAAGCATCATCACCATTTATTAGACCCTCCTTTTTAGTTATAAATAACAACACTGAGGCACCTGGGTGAATTGAAAAGGCCGCAGTTATTAACAATGTTAATCAACAATGCAAGAACTATTACAAAATAATTACTCAGCTGGAATGCTTGCCCATAGTACTTCTCTGAGTAAATGGGCCCCCCTCCATGCCAGCCTTCCCCATGCTGAGGCACACGGATGCGCAAGTAGAAGCGAGTAAGTCTCACTCAAACCCTCCCGGGACCATAACCAGGGAGGTAACAACCAACTCTACTGAACTGCAACTACAACTATGGATTGTATCTCTTGACTCCTGGTTGGGTGGGCAGGATTCTGCTCCCTCTGCTACTGGAGACAAAGTGAGGCTTCTGGCCAAGCTCTTGCTTTTTCTTTGCTTGCTGACTCCTCCCCCCCAACCTCCCAGTTAACTCTCTCCTTCCTAAACCTGCCTAACCCGGTCAAAGCACCCCTGCCTCTGTTCTTACATCCAGGGAGCCCTAATCTTTTAATAAAAGCTGTGGTCTGTCTATATCCCATATATATGCAGGAGAATTGAAGGGAAGCAAAATGGGTATGTGGTGAGTGAGAAGCCTGCCAGACTGACACTGCACTGTCAAGTATATTTTTAATAACTCAAGCCATATTGCCTTGTTGCACACTCCATACCTGAGAGTATTCCCTTGGCCACTGCATATAAATGTTATTCTCTGGGGCACCAGAAAAAGCAGAAACCAATGTGGTTCTCCTGTTGAACCTCCTAAATACAGCTCTGGTATTTGCCATAGTATTTTCCATAGTAGAACAAAAATATGCGCATGATATGGTCCTTGCTTCAAAGACTTTCCCTGAAAATGTTCAAATAAATTAAACATGTTATGCAAGCAAGAAAATTCTAACAGAATAATGTATTAGTTACCTCATCAGAACACTACTGGAACCCTGTGTTACAAGAAATGAATGTAATATGCATGTCACTACAGACCAGCTCCAGGCGTGACACAGACAAGGGGCAGTACGTATGGAGTTTTATCATGTAGAGGGGTGGAAAGAAACAAAGTTGCAGTAAATCTAGATCTAAAGGAGACCAAATGCCATATACACAAATGAATTTAGTATACAAATATGGAAAGATCTCCTCATTTTAGTTTGCTCTTTCTACACAGAACATTTTAGTCATGCTGAATCCCTGTACCATTAAGCTTAGTATCTCATTTCTGCTGCCTGAGCCACAGATGGATAAACAACTTGTCCAAAATTACAAGGAGGTAACAAAGGGATAGAACTAAGTCTTCCCTTTGTGCAAACTTTGTAAAATTACAATATATCTGTTTTTCCAAAGCAATGATGACGTTTCTTGTTTAGATAGAGGTAACGTGCTCAGACTCCTTTTGGACTCCACCATAGCAAAAGCTAAAACTGCAAGAGGCGTTAGGTGGAAATATGGCTCAGCATACTAGGAGAAGAGGTCAGACCCTAAGGTAATAATTCCTTATGGAATCCCAGGGAACTGGACCCTGTGGAAGGGCTACCTGCCCAACAATGCCAACAAGGCATCTCCCATTAGAGCATTGGGCAACTTATAGCAGGCAGTCAAGTAACCTCCCTTTGAGCATTGTTTAAAGAGACCAACCAACCTTGGCACATTTGAACTTTAAAACTGAGGAATAGGCCCCCAACCCTGACAAGCATTCCTCCCTAGAATACTATCACTTAGCCTCAAACATACCTCCTTACCATAGACCTTTTTAATATTTGTGGGTGGGATGGTGGGATGCTGCTTGTACCCTTCCTCCATGTGAAAAGAGGCCCCCGATTCCTGTGCTTTCTCCTTAATACCCAGACCCTCTTTTTTTCCAATATGAATTTCATGCCCTGCACCTTCCTAACACAATCAAGGGTTACCACCTCTTCCAGTTTCTGATCCAAGCCCCCCATTCTATGACTCCACATATTCTAGAATTTTGAAGAAGTGATAATAATTTACCATTTACGAGTTCTAACTAACTCTTATGCTTGACAAAAATTCATGCAATACATGTTACTACCCAGGAATGTAAAACAGGAGTAATACCCATGTGCCACCTCTCTGCGTGCCACTGATGCTTACTCTTGCAAAGCGTCTCAAGACCTCCCCTGATTCATTACAACTATGTAGTCTCCGGACCAACATATCTGATATAAAAGCTTCCAGAGGGCACTGATCTCACCAGAGCCCTTTTGACTTGTTGCTTTGTTAGATCAACAGATGATTATCAGTAGCACAGCACTTACATTTCAACTGCTGGAAGCCAAACATATTGCCTTGTTCTCATGACATTTTTCTTCTTGTGTGTTGAGAATGTATCACTGCTATTTATCCTGCAGTCATCCAACTGTTATTGAAGTAACATCCCAACATCCCAGAAACATTGCGTGGATGAGAGATGCTGGGAATAGTTCGGCAACATCTGTTAAAGCACCTGTTTGACAACCCTGGATAGGTACAACTTACAAACAATCTTTCCTCTACTGATTCAGCTACCACTCCGGGATCCATAATGCAATTAATTTCAATTGCTCGCTTTAGTTCTTGTAAGGGAAATAATGAATGTGAAATTAGCCAGACCTTCCTGTGATCCCCACTTTGGAGCCTGCATTAATAAACCTGATACTCTTAGGTTTGTCCTTGAAAATATTATATTAATTGGTCCTGTTTACAAATACTGTAGCAGATGCCCTGCCAGACAGCTGATTTTCATTTAATTATCAGAATCACACACTTAACAAAATAGCATTTTCCCCCTTCTGTTTTAATGTTTTAATAATTACCCTGCATTAGCATAGGCTGCCTGGAAGGCTCTGTGGCTGGAATTCAGATTGACACGTTGCCGGCATTTATCATGCGCCATTTCAGAGGAGTGAGTGGCTCTGGTTCCTTGGTCAGTGGGACAGAGCATGCCTTTTGATACACATGATTAGATAACATTGTTCTGGATTCAACGCTCTTCAAGTAATTGTTATGTCTTTCTAGAACCCTAGCAAAAATCCATTGAAAGGAATCCAATCATAATGTACACATTATACAGATTATATTAGAATACAAACTGCTTTGCTATGGAAATGCCTGGAATGGAATATTCACAGATAGCTTGTCAGAAATATAGGATCATACACATTTTACTAATTGCCCCCTTTTCTTCCTGATGCTTATTATAATACAGAACGAGCAACTGCAAGCTGTCTCTCTCCAGCTGCTGAACTACAACTCCCAACGCATTTGAGGTAGAAGTATTTTCCAGTAAAGATTCCTTTTTAGCATGATGTTAACAAAAGCATTTCTGACCATTTGCAATATGATTTTATCTACTGAATGATTATCTGGGATTTTTTAATTTGTTTACTTTTTTTATTCAGCAGTTTGGTACAGGTATGGGACCTGATATCTAGAATGCTTGGGACCTGGGTTTTTCCATATAAGGGGTCTTTCCGTATTTTAAATCTCCAGACCTTAAGTCTTCTAAAAAAAAAAAACATTAAATAAACCCAATAGGATTGTATTGCCTTCAATATGGATTAAATATATCTTAGTTGAGAGTACAGGGTACTGTATTATTATTACAGAGAAAAACAAAATAATTTTTAAAAATTAGAATTATTGGCTTATAATGGAGTAAATGGGAGATGGCCTTCCTGTAATTCTGAACTTTCTGAATAAGAGGTTTCCGGATATCAGATCCCATACCTGTATTTACAGAGCCGCTACTGCCATGAGGCAAGTTGAGAATTTTGTTTCAGTTCCTCTTGAGCAAAATTCTCATTTTAAAATCAGAATTGTTGCTCTTCCAAACTGCTCTTCAGTTGCTCTTCTAAACTCTTTGCACTAGTGATACGGCCCTCCTCAACTCGATCCAAATAAGTAAACTGCAAACAGCCCCAAATTGCCCCTGGATATTTATACAGTAGTATAATAAACTGAAAATGAAATGTTGCCCCATTCTTGCCTGATATACTGTAGGATTTTAGTTCAGGGTTTCCTATGTTGTATTTTTCTTTCATAATGCGCCAAATGTTTTCTGGTTTTTGGACGTATTCCTGAGCCCATGCAGTAATTCCCACTACAGAATGGTGTCTATTTTAATGCAGTGTCACCTGAGGCCCTAAAGATCATGGTCATCCAATATTGGCTTTAGGCTTAGTCCTTTGGCTCCAGAGATTTATCCTTATTCTCTCAATCTTTAAATGTTATTATGTACAGTAGATCGTGAAATCCCCAAATTCTTTGCAATTTTACATTCAGGAAAGCTATTCGTAAATCATTGCAATTTGTTGTCTTTGTACTATTTTCAGTTAAATGTAAGATAATTTCAGATGTTCTAAAATGTCATGAAAATAATTTGTACAAAAATATCGCAATTGCGCTCTGAAAGTCACTAAATTTTAGTGCAGAAAAGTTTGTTAAGCCACAAAAACCTTTCTGGCTTTTATGCCTTCCAGGTTTTGCTTTGGAAGCCTTCCGTAGGACTTGACAGATCAAACCTGGTGAAAAGATAATCCTGAGGAAAGTTTAACCAAAGCTTTAAAGGAAAAAGAAAGGTAAAGTCACTTGGGGGTGCCAAAATGTTAGGCACCCCCAAGTGACTTTAACCGCCTACCTTTTACCCCGGGCTGGTGCCGCTGTCAGGAGAAAACAGCACCAGCCCGGGGTAGCTGCCGGCGCTTCCTCCTTCCGGCTTCGCTGCGCGCGCATGCGCAGTAGAGTGAAAAGCCGAACTTAAACATTTAAGTCGGCTTTTTCGCTCTACTGTGCATGCCCGGCCACCGGCAGTTTAGGAAGTGGAAGGCGGAAGGAGGAAGCGCTGCGCTCCAGGTGCCCCGGGCTGGTGCTATTTTCTCCTAACAGCGGCACCAGCCCGGGGTACAAGGTAAGCGGTTAAAGTCACTTGGGGGTGCTTAACATTTTGGCACCCCCAAGTGACTTTGCCTTTCCTTCCCCTTTAAAGAATTCTGAAATGTTCATAGTCTTTGCGCAAAATACTATTTTTTTTGTAATTTTTTTTAATGAAAACCACGAAAAAGTCATGGAATTTTAACTAACTTTTTGCATACATTCTGAAATGTTCTATAAGTTAAAAAAAAAGTTACAAAAAATACGATATTATCTCAAAATTGTTTAGTAAATGGGCCCCATGGAGTAGCTTTCAATCCCCTGTTTGAAAGCTACTCCACATACTACTCTATATAAAATATATATTTTTTTTACTGCCTTCTGTTTAGGCTCTCCTTTTTTTATCTACCATTTTGTATTCCCAACTGCTGCCTAGTCTCTACACTAAGGGGTATATTTATCATGCTGTGTAAAAAGTGGAGTAAAACATCACCGGTGATGTTGTTTATTGCAGCCAATCAGATGCTTTGATTTGATTTCTGACTGTTGAAATCTAATTGTTGATTGGTTGCTCTGGGTAACATCACCGGTAATGCTTCACTCCACTTTTTACACAGCATGATAAATATACCCCTATGGGATATATTTATTATGCTCAACTGCTCCATCCACACTCCCCAAAACATCATTCCATACCCAATGAAGACAGGGAGGGCAGCACATAGGGGTTGGTGACCACTATATCTGGCTGAGAGTACCTTTTGGTCTCTGGTGCTGATCACTGATAAGGCAGGACTAGAGCAGCTTCCAATGTGCCTGCTCTGGTTTGGGGATCACCACCAGGTGGATCAAAAGTTACACAGTCAAAAATGGTAGTCACCAATGTGTTGCTTTCCTTTTTCTTGATATTTTTGAGAAGGGGATTTTTTGGGGAGTGTGGATGAAACAGTCAGTGAGAGGGCCTCTGCAGGGACCTGTTATGTACAAATTACTTTAGTTGTCCTTTAGGAGCCTGACCGCTGAGACTCCACAAGAGTGCTTTTAAAGTTTGTGATAAAAAAATAGACAGTTACATTAAAAGGATTTTGTTATATAACAATAATGCCCTTTTAATTTTCCTCTCTAACCCAAGGTGGGGCTTGTATCTCTGTGATGTAGGTTGCCTATCCATCTAATAAGGTAAAGCTTGTCAAGTAGAGATCAACACTGTGCCCTTTTTAACAGGAAAAACAAAAAACATGAATTTGTCAAGGAAAATTAATCTTTAAAAATCATGATCTCTGATCTTTTTTTTAACTGACATCGCACATACCATCTGCCACCAATTACAGCTCTTGCAACTGAATCCTAAGGGGCCTTATAAAAAGCCATAGTTACATAGTTATATAGTTACATAGTTACATAGGGTTGAAAAAAGACCTGTGTCCATCAAGTTCAACCCATCCAAGTAAACCCAGCACACCTAACCCACACCTACCAATCTATACTCACATACATAAACTATAAATACAACCACTAGTACTAACTGTAGATATTAGTATCACAATAGCCTTGGATATTCTGATTGATCAAGAACTCATCCAGGCCCCTCTTAAAGGCATTAACAGAATCTGCCATTACCACATCACTAGGAAGGGCATTCCATAACCTCACTGCCCTCACCGTGAAAAACCACCTACGCTGCTTCAAATGGAAGCTCCGTTCCTCTAATCTAAAGGGGTGACCTCTGGTGCGCTGATTGTTTTTATGGGAAAAAAGAACATCCCCCAACTGCCTATAATCCCCTCTAATGTACTTGTACAGAGTAATCATGTCCCCTCGCAAGCGCCTCTTTTCCAGAGAAAACAACCCCAACCTCGACAGTCTAACCTCATAGTTTAAATCTTCCATCCCCTTAACCAGTTTAGTTGCACGTCTCTGCACTCTCTCCAGCTCATTAATATCCTTCTTAAGGACTGGAGCCCAAAACTGCACTGCATACTCAAGGTGAGGCCTTACCAGGGACCTATAAAGGGGCAAAATTATGTTCTCATCCCTTGAGTCAATGCCCTTTTTTATACAAGACAGCACTTTATTTGCTTTAGTAGCCACAGAATGACACTGCCTGGAATTAGACAACTTGTTATCAACAAAAACCCCTAGATCCTTCTCCATTAAGGAAACCCCCAACACACTAGTTGTCTGATTTGTGGATTTCCTTCAGCATTCTGCAGGTAGCGTGTCCAATGGGATTCATTAAAAACCTGCATGTGCTCAACATTTCCCATTTAAGAAAACCGCTCTCACGGAAATGCCTGCACACAGGGCGTATCACTAGACTCGTCCCGCCATATTCTAATAAAATAATGCTTTACATTTAAAGGAGAAAGAAAGGTAAAAACTAAGTAAGCTTTATCAGAAAGGTCTATGTAAATACAGCCATAAGCACTCACAGAAACGCTGCACTGATGTCTCTGTCTAAAGATTTGTTGTGTCTGTAATTCATGTGCCAGAGACACACAGCTCTCTGCTCTCTCCTGCTCACCCCTCCCTCAAGAATGCTAAGAACTCACTCCCCCCCCTTAGGAATGTGGATCTGAGCCAATCAGCAGGAAGCTGACTCATAGTCTAAATAACTGAGCATGTTCACTTGGTCTGGGTGTTTGTGCAGGAGCTAAGCATTATGGGAACTTTCTTTACACAGCTCAGCGTTTTTTCTTTCTGTTTGGCTTCTGATCATCTGAACAGGTGAAATATTGGGAGACTTAAGGGCACTCTTGAGACAACTGAAGGTATGCCTGCAGCTTGAGATTAACTCTTTATTAGCCTTTCCTTCTCCTTTAAATCAATGATTATCTAAGAGCAATCTTTGCAACCATTTGTTTGTTAAAGGTCAAAGTCAAAGTTAGAAATTACTATTTACTATGTCTAGGGAATTAAATCTTCTGGAGTGAATTTTGGCAAGAAAATATGAACAGATATTTAACATTTTGATAAATCTCACCATAGTTTTCAAAAACAAATATGACTATGAAAAAGATTTAGTATTCAAGTGGTAAACTATATAAATGAACAGGGAGGCCAATTTATAAAAAAAATTTGAATTATGAAAATCACTCTGTCGCATAAAAACCTGAAAAAAATTAGACTGTGGAGACTTATTCCCTCCTTAACCATAACGTAGCTAACTGCGCATAGCAAAAAACACATAAGTGGGGTGCAGGTCGGCCACAGCTTTATTAGAAAAATTTTTTTTTCCTTAGTCCTTGCCATCTGTTTTTCCACATGTACCAAAACATCTTAATGAACTTATAGCTGTTTTATAACCGAATGCCGGGCACTGCGAGCGCATCGGGCATGTAACAGACATCACTTAACACCAAAAATTAAATGGCCAAGGACTATCACCCGCCATATGCTGTGACAATTGTTTGCGACAAGTATAAGAAATAATGGTTAATACAACATATAATTTAACAGTTATTTCCCAGTTGAATTCAGAACAGGGTGGGAGGGAGATGCAGCTCGGGTCTGTGGGAGTAGGTACGCAGCGCGGGAGCAATGAGCGGAAGAGGCGGGGGCAGGCAGTCAAGGAGGGGACCTTACTCAACATTCTGAATCTGGGTGGGAAAAAAGAAACCGGGTGAGTTAACCCCTTAAGGGCACGGAGCACATTATCATATTGCTAGCAACCCAGTCCCTCAGAGCTTTCTCTATGCTTTCCAGCGCTCTCCAAATGCAGCAAAAAAAAAAATTCTACCAACCGCTTTCAATTTGTCTGCCACATTCTAATTGATCAACAAATGTTAACTTTAAATTATCAAATAAAAAAATAGCTTGAATGTTGCTCATACAACCAATGTTGGAATGACTTACCAGGACAGCAGGAAAACTCCCGGTGGGCCCAGGTGTCAGTGGGCCCTCTTGTTTCTAACTATTTAGTCTCATGGTTATTCCCTATTTCTGTATGGGAACAAGGAAGCTTGATAGATGGAAGAATAGAGTATAGTAGAGAAAAGAGACTAGGAGAATAAAGAGTTTGAGGGAGGGGAGGAGAGGAAAGGAGGAATTAAAGTTTTGAGAGTGGGCCCATGGTCCAGGGTTTTCTGGGGGGGACCTGCCATCTCAGTCCAACACTGCATACAACTCCCATTGACTTCTCTGTGCACTCAACAGCTTTTGATGCCAAATCTTTCTATGCAAGGTTTCAAGTTTTTTTGTGCTTAATAAATCTCCAAATTTTGGATTTTGCCGCAAAAAAATTGAATTGCAGATTCAATTGCATTGAATTGCAGATTTTTGCAAAAGTCAAAAATATTGATTTAGAATATGTTAGCAAATCCTACAGAAAATATGCATAACCTTGAGTATGTGGAGCAGTATGCATGCACAAACATACATTTATTAATGAGCCATATAAAGTACAAGGTTAGCAACAAAATTAGGGAAAGAAAGGTTCACTTGCAGGTAATAAATCAGATCCTGAGCGCAGTAGCAGGTCCCCTGTGTACAAGACATACTCCTGTTCTACTGGACAAATGAGGGGATATCTAGGTAACTTGGAGGAAGAGGGGTACCCCAACCACTTAGTTTTAATGAGACATTCCATGAGAAATAGGACTTAGAAGTCTATGTAGGTGTAAAAAGCAGAGTGCTGCATCACTAAGCAGCTAAACTAATAGTGTAGGCAAAACGTATCCCAGTCCTGCATGTACAATAAAAGGTTACTATGTTCTTAACAAAACACATTTTGCATTTGTTCCTCTGGCTGCAAGCATTGCCATTTTATGGTTTATATATCTATATATATATATATTTAAACAGGCACCTCTGACAAAGGGGGTAAATCATATGGCAATGTTCAGCATTCGAGCATAAAGGTTAACTTAACACAAATGAACAGATTCTCCTACTTTGTCTCCAAAAAAATAACAGATTTCAATTTATTGTGAGGAACCCCAGAGTTCTGAGCAAAGAATAATGGGATACAGAGCACAACAGACACTTCCGAATTGCTAGATTAAACGCTTCATGTTTATTCTCTGCAATCATTTTAAATCATGGGTAAATGATATGTTTGGCCATGAACAGTCAACCAAGTGCATATTCCGTAGCTTTATAATGTAAATTCCATATGAATAACAGCTACTAGCATACTGTTTGAAAGCAATGTGCAATAAAATATAAATAATACAAAAACACCACGCATTCTTTTTCCGGCAGATTTTTTTCCTACAATAAAATATTACAAATGTATAGAGATCTGGGGTTTTATAGAATCTCATTTTTGTGTTTACAGCAAAGCTATCATAATTTTAAAATAATCCTATTGTACCTGTTCCTCTTGAAAAAATCTTCAGCAGTGTAGTATTATCATTTGCATTGTAACTATGTCCTTTCCTATCAAATGCTTCAATGTATTACTGGATTTTTTTCCGTAAAGGGAAAAATAAACACTCTATGGGGCACATTTACTAATCCATGAACGGGCCGAAAGCATCCGAATGCGTTTTTTCCGTAATGATCGGTATTTTAGCGACTTTTTCGTTGTCGGCGTGATTTTTCGTATTTTGTGCGACTTTTTCGTCGCCGTCGTGAAAAAAATGGATTGGTTTTTCCGCCGTTTACAATTGCTCAATACAAAAAAACGTGACGGCGGCGAAAAAGTTGTGCAAAATACGATAAAGTCGTGACGGCAACGAAAACATCACGCAAAATAGGAAAAAAAACGTGACGGTGACTAAAAAGTCACAAAATTTTCGTTTCCAATCCGATTTTTTCCCATTCGGGATTCGGATTCGTGGATTCGTAAATGTGCCCCTATGAGACATTACATAGACAGAAGAGCATTTGGGGACTAGTTAAGTGCAGTGGGTTCTAAACTGTACCAGTGAAATTACCCAAAGCACCCAATCAGATTGTTGCTTATTAGACCCACCTCTCATCTACAGTGCAGAAAAACATGGCACCAAAACACTGACACCTTTCGAAACCAAGACTAAACTCAATTCCACAAAAACCATGAATGTCTAGTCATTTATTAAAAAAAACGCAAAACCTGCAAAACTTTTTCATATTGTTGCACAAATGCATGCATCAAAAAACCCGAAAAACTCTAAAACCATAAAGCAAAGACAGATTTAACAGTTGAAAAAAAAAAACTTGCCATTGACTTCTACACGATCTTTTAGGTGCCTTTAGATGTGGTATTTTTGCTTTTGGATTTGTTTAGTTGCATAATAAATCGCAAAAATATCAAATTTTTCTTTGTGACAACATTTTGGGTAATGAAGTTCTGTGTTTAGGACATGAAAAAGGGACTTTTAGTGGGACTGAAACATTGATTTTAGTACATTTTTGTTTCCTTTCTAAGTCCCTGATTACTTAATATATATGTAACACTTGTTTGGCTTAGATAAGACAAATCCAGGCTAGTAGCGTAGTGTAGAGCATGTGTTACATGCGACCCTTAATACTTAGGCATGGGCCTCCGCTAAGTGGGAGATTTACTATGGAGCGAGGGTGTTGTTGAACTACAACTAGCTGAGGTTGTGTGGTGCAGATAGTATAAATGGACGCCAGAGGATTCTTATGGTAAACAATAATACAGATTTATTGTCCAAGACACAGATGTTATGCAGGGTTGTCATATACTCACAAGCAGTTGATATACAATGTCACAGTGGTAAATAGCAGTTGTGACCTTTAGGAACAGTATAGCCCAACATGGAGATCTGCAGAGGTATTAGCTGAGAGCCCAAGATGGATGCCCTTTACTGGAACGGATCCCCTCCAGCCAACGGTGGTTCAGGGGTGAGTACTGCCTGAGCCTTTGTCTTCACTGTGGTCCCTACAGCAAGGCATACAGAGCCTGGGGTAGGCTAAACCCTTAGAGTCTCCTTTGGTGGGGCTAATGGCTGCCCTTTCTAGCTAGACTGACTGTGCTCACCTCTCCTAGAGAATGCTATTAAATAGAGCTGCTGTGCTGGCTTGTTCTCATTCACGGGGCCCTGTCCCCGACTTTCCCTAGAGGTAGAGTACTCTCTAGGGTACAATGCTTCTGGGGCCTAAGGTCTGCCTCCAGGCTCAATGGAGCAGTTACTTGGAGAGCAGCCTGCAGCCAAAGAGGAAGACACTCCTCCTTGCAAGACTCTATATCAGTCTGCAAGGGGAGTGGTCAACCTGTGTAGACCTATTAGGAGTACAGTTACATAACTGAACCTGAGTATAAGGACTCAATAACAGTAAAGATAGTGAAGAGGTAGGGGTAAAGCCATAGGGAGCTTAACCCTATGGGTCCCTACATATATATATATATATATATATATATATACAGTATGCATAACAAATAGTAGAGCATTCATTTAGTATTACAAATGTAAAAGGATGTTAAGATCATATGTTATGTTATAGCAGTCACAATTTCTTAATTCATAATTCCCAGTATAGTGATCAGCACTTTTAATCTCACCCTCTGATCCTTTCCGCCAATATGTCATTTCAGAAATCATAATCATAAATAATGCAAACTGGCAAAAATAATAAATATTACAAACGGCCCATTAATAGTGATAAAAAAACACAATTATGTATATTTATTTTTCCCCATAGCACTGGACATTACTAGAGGGTAAAGCAATGATTACTGCATTGGACATTATTACTTATTATAATTGCTACCAATGTGTTGCATTTAGCTAAAGGAAAATAAAGCTTTAAATAAAATGTGGTTGTTCCATTGTATGTCTGCAAGAAGTGTGTCTGCCAGTACAAGCAATGCAACAGAACCCACTGTAAATGAAATATATTGTACATCCTGTATTTACAAGATGAAAGCTATTTTCTCTTAATTTACTTTCTGTAGAAAGAAAATTAAGTGCTTGGTAAACACTGCTTTAATATGCTATATTTCCTCATTTCATGAATCTATAAGTTTCTCTTGTTAAAAGAAGGACCAAAATAACCTAGAATAACCCTTGCAAATAAGCAATAAGTCTTCTAGGTCCTTGCAGGGATTTCAACATTACATATGTTGCTGAAGTATACCAGATTAACGCAATGGGCTAACATAAAAAGGGGGGAGTGAGTGCAATCTGGGTATAATTTATGAAGATTGTATATAGTGGAAAATGTAAAAGGACATGTAACCCCCCCACAAAGGGATTTATCCATGAACAGCCTCTTTGAAATCTTGAAATAGTTGCCACTCCTGTTGTTGAATGGTTAATAGTAAGGTTGCAGCATCCACTAAATCACTTCGGATCCCTTCTCCCCATCTAACCCACTCGGCCCCTCCCCTAGAAATTGACTTTGGTTCTTGGCTATCTGAGCATGCTCAGATCTTCTCAACTCAGGTTATCAAACACACCCACCAATCTAGCAGCCAATAAAGATTTGACACTACTGATTTCCATAGAAACTCTGCTCTAGCTGTGTACTCTGCTGGACAAACATGTTTTTTTCTCCTAATCTCCTGTCCGGATCTCATCTTAAAGGAGAAGGAAAGGGTAATAAAGAGTTAATCTCAAGCTGCAGGCATACCTTCAGTTCTCTCAATAGTGCCCTTAAGTCTCCCCATATTTCTCCCATTCAGATGATCAGAAGCCTCATAGGAAAAACAAACGCTGAGCTCGGTAAAGAAAGTTCCCATGATGCCTCGTTCTAAGACCAAGACCCGTGTACATGCTCAGTTAGTAAGACTATGAGGAAGCTTCCTGCTGATTGGCTCAGATCCACATTCCTAAGGGGGGGAGGGAGTTCTTAGCATTCTTGAGGGAGGGGGGAGCAGTAGAGTTGAGAGAGAAGAGAGCTGTGTGTCTCTGGCACAGGAAAACAAAGACAACAAATATTTTGACTTATGGCTGTGTTTAGACTTTTCTGATAAAGCTTACTTAGTTTTTACCTTTCCTTCTCCTTTAAAGGAATACTGTCATGGGAAAACATTTTTTTTAAATGCATCAGTTAATAGAGCTTCTCCAGCAGAATCCTGCATTGAAATAACTTATTTTAAAGGACAAACTGATTTTGTTTTATCTTTAATTTTAAAATTTTACAAGGGGCTAGCCATAGTCTTTATTTCCCAGGGTGCCACAGTCATGTGACCTGTGCTCTGATAAACACCAGTCTTTACTTTACTGCTGAGCTGCAAGTTGGAGTGATATCTCCCCCTCCCAGCTGCGGATCAGCAGAACAATGGGAAGAGTAAGAGCAAGATAGCAGCTCCCAGTAGGTATCAGAATAGCACTCAATAGTAAGAAATCCAAGTCCGGCTTGGGACTCCTCCAGTTACATGGGAGTAGGAGTAACAATAGGTTACCTGAAAGCAGTTCTAATGTGTAGCGCTGGCTCCTTCTGAAAGCTCAGACTCATAGCACTGCACTGAGATGGCTTTACAGCGCACATGATGATGTGTGAGAAGGAAAATGGTTGTCGGATGCAAAAAAATGTCGTGCGGGCAAAAAAAATTGGCCGCGACTATTATTTTTTGAGGCCTGCGACAATTTTTGGACGTGCAGCGAATTTTTCCGTGGCAAATTTATTCATGCGTTTTGACATTGGCGGATTGTTTTGTGAAACGCATGAAAAAATTTGCCGCTGAAAAATTCGGCACACGTCCAAAAACTCGCCGCAAATCCATGCCTGGCGAAACATTTCATCAATTGTAGCCGCATATAAATAGTTGTGCGAATAAACGCACGCCATGTTAGCCATACACGCCAATACTTTCGTAAAATTACTGTATTAAAAATGACCATTTCCCTGCAAACTGGCGGCTGCATCACTCTAGGGCCAACACAGACTTGAATAAATCCCACTGCAAAGCCCTTATTTTATTGCCAAAAGCTCATTTACTGTACTTTTCTATAATTACCGCCTGCCTCAAGTAGGTGTTAATTTTCGCATAGCCTAATGCGATATTTAGCGCGCCTAAGTGATTGTGAATCATGCGTCAGTATTCTTTTCAGTGCGCTAATTAAGTAGTTAATTAGTTTTAACGCATGCGGTTGTGCGAAAATTAACGCATGCGATATGCGACTTAACGCACATGGTAATACTGTAGTGAATTGCGCGCTAATTGTCACATCTATTTTAACGCAAAAAAAGTGCGATAAAATTTATCGCACTTTAGTGAATCAACCCCTATGTCACTTATGAGGATATATATATATATACTGTGTATATACACACACATTTGGTGATTTCTATTTAAAAAAAAGCTGCAGATAATTAGATGTTGATTTATTAACATGATTAGACCAAAAAATCTCCTCAATTTTCTCAAATCCCTGGCACCGGTGTAATGACTTGGAATGGAGTGCTCTATGTAGTCCAGCTGAAACCAAAAGTGGCTTAAACAAACCAAAGTCTTCTGACTGTATACTAAATTATTTAATTGCCTTTTTGGATGAACGGAAACACAATTAGCAAAACCATACCCAGAGAATCCCCCACCTTTATTTTTTGACCTTTTTCCCATCTGCTGGAATTTCAGGAGCTGTACACTTAACAAGCCCTTATCTGCCCTCCATGAAGGGGCAATGGCACACAGCATGACTGTAAGCAATTAATAGTTTTCTAACCAACTAACAAAATGCCAAATATAATTCCCTATTGATTTTAATGGCAACCACCTGAACCCACTGGAGCACTCACAGCTCAGGCAACTGTTGCTCAGAAACCCGACTGCTGTGTTTTAAAGCAATAAATGACTAACCAACAGGTCCAAGTTATTCAAAATCAAATAGAGAGTGATTTTAATTCTTTTATTTCCTGCCCAAAAAACTATTAATTGCCCGGTGACTGTATTTTGTGTCTAAATGACCTTTCACCTTTGCAAAGGAAGACACATGCAGCATCAAAAATGTGGCCACTAAAGTCTCCAAGTAACAAAAGAACCCAACCCAAAATGTCCTTTCACTGACTGGGGATCACTGATGAAAAATGTAGCTGGGGAGATGCCAAATAAGAGCTGTGATTGGCTGGTAGCCCCTTGACTGCTGGCCTGCAGGAGGCTCTGCTTGCAGTAAAACTGTGTCTTTGTACTTCCAAAACTTGTCTCCAAGCCAAAAATTTAAAAATGAGCTCCTACTTTGCTCACCACCCCCTTTGATGTAGCTCCCAGTGGCCTCAAAGTAGGTGCCCATTTTTAAATTTTTGGCTTGGAGACAAGTTTTGAAAGCACAAAGACACAGTTTTACTGCAAGCAGAGCCTCCTGCAGGCCAGCAGTCAAGGGGCTACCAAATAGCCAATCACAGCCCTTATTTGGCACCTCTCCAGCTACATTTGTCATCAGTGATTCACTTAGGGGCTACCAAATAACCAATCACAACCCTTATTTGGCAACCCCCCAGCTACATTTTTTATCAGTGATCCCTAATCAGTGGCTCATAAGCAACAGGTTGCTCACCACCCCCTTTCATGTTACTCTCAGTGGCCTAAACTTGTTGCTTATGAGCCACTGATTAGGGATCACTGATGAAAAATGTAGCTGGGGGGTTGCCAAATAAGGGTTGTGATTGGTTATTTGGTAGCCCCTAAGTGAATTGGCAGCCTACAAGAGGCTGTGTTTGGCAGAACACCTGGCTTATAATGCAACCAAAACTTGTGTCCAAGCCAGAATTTTAAAAATAAGCCCCATCTTTGAGGCAACTGTGAGCAACATCCAAGGTTGGTGAGCAACATGTTGCTCCTGAGACACTAGTTAGGGACTACTACTTTAGTGAAAGGCTAGGCCTATATCTGAAGGGGGTGGCTATAGGCAGGACATTCTGTGCCAAAGTTTCCCATTATATCCCTTGGGGGTGGTTTTACACAATGTGACACACTGGTATTTTAAGGTGCCAATAGAGAGGAGAGTATAGTATAATATGAGTTTAGCTTTGTTTGTTCATTAGGTAGTGATGGTTCTGTAGCACTCAAAGTGTATTTTTTTGTAATGTGAAAAGGTTCCAGTGTAAAAATTCTACAATATACAGGAATGAATGTCACATAATCATGCAAGGCACAACCCAACTCAGTTGCTGGATTTGCAAAAGAAAAAAAAAATTATCTTTGTTATTCAAAATCCTCAAGTATGTGAACAATTCCCCAGGGAACCTCCACAGTAAACTTAGTACAACGACAAAAGAGACATTAAACCAACCCACTTAGCCTTAATCCACATTGCCTCTGCTCTGAACCTTGTCAGTTCAACAAAGATGTTTTCCCAGTTCAGTCTGGAAACAGAAAAGCAGCCAGACGCTCCAGCAACATGGAAATGTCAGAGGTACAAAAGGCCAGTCTAATGACTTTAACATGTCTCCCTGGGGTGCTTACCATTTTCTACAATAAAGTGACTCCCCCAGCTCTGATGGAAGTGAAAGCAATTCTCCAGTGCTTCTGATTGTGATCATATCTGGCTTTTTTCAGTGGCCTTTAAACACAGGTTGCTGGTGTAGCAGCAGGAGGGATTTTTTTTTTTCCTGACGGTGCTTGCTCCTGTGTCTGTTCCAAAGAAGTCGCAGTAAGAGATGTGCTTTCATTATTTGCTTATTTGCGGTTCAAAAAATTTGAAAGGACACGAAGGTCAGGGATCCAGAAGGGGACATTAAATTGTTACATGGAAGAACGGTCACACACATTGTAAAAATAAATAAATAAATAAGCAAAACCTCTAGGGCGGGGGGACATCAGGGGGAAAAAGGTAACTTGTAGCAATTACTCTCCAGGCGGTTTGTGCAGAATTAGCAGAGCGGAAATTCTTGTAACACATACATTCATTGTTACAGTGTTTATTTAACTGCTTCCCCGGCAAGTTGGCCTCATCTTTTCCTGGTGTTGGCGATATGGCCACCCGTGACAATCAGATTGATAGCAGAAACATACATCTATGGACACATGATCTGAAGAGTTACTATGAAGCATGTGAAAAGGAAAGCTGGAAAGGGTAGCTGGCAAAAAAAAAATACTTTTGTTTCAAAAAGTAAAATGACTTGGACCTTGCTTTAGAATTCAGTATTGTGACTTCATCCTGAGTTTAGGACTTGTGTTAAAAATGTATTCTGTTTATTATTTTAATTAAAAAAGTACTTGTGGATCGTAGTTAATAGGTTATAGGCCTTTTTACCTTAATCAGGACTGTTTGGATCTCCTACCCTAAGGGGCTGATTTACTAACCCACGAATTCGAATCCGAATTGGAAAAATTCCGATTGGAAAACGAACATTTTGCGACTTTTTCGTATTTTTTGCGATTTTTTCGGCGCCTTTACGACTTTTCGGAAATTATCGCGACTTTTTCGTTACCAATACGATTTGCGCGAAAAAACGCGAGTTTTTCGTAGCCATTCCGAAAGTTGCGATTTTTTCGTAGCGTTAAAACTTGCGCAAAACGTTGCGATTTTTTCGTAGTGTTAAAACTTGCGCAAAATGTCGCGCCTTTTAAGTTTTAACGCTACGAAAAATGCGCAACTTTTCGCGCAAGTTTTAACGCTACGAAAAAATCGCAACTTTCGGAATGGCTACGAAAAACTTGCGTTTTTCCGCAAAAATCGTATTGGTAACGAAAAAGTCGCGATAATTTTCTGAAAAAATCGCAAAATACCGATCATTACGAAAAAAACGCAATCGGACGCATTCGGCCCGTTCGTGAGTAAGTAAATGGGCCCCTAAGTCTGCTAATAAAATTATTTAAACAGTAATTAAACCCAATAAGATTATTTTGGCTCCAATAAGGATAAATTAATTAATAAAATTAATCTTAGTTGGAATCAAGTACAAGGTACTGTTTTATTATTACAGAGAAAAAGAAAATCATTTTTAAAAATGTGAATTATTTGATTAAAATGGAGTCTATGGGAGATGGGCTTTCTGTAATTCGGAGCTTTCTGGATAATAAGTTTCTGGGTAAAGGGTCCAATACCTGTACATCCAACGTTTTGGCCCACTTTAGGGCCTTTCTCAAGGATAAGTGACAGAGGTATCCAAGTGCATTTATACCCAATGTTTCCCTATTTCAAAATTGGTGCCCATAGATATATATGTATATATATATATATACTGTATATAAAGCTCAAAAAGTCTATGGAGATATGCACATTAAATGTGGGCAAATTCAGGTGAAACTACAAATCCCTCCATTTGTTCTACACAAGTACAGGTATGGAACCCATTATCCAGAATGCTAAGGGATAAGGGATCTTTCCGTAATTTGGATCTCCTACCTAAAGTCTGCTAAAAACATTATTTAAACATTAAATAAACCCAATAGGATTGTTTTGCCTCCAATAAGGCTTAATTATATCTTAGTTGGGATCAAGTACAAGGTACTGTTTTATTATTACAGAGAAAAAGGAAATCATTTTTAAAAATGTAAATTATTTGATTAAAATGGAGTCTATTGGACATGGCCTTTCTGTAATTCAGAATTTTCTGGATAATGGATTTCCTGATAAGGGGTTTGATACCTGTACATCATCATGAAACTGCTCGGCATCTATAAATCTTATAAACATCCCAGCAATTAATCATAATCTATATAAAGATATTTCATATTGTTTATGAATGGTATTTAGTTAGTCAGCCACTTTCTAAGATATCCGCCGGCCGTAGTTTGAGGATCCCTGGTATAAGATCTTCATAATGCAACTACGTCATTTTCTTCCTTTATTGTGTATTCTTTTTAACCTTGTAGCAGCACACTATACTAACATGTATAGAAGAGCCACAGATCTGCATTACTGGAGACATTCATGTCTAGATTTTGACTGACTGTTGGTCTCAGGGGCATTTCTACACCTGGCAAGCCAAGGTGAAAATAAGAGGAGCAATTATCACCAAGAAAAAGTGAAGCTATATGTCCTGCTTGTGAAGGCCTATTCCTTCCCATTACAATGAAGACAACCTTGATACAAATGTGAATGCATAATTTGCCTTCCACCCTTAGGTGTGAAAGTGCTCTAGGCTTTTACGTATGTGTTATGCTCATCATTTTTATATTGTTGCACAAAGAGATCTCCCCGGAACAGCTACAGTAACACTGCATGACCCCCTGATACCCACTGAATAATCCATTCCATGTGGGGGGTTTTTGTTTTTTTTTTTAAGTTTTGTAAGTTGCATCAAGGTAGGTGAAACATATCAATGTAATGACTTGGGCAAAAGACAACCAGGATTCTAGACAAGTGGCTTATATAATATATAAATAAGTATAGGTAGAGCACTGGTTATTGGGATATCTAATTCTAACAGTGGAATGGAATACAAGTCGTAAACAGAAACAAATTGCAGAAATAAGAATAAAAATCAGCGTTTCACAATGTAATGTTCTTCATTACTGTTATTGCATTGCGAAATTTTAATTGTACATTGCAAAATGTTCAAGGCATGCTTGACGGTGGCATAATCCTTTTGCAAACATAACTTTTTCATTATAAAGTTGTATTAAATACTCTGCGCGCTGGCGCAAACTATAAAATTCACAAACTTTCTTCCGCTGTCGGAAGTGCTCACTCCGGGTTCTCAACAACTGTATAAAATTCACGCAAAAGCAAATTTGTTAGCACAGAGGCATAATTATTTGCACAACTATTATAATACCCCTATACCCCCAGAATGAATACTTAGCCAATAGAAAGTTTATATTATGTTTAGTGACCTATTAAAGAATCTTGCCAAACTGGAATAGATATATCAGTTAATATTGCCCTTTTCCATGCTTTCCCTTGAGCCGCCATTTAGTGATGGGCTGGGTGCCCCCTCAGAGATCACATGGCCAGAAATAATGCAGCTCTAACTGTAACAGGAAGTAGTGTGGGAGTAAAAGGCAGAACTCAGTCCATTAATTGGCTGATGGGCCTAGCATGTATGTGTGCCTTGGCTTGTTTGTGAGCACTGTGAATCCTATGATCCCAGGAGGCGGCCCTTAATTCTTAAAATGGCAACTTTGTATTGAATTTAATAAGGAAGTGTTCTATATCTGTACTCATTCCGCTGTCAATACAAAATTTTGTTTTCATTTTTTTATTAGAGCGACTTCCGCCGGAACTTACACAAGGTCTGAAGCAGCGTAAAATACTGACATCAAATCTGGCGTTTGGACAACTTAAAATAAAACCCACCTTTATAAATTCGCCATTTATTTTACACAGCTTTTTGTACAATTTTTTTCAACGAATTTCATAGTTAAGTTACAAAGTATAATAAATAGGCCCCAGACTGTTAAAGGAGAATGTTAGGCACCCCCTTTTTAATAGCTTACCTTGTACCTGGCTGGTGCCCCTGTTAGGAGAAAACAGCACCAGCCCGGGGTATCTGGAGCGCAGCGCTTCCTCCTTCCGTGTTCGCTCTGCCGGCAAAATCCCTGGGCTGGCACATGTGCAGTAGAGTGACTTTTTAATTAAAGTTCGGCTTTTCACACTCCTGCGCATGTGCAAGCGCGAACAAGGAAGAGGAAGCACTCGCAGGTACCCCGGGCTGGTGCTGTTTTGTCCTAACAGGGGCACCAGCCCAGGGTCCTAGGTAAGAGATTAAAGTCACTTGGGGGTGCCTAACATTTTGGCCAACGGACTTTCCTTCTCCTTTAAACTGTATCTGCTGTGGATTCAATTGTGTACTATTTTAGGCATTATAATAGACCCCGGGGGATAACAAATGTAAGAGCACTAAGAGATACAAAAAACATGTCCCTTAGTGCTCAGTTCCTAAGCACTTGTGCCCCCAATTCTCCAATTGCAACAGTGGGGTTTACTGGTGCAGACTGGTGTTAGATCTCAGAACTGGGGCAGCCCTCTATCACCCCACAGAGCATAAACAGAACCCATTCAAAAGAATGGACTCATGGGTCGTCTTTGATACAGATGGCAGTTCATTCGAATACTTTCCCTACTGTCAGGCAGACTTTCAAGAAGGTGTTAATAAATGGGAAAATAATGAACTGCTTCAAGTTTGACTTTTGATAAATATGCCCCATAGGCTGTCCCATAATCTTGTCAGTAAAATAGTAATTCCAGTTTGCCCCCTTGCTAAGGGGCACATTTAGTAACCCACGAACGGGCCGAATGCGTCCGATTGCGTTTTTTTCGTAATGATCGGTATTTTGCGATTTTTTCGGAAATTATCGCGACTTTTTCGTTACCAATACGATTTGCGCGAAAAAACGCGAGTTTTTCGTAGCCATTCCGAAAGTTGCGCAAAATCTGGCGATTTTTTCGTAGCGTTAAAACTTGCGTGAAAAGTCGCGATTTTTTCGTAGAGTTAAAACTTGCGCGAAAAGTCGCGCCTTTTAAGTTTTGACGCTACGAAAAAATCGGCAGATTTTGCGCAACTTTCGGAATGGCTACGAAAAACTCGCGTTTTTTCGCGCAAGTCGTAATGGCTACGAAAAACTCGCGTTTTTTTCGCACAAATCGTATTGGTAACGAAAAAGTCGCGATAATTTCCGAAAAGTCGTAAAGGCGCCGAAAAAACCGCAAAAAATACGAAAAAGTCGCAAAATGTTCGTTTTCCAATCGGAATTTTTCCAATTCGGATTCGAATTCGTGTCTTAGTAAATCAGCCCCTTAGTGTAACCTACTTCACCAATGGGAGATGCTGTTCCTTTACTTGTATAAGCTGAATGTTACACAATCTCTACACCCGCCAACTCTATCATGGAAATAAAAAGAAACTAATGAAAAGGTAGGAGGTGGGGGCCACAAGCATGCAACATTCCTCTGTGATTTCAATTACAAGCTGTTGACTAAAAACATCAACCATTTTTATCATGCTTTGATGATCAAAATTATCTACAATGTGTTCACAGCAGCTGGTCAGAGATGAGATTCTAATTTCTGAATTTCATTTTTGTTTCCTTTTTTCCTGTTTGCGCGTGTGTGTGTTTTTTATTCTAGTGGTGAAAAGTCTGTCTCGGATCCAAGCTTAGTTGAAGCTGGTACATCAGCCCTGTCAGACACAGTGAAATGGAATATTGCTCAGGTTACAAGCTCAATGTATTGAGTATCATTTCTCTCCTGTAAGTAAACACTGCGATTCAGTAAGGTAAGAGCAACTCTAAGGACCCAGTGGCTCAGAAGCAAAGCAATTAAACTTCCTTTGGCATCAATTAAACAAGAATAAAAGCACATTGAAATATTAAGCTACAAATGACATTCATTAAGCACAGATGAGATTTCAAGATTAAAGTCCATAAACCACAAACATTCCATGTGAACAGCAGGCAGCGGTGGGTTACCAAGGGCGAGGGGGGGGGCTACAATATGTTTAATAAAGGACCAAACACATCTAAAATCCACATGCTGCAGGGCTGACTGGTAGTAAGTTCAGATGTTCACTGTTAGTGATGAGCAAATCTGTCCTGTTTCGCTTCGCCATAAAATTCGCGAAATGGCAAGAAAATTTGCGAAACAGCGAAAAATTTACGAAACGCATTTGTCGCTCGATTTTTTTTGTCGCCTGCATCTATTTTTTTGTTGCCCGTGCTTTTTTTGACATGACCGCACCCGTTTGTGATGAGCAGAAAAAAAAATCCATGAGGCAAATTTTTCCGCGGCAAATTTTCGCCAAACTATTCGCCAATGGCGAAATATGCTGCGAATCCATGCCTACCGAAAAAATTCGCTCATCACTATTCACTGTATTCACTGTAGTGATGAGTGAATCTGTCCCACTTCGCTTCGCCATAAAATTCGAGAAACGGCAAGAAAATTCGCGAAACAGCAAAAAATTTGCAAAACACATTTGTCACATGATGGCGTCCGCAGCTAATTTTTTTGTCGTTGGCATCTATTTTTTGTCGCCCACGCTTTTTGACGCTACTGTGCCCTTTTTTTACATGAACACACGCAATTTGACGCGCGACTAAAAACATTTTGTGCGTCATTTTTTTGCGCAACGAATTTTTACAGAAGTTTCGTGAAACAATTAGCCAATGCCGAAATGGGGAAATTCGCTGCATATCCATGGCTGTCGGAAAAAATCCCTCATCACTATTCACTTGCAGTTTAGAATTGTAAAGGATAAAGCACTGAACCCCAGTTCTAAGAAGAAAGATCACCTGCTTTTTGAATTGGAAAGTGCTGCTCAAGGTCCCTGGACACCTGGCCTTAAAGACCAAATATAAAGCTGAAATGAATATTTGAAGCATGCAGCATAAATCAAATTCTTCCTAATTGCCCCATTCATGCATGCATCTTATTGTTTCTCTGACGGCCATGACAGAAATGTGTAGGGCTGTACATTCCACTAGGAAAGCACTCTAATTATTCCTAGGGAACCTCTATTGATCTGCTTGCCTTCCAAACATGAAGCCCATTTTTCTCCAGATCAATAAAAATGGCTCCTCATATCATCCATACATGCATGACCAGCTGCTTATTTCTAATGTCACAAGTACCTCTGCTGCTTATCAAATTGGCATGTCCCTTATGGGAGCAGATATGATCATGGAAGCATATTGTTCTTAAACGTATGCCATTTCTTCTAATATAGACCAAGCATGACGTACCCCTTGACCTCCTCTTGGTGAAGATACGTTCTTCGCTTCCTTTTATTTTCTGTGTAAGGAAGGTGTAACCCATTAACATTAGATAGCTTCAGGAAGCAGTTGGATGGCTTTTTAGCAAGTGAGGAAATACAGGGTTATGGGAGATAGCTCACAGTGCAAGTTGCCAATTGCCATCTTAGAGTTAGGAAGGAATTTTTCTGCCCTCTGCATCAAATTAGAAAGGCTCCGGAAGAGTTTTTTTCTGGATCAACTAGCAGTCAGGTTTCATATAGTCATAAAAGGGAGCACTTGATGGATGTGTGTCTTTTTTCAACCTTACTTACTATGTTACTATGTAATTGTAGGGCAACAGACTGCATTTTGCTTCTCTGAACATTCTGTGTATTTGGGGCATCATCTGTTTTTGAAAACCACAACTACCAAGAATAGTTCAAAAAGTTGGTTCTTAGCAACACACATGCATAACTCTGATTTCAGCTAGGGCACGTGGGGCACTTCCTTTTTGATATTAATAGGGACCAGAGCATATTCAATGTACCCGGGTGGTCAAAACAAAAAGACCCCATGTGACACTACCCCTACTGCTTGTATTGTTTCTCAAAAGCCCCACTTCTACTAACACCACTAAAACAACAATTTCTTGTAATGCATAGGAGCCGATTCATTAAAACAAATTCGGATTGGATACGATAATTTCTAAAGATCGCAAATATCACGAAAATGCTTACAAAAAAATCGTATTAGTCACGATAATATCGTATTGGCGATCCAAAAGTCCAAAAATTTTCGTACCGAACGATTGTAAACAGCGGCAGAACCTTTCCCAATTTTTTTGTGCAAGTGTATGAAAAAGGCGAAAATATCGGTTAAAATACACTCGGAGTGTTCGAATGAATGCTCCGAGCATTCCTGTCTTAATAAATCTCCCCCATAGAATTGCATATTTTACTTGTGCCCTTAAAAGGGATATAAACCCTTCACTATACTTTACTATTATCACTTTTTTTCTATATCTTCCTCATATCGATGACTGAATCTGTCCCGTTTCGCGTTGCCAAAAAATTTGCAAAATGGCAGGAAATTTGCAAAACGCAGGTGGCTCGCGACTGTTTTGTTGACGTGACCACGTCTATTTTGACTCAACCGCGACTTTTTTTGATGTTCAGCAATTTTTTTTCATGCTGAATTTTCGCGGAAGTTTCGAGAAACAATTCGTCGAATTGCAGAAGTTCACTGCGAATCCGTGGCTGCCAAAAACATTCACTCATTCACTTTCTCCTTTGCTTCTTCTAACCCTTCTCTTCCTTTCCTTAATACACAGAGGCTGCATTTCACACATCAGATAATTTAGTAACTGAAACTAAAACGGGGGTATGAAATCATCTTTTGGCATTTTAATTATTCTGGATCAGTAACTATGGCTTATTCATGTACATTTAAGAATAACGTCAAGATTTTCTTTAGATTCTATGAAGCATGTCATTTCTTCTCTCTCCCAGCAACCTAGTGTAGGTGGGAAGAGAATTGACTGCTTTTTGGCAGATCCATACAGGGCTGTCAGTCTGTTGTTGTTATACACCTGATATATAATATATACGACATTATAAAAAGCCAGACCAGATGCACTTTATTTCAGGTTTGGTATTTCTGGCACATTAACGCAGATGTGTCCTTTACATACATGTAAAACAATCTTGTTAATTTAGTAAAGCATTGTTTGATACATCCCTTGCTGTCTATACATATGCTAGTCCCTGTCATGTTTAAAGTAAATACAGCACCCTACCATGCTTCGCACCTCCCTCCCACAGTCGTGTGGTTAAATTAAACCTTCTTCCCTGCCAGTCATCAATAGCAATTACTGAAATGTTTCCACCGTCACCAATTGTGTCATTCTTGGTGAAATTGCTTTGTATTGTTAAAAGAGGAGAACTGAGCTTGAGATAAATTGCCCTCCAAGATATTCTCCTTTCGGCAGACAGTAATAATTGTGAGCTGGGCGCGTGATGCTATGCTGACGTTTTTTCCCCCATCTATAAAATTCTAATTTCCTTGGTCTTTTTATAATATCTACATTTTGGCTCTTAGTTTTTTCCCTTGTGAATTAAAGATTCTCCCCGCTTGAATAAGGTGCCCATACATACAATAATAGCAGTAACAGCTGGCATGAGTTCTCACATTGACACACACGCACTGCCTTCTGGCTATATTGTGTGCTATCATCTAAACTAAACTAAACCCTAGAATTCAGTCTCCTCCCGAAAAACCTTATGTTTCCTTCATAATTCTACAGTACCAGCTGTTAGGTTTTACCCTCCCCCATTTTAAAGGCGTAATAAGGCAGGCACATTTCCTTTTTTTATCTATTTCTGTTGAAATTTTATTTCGTTCTTATATCACTGGGATGTATTAATTACTTTGTTTATAAAAATACAGTAAAATGCTGCTTCTTTTTCTTTGCTAAACTATCTCATCTCATGTATTCCGCTGTGTTAATCATGAGAAGGATTCAAATCCTGTTGT
The DNA here is from genome assembly GCF_000004195.4 of Xenopus tropicalis. Classification (NCBI taxonomy): domain Eukaryota; kingdom Metazoa; phylum Chordata; class Amphibia; order Anura; family Pipidae; genus Xenopus; species Xenopus tropicalis. The sequence continues at coordinate 120,680,348 of NC_030679.2, forward strand.
ATAACAAATGTGTTTTAGATCCTGGACCACCATGGACTAACCCCTCTCAAAAAAAATTTCAAATATTAGCTATCAAGTATGAATGAACGACTGATTTTCTAAAGAAAGAAAGGAGGTTTAATCATCTAATTTCCAAGGAAACAAGTCACTAAATTCAGTACAGGTTTTGCCTGTTCAGCCTGAAATAATTTCCATGCTACTTAGTAAACAGTGCCCCGCCACTATAGGATGCCCCGTACATCTGTTTACCCAGATGCTGATTCCTGTAAGTAGAAACCTTAATTCCAGCCCTGGCTATACATTAATCCATCCTGCCTGTAGCCCTATTTCCCAGATAACCACAACCCATCCCCCCCCCACACACACCTTTGAGGGTCCCAAATGGGAACTTTGCCTTGGTAAGAACAGGCCTCCATTGCTGCCTGTGCCCACTTGTGCTCCAAAACTTGCAGATATTTGAAGTGCAAGTTAGGGGACAGGTAGAAGATGACCCTGAGACAAGCCAAACACTGTGTTATTTAATTATTATGTATAAGGTGTTCTGGGATGAATTCTGTAATAAGCCTCCAGGATATAATGTAATAGTGAGAAGAATATTACATCATTCTGACTATAACACATCACCAGATTACTAACACACATCAAGAGCTGTTAGTGGCCCAGGTGCCAAAATAAAAATGTCTGGAAATTATGCCACGTACCATCGCTCCAGAATGCCAAGGGTATGAGAAACAGAAACCCAGATTTGTAAATGGCCTCCAAAAGAAGAGTCTTTAAATGGTTCACAATCCAAAAGTCCAAAGTCCAGATACAAGTCCAGATACAAGGCGAAATCGGGGGAAGGTGGATGCCTACTTGTATATAACATTAAAACCACTAGCAGTGGCACAAATGTACCACTAACAACTTTTCATTAATGAAAAGTTACATCATTAAAGGAACAGTAACACCAAAAAATGAAAGTGTATAAAAGTAACTAAAATATAATGTGCTGCTTCCCTGCACTGGTAAAAGTTGTGTGTTTACTTCAGAAAGTCTACCATAATTTATATAAATAAGCTGCTATGTAGCCATGGAGGCAGCCATTCAAAGGAGAAAAGGCACAGGCACATAGCAGATAACAGATAAAACACTATTGTATTCTACAGAACTTATCTGTTATCTGCTATGTAACCTGTGCCTTTTCTCATTTTTTCCAGCTTGAATGGCTGCCCCCATGGCTACACAGCAGCTTATTATATAAATTATAGTAGTGTTACTGTAGCAAACACACCAGTTTTACCAGTGCAGGGCAACAGTGCATTATATTTTTATTACTTTAAATCTTTCATTTTTTAGTGTTACTGTTCCATTAAGCAAAAAAAAAACCCACCCCCTTAATTCACAGAAATGTATAATAAAACTGCCGAGCTTTTAATTTTTTGGTTGGGGAAAAGAAAAACCCAATTCACACAAAATGGGCTATTCAGATGAGGAACCATGCAAGAGTTTGGGAACTCCCACGTGGTTTTGGGATACAAATGCTCAAGCCCAAAGGCTTCAAAGCGTTCATAATTGTGCCCATAAGTGTAACTGACCTCAGTAGACCACTTCAAGCTAAAGTGTCCATCCCTAGGTACACCTAAATACATTTAAATAGAAGAAAAGGCTAAGTAACTAGGTGTCAATTTGTTAGGTACTCAAAATTCTTACTTTTTACCCCAGACCTGAGTCCATAAACAGTACAGGAATGTTGATCACTGGGACATAGAGAAGGAGCATACTACTTCTTGTAGCCTGGGGATAGTAGTTTTTCTAAGAAGTTCCAAAATATTGTACAGGTTGATGTGCTGGTGTCAGAGTCTACTGCTAGGTGGCACAGTTTTGGAAGTATAAAGAGGTAAAAAGATTGGCACCAGATATTATTGTGTATTTAAGACAACGGGCCTGATTCACTAAAGGGCGATAAAACGTGCGCTATTCTTATTGTGCGCTAAAATTTTTACCGCCGCTTAATTTTGGCGATTTTTCGCACGATTCACTATAAGCATACTCGCGCTTTTTTATGCGCGATATTACAAGCGTTGTTTAACTCGCGAAAGACTATTTCAATGCGGTATTTGCCTGTACATGCGCTAAATTACGCGAATAATCGCCGAATATGAATGGTAGCATAGAAATAGTGTATAAAAATTCTCGAAGCATATAAATGGTGTATATAAATATTAGCCACATATACTGTAAATAGTAGATGCTTATAAATAGTAGCCACTAGTGATGAGCAAATGTGTTCTGGTTTCTTTAGTGAAAAATTAGCAAATCTTTCGAAAGATCCACGAAACGGCAAAAATGTTGTGCGGGCAAAAAAATTGTTGCCCGTGACTATTATTTTTTGACACTTGTATCAATTTGTGGATGTGCGGTGAATTTTTGCGTGGCAAATTTTTTCATGTGTTTTGCCATTGGCGGATTGTTTTGCGAAACGCATGAAAAAATCCGCCGCGAAAAAATTCAACGCACGTCCAAAAATTCGCTGCGAATCCATGCCTGACGAAACATTTCATCACTTGTAGCCAAATAGAAATAGTTGCGCAAATGAACGCACGCCATGTTAGCCATACACGCCAATACTTGCGGAAAATTACTGTATTAAAAATGAACATTTCGCTGCAAACTGGCGGCTGCGTCACTCTTGGGGAAACACATACTTGAATAAATAACACTGTAAGTCCATATTTTATTGCAAAAAATCATTTACTGTACTTTTGTATAATTTTTCGCCTGCCTGTAGTAGGTGTTAATTTTCGTATAGCCGAATGCGATATTTAGCGCGCAAAAGTTATAGTGAATCATGCGATCATATTCTTTTCAGCACGGAAATTAACGCAAAACGGTAAAACTAGTGCGAGAAATACCCCATGCGAAAATGGCGATTTTTCGCACGCGATAATACCATGGTGAATCGCGCGCAAGTTATTTTGCGTTTTTTAACGCGAAAAAGCGTGCGATAATTTTTATCGCCCTTTAGTGAATCAGGCCCAACATGTGTGTCATGGTCAATGTGGAAGCAAGCTGCCAGTTGTTTCGGGCACTTTGCTCCCTTGGTTGTCCCTGGGGACAATATAATCCTTCTTGTGCCACAATCATGGTCCATGGGGTTGTTAGATTTCAGATTTTCTTATGATGTTGTAATGATAGAAAGTCACTTATTTCCAATTAATAAAATTTCAAATGAGCCATATACGTAAGGAGGAATAAGGCAACCTGTGTAACGTATTCCCTGATATGTTATAACCCTAACCCTAGTTATCCAAAAGAAAATTGTACACGTACTGTTTGTAAGTGTTACATACTTGTTTGTCCTAGATAGACCCTATAGATTCCCAGCGAGTGCTCATTGCATGGCATCTGCTTCTCATCATACACCAGGGAATTATAGGCAATGATTGATTTTATGAAGCTCCTATTGTGAGGCGAAAGATAATCTTTTTATGCATCAATATAAATTTCTTTACTGTAATGTATCATTTTATGTGTCTTGCATCCCCATCTGGTATAAGCAGGATTACTACATTAGGGACCATAATAAGGTAACTACTCAGTCGGCATATGTGCCACCTGCAGTTGACAACTGATCAGTAAATTAAGCAAGACCACTTCGATTACCAGATGGTACGTGCCACTAAGTTTTGCTATGATTTTTTTTAATAAAACTGATCCAATTCACTGCATCTTTACGCTCTATTATTAGTGCATATTCATTCTCTCAGTCAAAGGGAAATTTAACCTTAAACATTACTTGAAGCTGCCCATGCACAATACATGACCATTTACATACTGTATAATTCAGCAATCATCCAATTCACTGACAAATAAAGTGCTGTTTTATCTTATTGGCTGGGCAGGCCAGTGACCCTGTACAAATGTCAACCTGTTTTTTTCACAATGCCTCTAGATTTAGAATGTCATAATTCCCTTTAACAATTTAGAAACAAAAGGGCAAGTTTTTGTTCAGGGCTTGTTTAAAATTTAATAGGGTAAAGTACACAGAAACCACGAGAAAGGATTTTATAAGGAAAGTAGTGAAGATCAGCAAAAGCTTAAAAGAAGGCTTTGTATTCCCATAAAAATTGACATATGATTAAAAGTCCCCAACGAAAAGCAACCTATTGGTACCAAACAAATGCACCTCCCCCTGCCCTCCACAGGTGGTAACAGCAGTACAGGCGGTGAGTGCACATTACACTGCTTATTATGATTTATGTTGCGCCATCAAGTTATGGAATGCTTTATATTAATATAATAGAAAACAGGACACTAGGGGGCTGATTTACTAAGACACGAATTCCGACCGAATTGGAAAAATTCCGATAGGAAAACGAACATTTTGCGACTTTTTCGTATTTTTTGCAATTTTTTCGGCGCCTTTACGAATTTTCGGAAATTATCGCGACTTTTTCGTTACCAATACGATTTGCGTGAAAAAACGTGAGTTTTTCGTAGCCATTCCGAAAGTTGCGATTTTTTCGTAGCGTTAAAACTTGCGCGAAAAGTTGCGCTTTTTTCGTAGCGTTAAAACTTAAAAGGCGCAATGTTTCGCGCAAGTTTTAACACTACGAAAAAATCGCAACTTTTTGCGCAAGTTTTAACGCTACAAAAAAATCGCAACTTTCGGAATGGCTACGAAAAACTCGCGTTTTTTCGCAAAAATCGTATTGGTAACGAAAAAGTTGCGATAATTTTCAGAAAAAATCGCAAAATACCGATCATTACGAAAAAAACGCAATCGGACGCATTCGGCCCGTTCGTGGGTTAGTAAATGTGCCCCTTAGAATCAAACATACAAGGTTTAGAGATGATCATTTTAGATGACCCTACTCACAAGATTTTATCATTCAAAGGATGAACATATAACATTAACACATAAAATTGTTGGAAAGAACGGAGTAGTCTCAGGTGTGTTGACTTGTAGTGAACCAGGGTGTATTAAATAGGCTTCTTTATGGAGGTGTCTTTTTAGGAAACATTTAAAGGTTTGGAGAGAAAGGGTGAGTCTAATAGGTTGTGTCATGGAATTCAAGGCAAAAACTTAAAAGAAATGGTGCAGTTGGGAATGGGAGGACATGATGCTGAGCGCCTTGAGTGCCTTAAATGCCTGTTAAGAAATTGTAAGTGAAGGAATTCACATAGATCGGCATATCATATGAAACCATGAAATAAGTGGAAGGGCATTTAGAAAGACTGACAGTTGAGTGGAATACCTGTAAGAAGTAATTATAGTGGAGTGGAAAAGTGCTCTGGCTATTGCTAAAATAAGGTGTAATTCAAGAAATGCTGTGTTGATGAAAGTGGTAAGAACTGGCAAGGGTTTTTGTGTAGGCTGTAAGAGAGAGATTGAAGTGAAAAATTACTTCTGGACAGTGAATATTTGTGATAGAATGGAAGGTTGCACTGTTAACTGTGAGTGAAATCTGGTGAAAATAATGGGAGAAATACATTCAGTTCTGTTGTGGATGAGCTGAGCTTTAGGTAACAGAGTGACATCCAAGAGGAGATAGCGGAAAGGTAACATGTGACTCCAAATGATGTAAGAGATCTGCAGAAGTAGGCTTGAATATCTGAATGGCATTTGCATAAAGATAGTATTTAAATATAAAAAACAAAATCAGTTTTCCTAGAGATACAAAGCAGAATGAAAAGAGTAATAGGGCGTAAGATGGAGCCCTGAGGAACACAGAGAGACAAGTATTAAAGACTAGGAAGAACAGAAAAAGCAACTATAAAAGAAAGCAGAAACATAATATTTAAACCAGGAATAAGCAGTGCCACAAAGGACAGTACAATATACCTAGAAGAAGTGTCATGAATTATCTGAAGGAAGAAATTTTAAAGAGTATAGAGGAGTGGCCTTTATATTTTGTTTAGAGAAGGATACTTTTTCAATTTAGTGAGGCAGTATCTGAAACCAGACCTTGCCCAGCTATGCATAGACTGAATGCTACATGCTTTTGGAGGCAAAAGCAAGTTGAAACAACTGGATAGTATTTAGAAGCGGAGCTGAAATCAGGGTTAGGTTTCATTTGTACTTGAATGAGGTTAGAAAAAGAAAACCATAGTAAAGCGAGAAATTAGGGAAGGAGGTGAGATGGTAAGATGGTATGGGGCCAAGGAGGCATGTTTTGGGCTTAGAGCGAGTCAGAAAAAAGCCTATGTTCTAGCAATAATAATTGAGGTTTAAATGTAGAAATTCACTTGGATGGTGGATCTTGGGTAACAAAAACTGATAAGAAGACATTGTTGTAGAGGGAATCTGCTATAGAGTATTAGTACTAGACTGGGTGACGAACAACATTTTTTGGCAGCTTTCACTGTGAAATAAAGCCTATAGACTCCAGTAGCTGAGTAAAAAAAAAAGTTGTGCTGTATGAAAAAGGTGGCAGCGAAAAATGCCCATTGCCTTCAATACGTTTCTCAAATTTTTGCTATTTCATGAATTTTTCAGGAAAGCGAGAAAGGACAGAACCACTCATCACTGCTGAGAATGCTAGAATATATGCATACACAAAGGTTCCCATGGGCTAACGACAAAGATACACAATATCCCAGCCTATTAGGAGTTTCATCTACCCACAAACTGAGGAATAGACTTATTAACACCCCTCTCCCCCAATCAGGGTGCACCTAGATTTAGGGCTAGTTCATTTATCTAAGCACTCCTCTGGCAACACCCTAAAGCTGGCCATACATGTTCAGATTGTAGTCTTCTTCCGATGAACATTTGGATATGGGTCGTATATTTAAAGTCAACGATCTGAAACTAACATTCAGACTGATATTGTATTATAAAGCCCAAATTGGAGTATGTTCTAAGCATAAAATAGTTGGAAGGCAACAATTGTTTGAAAGTGACTTCCGTTGTAGATCCCCCAAGGAGATCATCAGATATATATATATATGCGTTATCCGACCGAAATTTTCTAACCTTCGACTAGACAACCGATCTCCATGGTAAGAAAATGATCACAAGGACCATAATTCGGAGCCCACAAACGGTACGAAAATAGTACGAAACTAGATTTTAATGGTACGTGTATGGCCGGCTTAAGCTGAAGAGATGTATTGATTCATTTCCTTTCTTTTGTGCATTAAATGGTTAAATGACAAGACAGAAACACAGAAACATGCCTGTGGCCTATGGTAGAACTTAGCGTTGCCATCTGTCCCCAGCCTCCCCAAACCACACGACTCTAAGAGAAGCATCAATGAAAGTAGGGACAAAAGGCTTTAGCAGTTCAAAGTGATGGAGAGATCTAACAATTGAAACATTAGGAATCTGTGAGTTTCCTACAGCTGAGAGTTTGTGGGTGACCCGTGTATGCCCTCACACCGTTTGCAAGTCCTTGTCATAGTGTTCCCTCCGGGTCTTTCAAGTAATTCACAGTGCCTTTTTCCTCTCACTATCTGGCATATCTGTCGTAGCACTGGGAATTGTCCAGGCAGTTTGTCCTAAGCTCTGATTTGCAGTCTCTCAGCTTCTGTGATCACAGGAAGAATTACCTTTATCTTCGGGAAGGAACTCAGACTCCCATGAAGGTGTCTGATAGAAGTGATAAGCGTTGCTGCGCGGGATATTAGCTTGGGTGCCGAGGTGAGTCCTATTAGTTAGCCAAATCCATCCTTCCATCAACACAGCAGGAGAGCACTTATGCCATTGCACAACACCGAGAAATGACCCTGTGCATGTTTATCAGTGTAGGTACATGTATTTAAAAGGGGGATTTTAAAACTAACTGTCAGTAACTATACTGTAAATGAGACAATGACATTCCAAGGCAGTGTATTTAACTGTTTTTGCTCATTCGTGATTCAAACTCGCGTTTTCATGAAAGTGCCCCATAGTGTCAGGGTTCAGGACCCCTAGGAACCAAATGTCAATAAATGTGTCTGTACATCCTCTTGAGACATAAGCGTCTTTGTAAAATGTCTGTAGATACTGGTTTTAGATTTAGGCTATAAACACTTATATTTGTAATTATCAAAGAACAAAGATATAGAACAGGACACAGGCACAGAACAACTGCAATTGTAGGATGATTTTAGACATCAAGACCAAAGGTCATTCTATTTGCTTGGGTCTTAGAATGTTTACACAGAACAAGGAATCCATCTGTTGTCTCTTGTCACAAGTATTCATAGTACAAGGCTAAGAAAGTCACAACTAGTCTCAGAAACACCAACTACACAAATCCCATTTAGGACACTGTTGATGTAGATGATTTCTTTTACCAGAGAGATACCTTTTTGAAGTATTGTGCTGAGACAGTGAGACAGTTAAGCCTTTCCTAAAGATGGACAGAGACAGTGTCAGTATTTTATTAACTGATTCTTTCCATTCGTCAAGTGTTGGCGAGTTGGGTCTGTTCCATTTAAGCATAATATGTTTCTTGGTGTGATACAGTTCCACCTGAAAAAAAGTCCTACTCAATTTAGATGTAACAAAGCCGGTGGTTAATCCAACTAGCACAGCAGCTGGATTGGGCTCTATATTCAGGGTCATCACCTTGGAAATTAAGGCAAATATCTGTGACCAGAATCAGAATAAAGTACTGGACAAGTTGTATGCCAATATTTTTAGAACTATAATTCTGAAACATGTACAAATATAGGTTCTCTATAATACATATAGCATCAATACATTATTGTGATGGCAAATTTAATTGCTAAAATTGGTGTAAATATAAAAACGTTTTATTTGGTAAAAGAGTTCCGTGCCTAATTTACACTAGCTTTAGTAGACATAACGTTTTTGTCAATATGTTTCTAATAGATTCTGTTTCTGCACCAATATGTGAACTGTTTTGCCTCTTGTTATTTTCTCAAAGAAGATGATGCAACCCTTTTAAGTTGTCCTTTAGATCTTTGGGCTCTGCAAATATTACAGAAATCATCGAAATCATCTGTAACAGCCACAGGCACCCTGAACTGGTGATGATCAGTGAGAATAACATGTAATCCTCTTTTTGTGTTGTGTCTCTGTACTGAAATACTGACTTAAAGAAGTGCCCAACTTTTAATACACCAAAGTTTTACTAACTGTTTGCTTTGATTGCTACACGCAATACACTCATAATTTCACCTCTTTGAATAGCATATAAGGGGTAGAAAATGTTTATAATAGATGTATGTTTTTTGGTGAATAGTTGTTATTTATATTCTAATCACTAGACGGCTTCTGGCTAGGGAGCACCCTTGAGGAGGTTCTAGTAAGCTTCTGCTCTGTGGCACTAAAGAGGGGAATTCTCTAGTTGTTATACATTAAGGGAAGAGCAGTGGGCCACCTCCTCTTTGGCTAATGTGTGAAGACAAGGGTGAATGACACCAGGGATTCAAATTGAATCAACAGTTAGCTAGTGATAGGTCAGACCTGCAAAGTTCACTGTAGATGGTAAGAGATAGTGGTTGGCTGGCTAGTTAAGCAGCTGTGGATCCAACAAGGAGTAAGGAAGGGGCCAGTGACCCTGTCACCAGAGAGGGACCATTAAAGAGGGAAACTAGGACTAGATAGGCCCTAGGACTTCTCTTGTCTCACTTTTTATTTGAAAGAGGCAATAAAGTTCCACTACTGGGTGTCCCTACACAACCTTTATTGGTGCATCAGCTGAACTTTCTGGACTGAGACAAAGGGCCAGATTTATTTTGATAAAAAGTTATCCCATAAACCCATATGCATTTTAAAGAAAATATTATTTTACTGTTTATCACATGAAAAAGTCTTCAGGGAAAAAATTGGAACTGAATGAGAAAAGGTTTTTTTCTCTTAAATTGAATCTTGCCCATAAGTTTTCATGAGATAAACGATGAAATAAAATTTTATTGTAGAACTGAATCTGGCCTAAAGCATTTGGAGTGACCCAACAGATACCTAAATTGACCCGATGACAACAAAATAAGCATTTTCCTAGACTACATGGCCGACCTGCAAAAGCAATGATTGGCCTTCATAGAAGTCAAGTGCAGATGACGTGAATGCAACATGGAATATGCTATGATTTATCCTGACACATTCCAGTTACAAGCAATTGGTAAGGTGTTCTTCTCTTTGCCCAAAGATGTGAGCAACGGAATAGATAAGGCTTGAGCAACTAGCAACTACAAACAACTGGATAGAACATTCGATCAATCATGAGCCATTTAAACAGTTCTGTGATTATACTATTTTCCCTGAACCAGGACAACAGACTGATATAATTGCACTTGACAAGTCATTCTGTATACTAGCATAAACCTTTGTTTTGGCCTGCCCTTGATAGTCTGCTGGAGACAATGCCAATGGCCTAGTATGCAGGTGTAAATGAGTGCAAGAACCTGAATCTGCTCTAGAGTTACCTGCCTTAAAGTATGATGTGTTCTCAACTACCTAATGCACATAGATACTGTCTTACATAATTAATGACAACTACACAATCGGTTAGTGGACATCTTCCAGGCTGACCAAAGGATGTGAGTATAGCCAGGACCAGCACCACTGCATTTGACTTTATTATAGAGGAATACTAAATACTAAAACAGCAAGTAGTACCCAAATAATGAAAAAGGCTTTTTGCCCTAAAGAGACATATATCTTTATTATTCCATGTCACTAACATAGTTACTTACACCCTGAGAAATGCTAATACTGTGCTTCAGTGTAGGTTACAGTCATTTAATGTTGCAGTATCTATGTATGATGGTTGCAGGATGCAATGTTTCTTCTAAGATGGGATCATGTCAGAGCTGAAGGAAATTTAGGAAGACATTTTTAACAAGACAGGACTGCTGTACATTCACTTCATCCTGCAGGTAATGTACATTCTTAAGCCATTGTTAATAGAGGTCTTTAGTGGTGCTTTAATGTGATTTTATTGAACAAGATAGAAACCTTATCCATTCTCTCTGCCAGTTCTTTTTCTTTATACAAGAGATTCTTAGATAAATGAAATTAAACATTCCCTCTATTTTTTCCTTTCTGATGTTTAATGAAAATTATATGGTGTTGCTTTGAATTATTGCTGCTGCATGTTTGACAATGCGTCCCCACTCCACTCCTCAGGCTCTGCCATAGAACTGTACTATTTTCTAACAAGTGCTCAATTAGCTGGCATTCAGTGCTCATTACGCTATAAATGAAGGTAATTTGTGTAGGTTTTGAATTTCTACAGGCATAGCTGGATGACGGAAGCTTGAAAGCTGCAGCCGTGAATACTTGTGAGAGCTGGCAGTAGACGCTGTTCCTGTACATGGCACAACTAACTGCTTACAGCTTTGGGTCAGTATTCGATACCCTGGCTTATTGCTTCCTTCTTGATTTATTTTTTTAAACTACAGCACACACTTCAAGATCACAAAATGGTTCTGGCAAAGCAAGGCTGAGAGTAAATAGTACCACAGCATACTGAACATGGAGTAATCCTAATGGAATGTTACTAGGTGACAGAATGATGCATTAGTCCATTGCAGTTCTGGGACTAGGACTTCTAGTAGAGCCTTTGCTTCTGATTCCCTCTTTAAGTCAGTTTATTTTTAGCCATGACTCCAGATACAATCAGCTGCCAAATGAATCATATTACAAATATATTTTAAGAAAATGCACAATATTTTTGTGAAAGCTATAACTGTATAGGGTTAAGGTGCTATTCTTTATCAAGATATCTATTACCAAGTCTTGACTCTACAGCTGTTTCAAAGTGCCAACTCCATTGCTGCATCATTTTTCTAGGCTCTCCAGATACTTCTCTATTTCTCAGGATAAAGGCTTATTATTTAGCCAAGAGGCTACAACATGACATTTAGTAAACGCTACTACCTACATTTTGTTTTGATAACATGCAAGTTATTAATAGGTGATCAGCCACATTTGGATACTTTCCAGTAACAGTGGCAGTAAGTCTTGTATCTACCAATCTTCTTGAACCAGCATGTAACTAGAGGGTTCCCTTGCTCCCTGTTGGACTGGTTATACTGACTTTGAACCTAAGGCATATGGCATAGAACCAGAACATGCATGGGGCTTCTGCCCAAAGTTCAGCATCTAGCAACTTGTCTTCTTTACCAGGCTATTTTGTTAGTACAGGTATGGGATCCATTATCCGGAAACCCGATATCCAGAAAGCTCAGAATTACAGAAAGCCTGTCTCCCATAGACTCCATTTTAATCAAATAATTCCGATTTTTTTAATTGATTATCTTTTTCTATGTAAAAATAAAAGAGTGCTTTGTATTTGATCCCAACTAAGATATACTGTAATTAATCCTTACTGGATGTAAAATAATCCTATTGGGTTAAATTACTGTTTTATTGATTTTTTAGTAGACTTTAGGTATAAAGATCCAAACGGAAAGCCCCCTTATTCGGAATACCCTTGGTCCCAAGCATTCTGTAAAATGGGTCCTATACCTGTACATCTTATATATTTCAAAGGGCCACTATACCTTCATTGCTGCAACTGAAAAAGAGGACCTCTACAGTGTCTGCAAAATGATTTAACCTAATATTTTACATCCACATTACTGTTTTTAACATACTGATTATGTTTCTTGTTTTTTTTTTATCTTTGTAGCATTACATATTTAAACTATTTTAAGCCTCTGCCAATACCCATTGCCCCCTTATATCTAGTCCTTGTGTAGATATTCGAAACTGGGTATCCCGGGCACATTGGGAGACTAAAGGAGGAGGTACTTTTCTGCCAGAATAAGCACTTACAGGTAGCCCCACCATAGCCAAATCATGGCTAGGAGTATCTTGAATAAAGCGAATGTAGAATACCGTGTCACAATCCCTGTGGTATACAGTATAAAGCTGGGAAGTTCTTCTTCAATTTTCTGCCTAATTAGGAAACGCTGTTGCAAGAGAAATGTAGTGAATCTTTTGCATGGCTTAAATCGCTGTAAATTTATGAAAATTCACTAGTGTATTTCCCCATACAATTCTAGTGATGAAATTTCTCAAGAGACTTTTCACCATAAAAAAATTTGAAAACTTAGCGTTGAGAAGGTGACATGGAATATAAGATGCAAAAGTGCCTACTCTATGTTTATAAGAGCACTTTGCTAGCCAGTACCTGAAAAATGTCATTTGCAAAAATTCAATCTTGTGCTTTTGGTAAATTGGAGAAAATTCACTGGGAACATTTCACCTGGAGAAAAGATTTAAAATGTTCACCTATGCAAGGTTAATTGTCGTATTCTATTTTTAGTAGACTGGAAATGTTGTGGGGAATTTTAGGGTTCCTTACTAGTGATGAGCGAAGCTGTCCCATTTCGCTTTACCATAAAATTCGCGAAACAGCAATAAAATTCGTGAAACGGCAAAAAATTTCGAAATCCATTTGCCGCACACATTTGTCGCGCGTCTTTTTTTTTTGTCAGCCACGTCAATTTTTTCGCCCACGTCTATTTTTTGTCACCCGCACATTTTTTTACGTGACTGCGCCAAATTTCGACGCGGCCACGCCTTTTTTGACATGACTGCGCCCTTTTTTGACGTGACTGTGCCCAATTTGACATAGTAACATAGTAAGTTGGGTTCAAAAAAAGACATACGTCCATCGCGTTCAACCATAATGCCTATATATAACCTGCCTAACTGCTAGTTGATCCAGAGGAAGGCAAAAAACCCCATCTGAAGCCTCCCTGGATCAACTTGTACTAAGAGCTATCTCCCAAAACCCTGTATTCCCTCACTTGTACTGAGAGCTATCCCCCCTACCCCTGTATTCCCTCACTTGTACTGAGAGCTATCTCCCATACCCCTGTATTCCCTCACTTGTACTGAGAGCTATCTCCCCTACCCCTGTATTCCCTCACTTGTACTGAGAGCTATCTCCCCTACCCCTGTATTCCCTCACTTGTACTGAGAGCTATCTCCCAAAACCCTGTATTCCCTCACTTGTACTGAGAGCTATCCCCCCTACCCCTGTATTCCCTCACTTGTACTGAGAGCTATCTCTCCTACCCCTGTATTCCCTCACTTGTACTGAGAGCTATCTCCCCTACCCCTGTATTCCCTCACTTGTACTGAGAGCTATCTCCCATACCCCTGTATTCCCTCACTTGTACTGAGAGCTATCTCCCCTACCCCTGTATTCCCTCACTTGTACTGAGAGCTATCTCCCATACCCCTGTATTCCCTCACTTGTACTGAGAGCTATCTCCCCTACCCCTGTATTCCCTCACTTGTACTGAGAGCTATCTCCCCTACCCCTGTATTCCCTCACTTGTACTGAGAGCTATCCCCCTACCCCTGTATTCCCTCACTTGTACTGAGAGCTATCTCCCATACCCCTGTATTCCCTCACTTGTACTGAGAGCTATCTCCCATAACCCTGTATTCCCTCACTTGTACTAAGAGCTATCCCCCATACCCCTGTATTCCCTCACTTGTACTAAGAGCTATCCCCCCTACCCCTGTATTCCCTCACTTGTACTAAGTGCTATCCCCCATACCCCTGTATTCCCTCACTTGTACTAAGAGCTATCTCCCATAACCCTGTATTCCCTCACTTGTACTAAGAGCTATCTCCCATAACCCTGTATTCCCTCACTTGATAAGAATCCATCCAGCCCCTTCTTAAAGTTATATAATGTATCAGCCAGCACGACTGATTCGGGGAAGGAATTCCAGAACTTCACAACTTCACAGTAAAAAATCCTTTCTGAATATTTAAACGGAATCTCACTTCTTCTAAACGGAGTGGGTGCCCTCGTGTCCGTTGGAAGGACCTACTGGTAAATAAAACATTAGAGAGATTATTATATGATCCCTTTATATATTTATACATAGTTATCATATCCCCCTTAAGTGCCTCTTCTCCAGTGTAAACAGACCCAACTTGGCCAGTCTTTCTTCATAACTGAGACTTTCCATACCCTTTACCAGCTTAGTTGCCCTTCTCTGGACCCTCTCTAACTCAATCATGTCCCATTTGAGCACTGGAGACCAAAACTGAACAGCATATTCTAGATGGGGCCTTACCAGTGCTCTGCAAAGGGGAAGAATAACCCCCTCCTCCCGTGAATCTATACCCCCTTTAATACAGCTCAAAACCTTGTTTGCCCTTGCAGCTGCTGCCTGGCATTGCTTGCTACAGCCAAGTTTATTATCTACAAGGACTCCAAGGTCCTTCTCCATTATGGATTTGCCTAGTGCAGTCCCATTAAGGGTATAAGTGGGGGCATATTTTTACATCCCAGGTGCATGACCTTACATTTATCTACATTAAACCTCATTAAATCAAAAAAATTCAGCGCAACAAATTTTTCCGCAGCAAATTTTCACTGAAGTTTTGCGAAACAATTTGCCAATGGCGAAATGTGGAAATTCGCTGCGAATCCATGCCTGGCGAAAAAAGTTCGCTCAACACTATTCCTTACCTAATACCAAGGTCACTCTATTAATTACCCTGCTATATTTCTCAGAAACTTCACCCAAACAATAATCTCCCCAAAAAGCTTGCTGAACAATAATCTCGTGCAAATGCAGTTTCGCCAATCACCTTCACAAAAACTGGCTTCCTCACTTATACACATTTAAAAGGGAAAAAAACTCCTACAGTAAAAATTAAGAGCAGATGCTATAAAAAATATGAAAAGGGAAAGCAATAACCCAAAGAATCACAAATGATCCATTAAAAGAGGTTACATTATAACAACAATGCACACCAAGGTTTGTTACTCTTATGTGTGAGTAGGCAAAGTAATACATTGTTCATAAATGTCAGCCTAATGTAACAATTTTCTATACAATTCCCCCAATTTCCCTGATTATTCTCAGCCTTGCTTTATGTTGTGTTTTCAGTGTTTAAATCCAAACGGAGCTGATATACTGTAGGCCTCTTTTCTGGTCTGATAGCATCTAAGGCTTTTTTTCTCATGGGAGGAAGCGATTAGAAGTCTATATATTGATGGGAGGGGTGGGGAAGATGTTTCCTTAATTACTGATGTGGTGTTCAAAATAGGAATCTCACAGCTGAGTGAGTAACAGTAAAGAAGATACTAGAAATCCATTATGGGAATCCAAACAGAATAATCTTTAGAATCCATTTAAGCCTCCCCTTACAGTGCAAGAAAGGAGGGGAACAGTGTTTGAAGCCTCCGGTGGTGCTGTAGGTCCTGTGGTTACTTCTTTATAAATAGCAGTACAATTATGAGTTTTTCCAAACTTTTCCTATCAACACAATTCATTCTTGTATCTGTTCATCTTTAATTAAGCACGCAGAGGCTCTTTCTCTTACAGATGAAGGCTACATTTTAATAACAGCATGGCAGTGTTTAAAGGGCATGCAGAATATAGCGGGCATTCATTAACAGAAGATCCGAGGCAGTAATATAATGATCAGCATGTCACAATGGCTTTAAAAAAAATGCCACTAATTTTAAAATAAAGCTGTTAAAACACCTTTGAGGGGCTGGAAAGCTCTTTGGATAATAAAATAATATATTTGATAAGATAGACATCATTACATTTAGTACATATGGGAATATTTCGAAATCTGCCAGAAGATTTTTTTCTTCATATAAAGTACATGGAAGCCATTTAATGTACTTCTGTTTGTGTTTGCAGATTTAAGCATAAATGCAGCAGTGCCACTCAATACATACAGCACAGCTTTCATGTAACGCCCACTCCATGCTACTCATAAAGCTCTTAAATTGTTCCACCTTGAATTTAACAAATTAAGTGAAAACCCATCAAAATTAGGAACAAAAGTATTGGTTGCCTCTGCAGAAGAGGCAATATTTACAGTAATATCATCATTAGGGGATAATCAGTCCCAACAGAATGCCTTTCTAGGGTTCCATGAAACTTGGACACAGCAAAATGGTAAATGCTGAAGTGGAAAGCGTAAATCTGGTCATATTTAGGAAGATCTAAGCTACCAATCTGGGCCCTTCAGAGTGAGTTGGTAGCTTAACTGCTTATGGGTCCTGCTCAATTAATATCTGGCTCAAAATTGCCCAGATATTTTTCTGGAAACCTTGACAAATTGGGAGAGGAGTCAGACTACATTGGTGTGTTGATTTGGTCTCTTCCCTACTGGCATGCATAGACTCTTGCTATGATCCGATAATTGGCCTGGGGGACCAAATGATCAGATCAGCCCAATGTAGCCTAGCATGTAGGTGGCCAAATCAGCAAAGATTCACTCATTTGGTGAGGTTGCAAAAAAGTTGATATATTTTTTTTTACTATCATTTTTATTAATGTCTACATTGAATATGACTCATAACATGTACACTGTTCACTTTGCCAGCATCTTCAAAGAGAAAAGAAAAACATACTAGCTAAATAAATACAAATTTCAAAAGGTAGCTCCCATTTATACTATAACATTAAAAACAAAAAAGGCAAACATATCTAGAGATGATCAAGTCTAGAGATACTCTTCCATATTTGTTGAGCTTCCTGTAAGAATCTTTTTTTCAGAAATATTTCTTGGTATTGCCATTTCATATTCTAAGTTGAGGTTGAGGTCTAATTAACTGGGAAATGCTTGGGAAATCTTGGTTTTTCCAGTTTCCGGCAATTAGAAGCCTAACTGTATTTGAGATTTGGAAAATGACTATTTCCAGAGCATTGTTTGGTATACTCTCATATATGTTTAGTAACATTGCTTCTGGGGAAAACAAGCAGATATTAATGTATATGGCTAGCATAAGCTAGCTTTTTACTGCTTTTTTTGTATTGGAAAGATATGGAATAAACATTCATATACTGTCCCCGACTTTCTGTCCTTTGTTATGTGTTTTACCTTAATAAAGACAGTTGCCTAAACCAGTTTAAGTAAAGCCTATCATATTTATACAACTAATAGAAGGATCCAAACCATAAACCACAGACACATATCTCTTAAGGACAAGGTTTTAGTAGCTGAGAATGAGAAAAAATGGGCAGGAGTAAGTTGGGAAAACTCACAAAGAGGTAGAAGACGTAAAAAGGTTTCTGAGGATCTCTCAAAATGGAACTGCGGATGAACACTGTTAATGGTTAAAACATGTATTGCTGAGATTTACATCTGAATTACATTTCCACTGCTATGGGTATTGATACAATTGTATTAATACAATTGATATTTAAGACATATTGCCTAAGACATCTTAATGTGAGGGATAGGGCTTTGGCACATGTGCATTCTGTCTATTGTGGTGCACCTTTACTGGGAACCTTTATATCTGCCTGACATTGAAACTGTTTAGTTATTTCCCTTGTATATGAGCAGCAGCCATCACAGAATGCAAGGGAGGTATAATTACATTTCCTGTACTTCTCACTAATGAAAAGGCAATTCCCCTGTGAGATAAGACATATGCCCCCAATGTCTCTCTTCATTTAGTCACCTGATATAGACTCTGGCAAAAAAAAAAAACCCATGTGTCCTTGTGCAGAAGCATTGCAAGCAGTGTTGTCTGATTTATATGGCAATTCTGAGTGAGATCTCACTTCCCTCTGGTGCAGTGCCCTAGTACAGTGTCTGCCTAGGAAAATATACTCTTAGACTTACTTATTAGGATGATATCAATTAGTCATGCCAAATGTTTTCATAGATATTTACATTATATTGTTATATGTGATATTGATTATACTAAGGGCCCATACACAGAGGCAGTTATGTATGCATTGCCGTCCTGTGGCTTTTTCATGTGTTCCTCTGAATGCAGGAGTTAACTGAACCCTTTATTTTCTATATACAGGTATGGGATCCCTTATCTGGAAACCTGTTATCCAGAAAGTTCCAAATTACAGAAAGGCCATCCCCCATAGACTCCATTAAAAGCAAATAATTCTAAGTTTTAAAAATGATTTCCTTTTTCTCTGTAATAATAAAACAGTACCTTGTACTTGATCCCAACTAACATATAATTACTCCTTACTGGAGGCAAAACAATCCTATTGGGTTTATTCAATATTTAAATTATTTTAAGTAGACAAGTTATGGAGATCCAAATTACAGAAAGATCCCTTATCCGGAAAACCCCAGGTCCCAAGCATTCTGCATAACAGGCCCCATACCTGTACTTTGTACTAATGGGGCTGCCCTCAACCACTGAGGTGCAACATGCAGCTTCTCACCTGTGCTTAGCATGGCCCTGTGACTACAACACACACATATATATATATATAAAATAATGGGCTCTGTTAACTCATGCATTCCTATTGGATGGCACACATACTGAAACGCCCAAGTGTAAGGGCCATTAAAACATGGCACATAGGTAGAAAGATATAGCATATAGATGGATTATTACTTGTAGAATTTGAGGGTTTCAGCCACTTTTGTGTTGGCGGCATTAGTGGGTAAATTCAACGGAACTTGCAAATACAACAAGTATTGTGTTGGCTCTAAGCACAGAATAAAGGTGGAGGAGAACATAGTAACATAGTAACATAGTAAGTTGGGTTGAAAAAAGACATACGTCCATCAAGTTCAACCATAATGCCTATATATAACCTGCCTAACTACTAGTTGATCCAGAGGAAGGCAAAAAACCCCATCTGAAGCCTCTCTAATTTGCCACAGAGGGGAAAAAATTCCTTCCTGACTCCAAGATGGCAATCGGACCAGTCCCTGGATCAACTAGTACTAAGAGCTATCTCCCATAACCCTGTATTCCCTCACTTGCTAAGAATCCATCCAGCCCCTTCTTAAAGCTATATAATGTATCAGCCAGCACGACTGATTCGGGGAGGGAATTCCAGAACCTCACAGCTCTCACTGTAAAAAAATCCTTTCCGAATGTTTAAATGGAACCTCCCTTCTTCTAAACGGAGTGGGTGCCCTCGTGTCCGTTGGAAGGACCTACTGGTAAATAAAACATTAGAAAGGTTATTATATGATCCCTTTATATATTTATACATAGTTATCATGTCACCTCTTAAGCGCCTCTTCTCCAGTGTAAACAGACCCAACTTGGCCAGTCTTTCTTCATAACTGAGACTTTCCATACCCTTTACCAGCTTAGTTGCCCTTCTCTGGACCCTCTCTAACTCAGTAATGTCCCGTTTGAGCACTGGAGACCAAAACTGAACAGCATATTCTAGATGGGGCCTTACCAGCGCTCTGTAAAGGGGAAGAATAACCCCCTCCTCCCGTGAATCTATACCCCTTTTAATACAGCTCAAAACCTTGTTTGCCCTTGCAGCTGCTGCCTGGCATTGCTTGCTACAGCCAAGTTTATTATCTACAAGGACTCCAAGGTCCTTCTCCATTATGGATTTGCCTAGTGCAGTCCCATTAAGGGTATACGGGGCTTGCATGTTTTTACATCCCAGGTGCATGACCTTACATTTATCCACATTAAATCTCATCTGCCACTTAGCTGCCCAGATTGCCAGTTGGTCAAGATCCTGCTGCAGGGATGTCACATCCTGGATAGAATTGACTGGTCTGCAGAGTTTTGTGTCATCTGCAAACACTGATACATTACTCATAATACCCTCCCCTAAGTCATTTATGAACAAATTAAACAAAAGTGGACCCAGTACAGAACCCTGAGGGACCCCACTGAGGACCTTATTCCAAGTAGAGAATGTACCATTAACAACCACCCTCTGTACCCGATCCTGTAGCCAGTTTTCTATCCATGTGCAAACGGCTTCACTAAGACCAATAGACCTTAGCTTAGAAAGCAGTCGTTTGTGGGGAACGGTATCAAATGCTTTGGCAAAATCCAAATAGATGATATCTACTGCATCCCCACTGTCCAGCTTCTTACTTACCTCATCATAAAAAGCAATTAAATTGGTCTGACATGACCTGTCCTTCATAAAGCCATGCTGATTACTGCTCATAATGCCATTCTCCACTACATAATTTTGAATGTGATCCCTTAACAAGCCTTCAAATAACTTGCCCACCACGGATGTCAAACTTACAGGCCTATAATTGCCAGGCTGAGATCTTACTCCCTTTTTAAATATGGGAATGACATTCGCCTTCTTCCAATCCCTAGGTACCATACCTGATGAAAGAGAGTCTGAGAATATCAGAAACAAGGGCCACTGTAATTCTGCCCCTAGCTCTCTCAGTACCCGAGGGTGTATTCCATCTGGCCCAGGTGCCTTGTTTACATTTATTGTGTGTAACCCTTTAAGCACCATATCCTGTGCCAACCACTGTGTAGTTGGAGCTGAGGCAACAGTGAAGCTATTGGGTGAGACTTGGCCCACTGGCTCCTCTACTGTATACACAGAAGAAAAGAACTGGTTAAGCACATCTGCCTTTTCTATATCTGCTGTAACCATATTGTTATTATAACTCAATGGGGCCACACCCTCAACCTGCATCTTTTTACTATTAATATACTTAAAAAACTTTTTGGGGTTAGTCTTGGCCTCGGCCGCGATGCGCTCCTCATTTTCTATCTTTGCCTTCCGGATTGCTGTTTTACAACACTTGTTATAGTGTTTATAATCATTAAACGCAGCTACTGTCCCCTCTGACTTATATTTCTTAAAAGCTTTCCTTTTTCTCCCTATTAACTTCTTTACCTCAGAGTTAAGCCACATAGGGTGATTCTTAACACTTCTACTTTTTCTTATTAATGGAATAAATTGAGAACAGTAATGATTTAATATCATTTTAAATGACAACCATTTCTGCTCTGTGTTTTTATCAGAAAACATAATGCCCCAATCTATGCCCTGAAGCGCTGCCCTTAAGGAGCTAAAATTTGCCTTCCTAAAATTCATTGTCTTTGTTGCCCCCGTGTAAATTTGTTTCCTGCACCAAACATTAAATGAAATAACATTATGGTCACTATTACCCAGGGGTTCAACCACTTGCACATTTGCTATACGTTCTGGGTCATTAGAGATCACTAGATCTAGTATAGCATGGTTCCTGGTTGGCTCCTCAACAACCTGTGACATAAAGTTGTCATGCAGCAAGTTTATAAACTTGTTCCCATTTACTGTCCTGGCAGTACTATTGCCCCAGTCAATATCAGGGTAATTAAAATCCCCCATTATTATCACTTGCCCCAAACTAGCAGCCTTTTCTATTTGCAACAGGAGCTGGGCCTCCTTCTCCTCACTTACATTAGGGGGTCTATAGCATACCCCTACAATTAGTTTGGTAGATTCCTTACTATCTGTGAGAAGCTCAACCCATAAGGATTCAGCTCCCTCTGTTAACCCCATCACTTCCTCCCTAATATTTGCTTTTAATTCCTGCTTAATGAACAGACACACTCCTCCTCCTTTTCTATTGCCCCTGTCCCTCCGAAACAATGTATAACCCCCAATATTAACTGCCCAGTCATGAGACTCATTCAACCAAGTTTCAGCAACTCCAATCACATCATATTTCCGCTCCAACGCCAGTACCTCCAGCTCTCCCATTTTACCAGTCAGACTCCTTGCATTGGTAAACATACATTTAATACTGGTTCCGGCGTGAGAATGACGTGTAAACAACTTATGGGCCTCCCTGCCATTATCAGTATCCCGAAGCAAGTCTCCTCCCCCATTTTCCCTTACTATGCCCACTACCTCATCTATCCTGTCTACCACAGAATTTCCCTCTGCACCCTCCCCCCCCACTCCTAGTTTAAAATCTCCTCCAACCCTCTAGCCATCTTTTCCCCCAAAGCAGCTGCCCCATCATCATTGAGGTGCAGCCCATCCCTGGCAAAGAGCCTGTAGCCGACTGAGAAATCAGCCCAGTTCTGGAGAAACCCAAAGCCCTCCTCCCTACACCAATCTCTCAGCCACGCATTAATCTCCCTGAGCTCCCGCTGCCTTCTTAATGTTGCTCGTGGCACAGGTAATATCTCTGAGAAAATTACCTTGGAAGTCCTCGCCCTCAACTTCGCACCTAGCTTTTTAAAATCGTTCTTAAGGACTTCCCCCCTCCTCTAACTTTGTCATTGGTACCTATGTGTACCAAGACCGCCGGGTCTTCCCCAGCCCCTCCCAACAATCTGTCCACTCGTTCCACCACATGCCGAACCCTAGCACCAGGCAAGCAACACACAGTTCGGCATGTAGGGTCTTTGCGACAAATTACCCTATCCACCTTTCTAATAATTGAATCCCCTACAACTATAGCCTGCCTTCCCTTCCTAGCACTATTCCCCCCACCTGTATTAGAGGTGCCGGCTCCCAGGGTGCTCTGAGAGTCAGCCCGCTCCATACATGCTAGCTCAGAGCTGTCTTCCCCAGCATCTTCACCTAAAGCGGCAAATCTGTTGGATTGTACAAGCTGTGAACCAGCCCCCCTACCCTTGTGTCCCCTACTTCCCCTCTTAACTGTTACAAATTTGTCTCCCTCATTAACCTCCACTGTCCCTTCTCCACCCCCCACTACACCGGCCCCTGCCAGTGGTTGCTCAGTGAGCCTCCTGTTCTCCCCCATGTTTGCAGCTGCCCTCAGTGCTGCCAGTTCCCCTCTTAGATTCTGCACCTCAGATTCCAAGAGGAAAACCCACCTGCATCTCTCACAAGTAAATGCTGCATGGAACTGCTGCTCCAGGACCACATACATGCGACAAGATGCACACTGAGTCACACCAGCAATCATACTGGAACTCATATTGCAACTGGGTACTTACAGTCTCCCGAGTGCAATCCCTTGTATAGTGCCTTTTAAGTTTCCAACGCCTTTTTTGTTTTTAACGCCTACTATACACTTAATCTACATGCAACACTTTAAATTACATGCAAAACTCGCTAGCAGCTCCCAAACTCGCTGTGCAGTCAGAAACTTATTGAGGTTCAAACCAAACAGCCAAAAGTCTGCTGAGAATTTACCAGATTTACTCCACCCCCTTAATTAGTATGCTCAAACAGCCAGGTAGCCCTTACAAGTCACACAGCAGTTAGTTAACTGCACTTACTTCCTTCTTTCAGCCAGCACTCCCAGCATGCACAGTAAACCCCTAGTGCCTTTTTTGTTTTTAACGCCTACTATACACTTAATCTACATGCAACACTTTAAATTACATGCAAAACTCGCTAGCAGCTCCCAAACTCGCTGTGCAGTCAGAAACTTATTGAGAAGCACCATTGTTGGCAGACAGTTCTACATGATGCACTGATATGGGTATTATACTTTATATTTTGAGGGCACTGTGGTGTATGCCATAGATTTTACATGGTACAGTGTTCTTTGAGGCATTAAGTAGCCAATAAAGAATTATTTTTTAAACAACAATGCAATATGTGAATTTGATGTAATAGCAACAATTTACACTGAAGCTACTTATATACTGTTAAACAAAGCAACACTTAAAGGCAAACTATACCCCCAGAATGAATACTTAACCAACAGATTAACAGTTTATTTTATTTAACAACAGTTTATTTTAACTTATTACAGAATCTTGTCAAACTGAAATATATATATTAATGAATTCTACTGTACAGCGCTGCGTACATAAGTAGCGCTTTATAAATAAAGATATACATACATACATATCAGTAAATATTGCCCTTTTACATCCATTCCCTTGATCCGCCATTTTGTGATGGGCTGTGTGCTCCCTCAGAGATCACGTGACAGGAAATAATGCAGCTCTAACTGTAACAGGAAGTAGTGCGGGAGTAAAAGGCAGAACTCTGTTTATCCATTGGCTGACGGGCCTAGCATGTATGTGTGCCTTGGCTTGTTTGTGTGCACTGTGAATTGTATGATCCCAGGAGGCGGCCCTTAATTCATAAAATGGCAATTATCTATTTAGATCTATTACCCAATAGCACATACTACAAAAACAATATATTTTTATGAAAATGGTTTATTTAGATGAAGCAGGGTTTTACACATGAGCTTGTTTATACAATATATTTCATAGAGACCTACATTGTTTTAGGGGTATAGTTCTCCTTTAACAATGAGTACCATAAAAAAGATAGCATTAAACATTAGTACTCCAAAAACCATAACTGTGTTAGAAAACATACAAGTAGGTCAGCTGGGAAGATAGAGTAACCATAGCCCAAGCAGAGCCGAGTTTAAACCCTAAGCAGGTAGAGGTCCCTTGGATAGGTTTCTAATGGATATTCTGAGTTTGTTTTTGTCTAAATGCTTTCAGGGCTTATCGTTAGAGTGTCATTTTGTAAAGCTAGCGCCTTGCTGGGGAAAATAGCAGCAATGTTCAGTGAAATTGCTGACTGGAGAATATTCGGTCTGTCTGACAGTTTACCTAAATGTTTGACAAAATAGAAATAGCAGCGCATTGAAGAAGCCTAATTAACTTAGCTGACAGTGCTCGTGCCGAATGAGTTAACAGGGGAGCAATAACTAGGACACAGAGATAGCTGACTGCACCCCTGGTGGCACTAGTTGAGTACGTAGATCAAAATCTAATTACAAAATATTTTTTTCCTGTCTAATTGGCTCACCTTTTGTCCTCCAGAAATCTGCAAAGTATTAATAATGTTGAGCTCTTGTACCCCACTAAAGATGGCTCTAATTGACACGTGGCTGCACCTATATTGTCATAATTAGTTAGCAGTTGTTCCCCTGTTCCCCTTCGGGGTAGAGTGAGATGCACACTGTGGTTTCCACAGGAAAGAAAATTGTTTGAGCTACTCCGGGTTTTATAAAACTGAAAATAGACAGAAAAACTGCATTCCTGTGCTATAATACACAAACGATAGAAAAGTGAGATATATAGTAAGGATGCACCGAATCCACTATATAAGGATATTATAAGTCACCAAGGAGTTGCATGATCATATAAAGGGACAAGGTCGAAGGCTGAGTGCTTTTAAACAGGTCATGGAGTGCCAAAGTGACTTCTAAAATCCTTATATTTTACAACAGGGGGTACACTTTTTTATTATACACAAATTTCAGTACAGTTCAATGTGGCACAGAGCACCAATTATAACTGTTGACATCACAAACTAACATTTATAAGGATAAGGTTCATCGCTCTTGTGTATTAGTGAGTGATAAACATAAGGATATATTTCATAGATGGTGCTCTCTACCATACAAACTTCACTCCCAGTTACACCTACATTAACCTACATTTCATAGACTAGAAGCTAGATGCACTACAAGCCATGATCACTGATGAACAGTAAAAAAAGCCTCTTTCTGAACATTGTGTCCCCATATATAACCAGATCTCTACTACTCCTTCAGAGGAGGCTTAGAGGAAGTTGGTTTGGTAATACATCTTAAAAATAAAATAATCATTATGGAACCTTTTTAGTTCTTTATATGGTACCTTCACCATCCGTATGAAAATTGCATGCATATACACATACACTGCTCTAAAAAGAATATTACAAGTCATTCCAGAATTACATGTCATTATACTTAACAGCAGGGAGGGTATTATCTTTATATAATTTCATATTGAGCAGAACATATCTCCTGAGAAGATCTATTAAACTTATTATAAAATTAGGATATGGCACTTCCAGCTGTTAATAAAGGATTATGTAACTGGAATGTATGGCATATGTACTGTATATATGCAGGCAGTTTGAGTAAAAAGTAAGGAGATGATGGCGGAAGTTGAGGAGCTGAAGGGATTACATTATATTTCTTGTATGAATAGATTTGATTAAATTGCTGACTGGTTCCATTTGTTTCATACACTCCAATCCCCAAGGTGACAGCTTTAATAAAGATTTTAGACTTCTTAGGTTAAACTTTCTCTTTTGGTCTCAGCGTCCCCCCTATTTCAGTACAATATATGTTAGACTTCCTAGACTTTTCTTAAAAGTCTTAACTGCAAAACATACAGACAATAACAAGAGGTCCTCTGCACTCACCCATTACCAATATAAATACAGTATATAGGACATTCTGTGCATTAAGCTACCAAGACATGCCCTCCCCTTTAAGCAAAACAGGGATTGTTTGTCCATATATTGCAATATATTGTAGATGGTCAACTACGTCAAAGCCATTCCTGGACTGGCCAGTCCTACTCTAAAGGTGGCCATACACGAGCCGATTTCACACGTTCTGCGATGTACAATCTAATCGGTACACGATTGTTTGACGATCGGTTTGCCATAACGATATGCCATCCACAGACAGCAATTTTTTGAAAAGATTGTATTGTTGACGTAATTTACAGAAAGCTCTGTGTGTGCTATACTCCTGCCTTCCCCATGCCCCTGTGTGGGCAATACCCTACTCTATCAGTAGTTCTGGGGAGTTTTGCCAGCATTTTGGAAATGGTTGCAACTTGCTGCGCTATCCAAAAACGTTTTATTAAAGGTTATGCAATATGTAGTATTCACATACGAGCAAGGTTCCACAAAGAAGGTTCGTGTACCCCAGTATATGTTCGTTGACTTTTGCTGGCAATCATGACATGCACAGGGAACAATTGTTCAACAACAAATGTCTGGCACCAGCTTCGGACTGGGACCCCAGGGGCCCACCAGAAAACCTTAGACCCTAGGCCCACTTTCCAAATGATTTTTCCTCCTTTCCTCGCTCTCTTTATTCTCCTAGTCTCTTTTATATACAAGCTAGCATCTATTCTTCCCTCTATTTGTTCCCATTCAGAAACAGGGAATGACCATGAAACAGGCCAAATGGTGAGGAGCAGGAGGGCCCACTGACACCTGGGCCCACCGGGAGTTTTCCTGGTATCCTGGTGGGCCAGTCCAACACTGTCTGGCACTCACACCAACTGGAAGATTTTATCGCTGAACAAAATTTTTAAACCCAGCCGATCAATTTTTTGGCCGATAATGTTGTGCCGATTAGTGGCCCGACGACCATTCATACATACAACGATATTATCGGATCGTTCTGGAATCGGTCGTTTTAAAGTAAGAAAATGGCTTGTGTATGGCCACCTTAACTTTCATATGGTATAATGAAGCAGTTGAATTCTTAATGAATCATATGAATGTGAGTGTAGGACTGGCCAGACCAGGGGTGATTTTGGCTCTTCCTATTCTAGTGAATTGGAAAAAAATTGGGACATGTAGTAGCTATGATCCAAACTCCATATGTGCCATATACAAGACAAAATTGGAGTGAGCAAGGAGGCAGCACTCAGCTGCAATTAGTGTAATTAACAGTGCAACACTTACAGAGCTGATCTATCAATGTTTGAATTGGATTTTTTTTTTTTTTTTTGCACTAAAACTCCTACATGTGAATAAGAGTTCACAAAACTCGAATGTAAAACTTCTGCATCTGAAAGTTTTGCCCTTGGCAAAATGTAAGCTGATTTTTCAATTTGAATTTTAGAAAGGTTTCAATTTCTTTTAAGAGTTTGTAGACACACTGAAAAAATGTTTTTTCACTGCTTAATATGACCAAGTTTTTTAGATTAATTTTTTTTCTGAATAAGCAAACATTTGAGTTTGGTACAATGTTAAATGTATTCGAATTGAGGAACAAAAACACTGAAATTGACAAAAACAAATTTTTAGCAGCCCCAGGACAAGCACATCCCCACTTTTTTTTTCTCTGTGCCAAATTTTGACGCCTGCTTCACGAAACAATCTGCCAATGGCAAAACACGGACTGAGCTGAGAATCCATGCCTGGCGAATTATTACGCCCATCACTATACATGTCTATTATTCTACACAAAGGTTTTTTTTTTACACATATCAGATTAAACAAATATAATTGAAGAAGTTTTTTTCTACTTAGACTAAAGTAAAATAATTAGTAATAAAACAAAATCAATATATTCATTCATATTATAACCCTGGTCTCCGTATCAATGACTATTATTATTATCCTTCATGTATACAATCCTGACATGTTGCACAGCTCTTTACAGAGATTGTTCATCATTCGCCTGCAGTCGATGCCCCAGTGGAGTTTACACCAGTTTTCTTCTGGGTCCTGAATGGAAAAGCTTATTAGTCAGGGTCATGCATGCATGAAATCCATAGTGGACTGACCGCTGTGTTTATCTCTTTAGTTATCTTCAGCCTCACCGCAAAACATAATTATTCACCAGGGAATATCTATTTTTACACTGTTTGTTCCCACGTCTGTTCACTGAAGAAGGTTTGTGAATAAACCTGTGTAAACCCTACACTTAAGGAATTTCAGGGCTTATGTATATAATGGATTAAATAGGGGCAAATGGTGATTTCACTACAGTTAATGGCAAAATCTCCTTGTAGATTGTAAGCTCTTTTGGGCAGGGCTCTCTTCACCTCTTGTATTGGTTTTTGATTGCTTTATATGTTACTCTGTATGTCCAATGTATGAAACCCACTTATTGTACAGCGCTGCGGAATATGTTGGCACTTTATAAATAAATGTTAATACAGGTATAGGACCTGTTATCCAGAATGCTTTGGACCTGGGGCTTTCCAGATAAGGGATCTTTCCATAATTTGGATCTCCATACCTAAGAAAATCCATAAAAAGAAAATCATATAAATGTCATTTAAACCCAATAGGAGTGTTCTGCCTCCAATAAGGATTAATTATATCTTAGCTGGGATGAAGTACAAGGTACTGTTTTATGATTACAGAGAAAGGGGAAATCATTTTTAAAAATTAGAATTATTTTCTTATAATGGAGTCTATGGGAGATGGCCTTTCCGTAATTCGGAACTTTCTGGATAATGGGTTTCCGGATAAGGGATCCTATACCATGATGAACTATGTGTGGGGTTTGTACATGGGCAGAGGAAGCTTTGCAAACATCTAGACAATTGGCAGGCAATTCTCAACTTCTCAACACTGGATCGTAAAGAAATTGCATTGATGAACATTGATTTAAAAAAAAAAAAAAAAAATGGCTAAACCAAATTTATGAACTTCTATGTTTTAATATGAAACTGCCTGTTCTTGAGCCAGTATTATAAATTTGAACTGAATAACTATTGAAGGGGCCGACATGGTTCCTTTGCCATCAAGTGGATTCATCACCTTGGAGGTGGGGAATCAATACCTGCTGTCTCTATGTAAAACCTTTTCACTTTTTCAGTAAATATGCTGCCGGAGTTTATAAACCCAGAGAGGCACTACCTCTCAACAAGATAGAAAGCACAATGCTAAGGCTGCAGAATGATAAACAGGAGAAACCAGCGACAAAGCCTTTGTCTACCATTAAATGACACATTGGTGAATGGTATAATCATGAAGCCACCCTTTTGTAAGTCTATGTGATTAGTAAGGGACCTAATGGGTGCAAGCTTGTACAGGACTATGTTTCTATGCAGTCCACTCCCTGTGTAGGTATATGGGCCAAGGACAAGCAGAGAATTAGAGAGAAGGAGGAAGAGACTGTAACTCTGTTCTGTCTTTCCATGAATAACAATAAAGTAGGCAGATCCAGATTCATGCCTACTATATGAGAACTGTCATGAAAATAAAAATGTAATTTAAGCTTCTTCCCATGAAAATAGGCTTTCTAAACTGTGCTGTGCTGTTTCTCAATGAATCAAGTTATTCTTCAGTATTCCCCTCTCATTAGTCTGTCTCTGATGATGCAGGAGTCAGAGACAGATTCTGATTAGTGATGAGCGAATTTGTCCGCCAGGCATGGATTCGCAGTGAATTTCCGCATTTCAGCATTGGAAATTGTTTTGTAAAGCTTCAGAAAAAATTCTCCCAAAAAAAATTGGTGTTGCGCCAAAAAAAGTTGTGGGTGCTTCAAGATAGGTGTGGTCGCATCATATAAGGCATTGTCGCAGCAAAATAGATCTGTTTGCATCAAATTGAGTGTGGTAGCATCAAATTTGGCGTGGTCGCATAAAAAAAAAGTCCTGCAACTAATGAAAAATTTGAAAAAATTTGCCGTTTTGCGCAGTTTTCAGTGAAGCGAAACAGGACAGATTTGCTCATCACTAATTCTGATTGACAGTTAGATCAAAAACATTAGTGGGTGTTTCGGGCTCCCCATACCTAGAAAATGTTTTGGAGCCAACGGTCTTTCAAAATAACCAACTCCGACACAAAACTGCATGCTTGATTATTTCAGAAACGGTACAGAATTTTTAACTCTTTGTATAAGAAAGTTCCTTATTTCCATGTGGAGGCCTATTTATCAAAATTCGAAGTTGTGTAATTTTAGAGTTTTTTTCTACCACGAAACGCACTTTTTAAAAAAACCCGAATATCTACTTATTTATTATAAAATACAAAAACACAGAATGAAGAATAAAAATACGAAAAAATGTAAATCCTTGTTTTTGCACAGATGTTAATAAATGGGTCCCTTAGTTTTCATTTTCAAGATGCTTCCCCTTTAAACTTGTATTGCTGTTTTCAGCCAAGAGTAATGAGAGTTTATGAAGGCATATTTAGCCTTTTTTAAGCCCTCAAAACAAATTGATGTAAAATTGCTCAGAGCATTCTTATAAGCACTTTTCAAAACTGTAGTTTTGTTCTACATTTGATATTAACAATGTTGACACTGTAAAATTGGCTCTACCTAAACTGATCAGAAAACCCTGCACTACACTAAAGAGCCCCAAGAAAGGTGAAACCGGTCTGTAGTTGGGAATCTGATCAGCTATAATCCTGGCTTCAGCTTTAAAAACCCAGTGTGTGAGTTTAAGCCTATAGGATAAACTTATGTAAATGGCATTCTCTTGGAGCTTGTTGGGATTAGTTCCCAAGAATCCATTTTGTTTACCCTGCTAAATGAAGTTGAATCAATATTGCCACCTGCTGGTCAGTTATGTTGATCAAGTTACAATCAGTAGAAAATTTAAGAAGAAGAGGAAGCTCTTTTGATGTTGCCCTATGTAGAAAATACCAGAGGAAAATCAGATTACTGTTAGCAATTTACATGAATTTGTGCAGTTTTACATTTAATTTGTTTTGAGCGTTAACATAACCTTTAATGTATAAAAGAACAACACAACAGGAATTTGTTTACTTTTTAGTTAGTTAGTAAAGACAAGATAGACACTTGGCAAATAGATTAACACTGGGCAAATTTGCACCTGGGCAGTAACCTGTGCCAACCAATCAGATTTTTCATTTAATCGTTTTGCAGCTGGATTGAAAAAAAGCCAATGACTGATCGGGTTGCTGTAGGCTACTGCCCTGGGGCATTTTTGCCCAACATTCATAAATGAGCTTTAAAAAATCCCAGCCTAATGCCAAAATTACTCACTAATTTCTGTTTCCTTTTCTTATATCTGAATATATTGACATCATTTTGAAAATCCTAAGGTTAAAACCTTGGTCCTAAGGTTTAAACACAGCAGCCGATGCAGTGACTTTATTGATAAAATAATAACATGGTTCATTAGCTCCTGTGTACAGAGTTAAAATTAATTTAGAAAAAAATTACAAAATAAAATAAAAGTACAAAAATAAAGAAAAAAAGACGGTAACTTGAAGACTAAATTAAAGGCAGCAAAAGGCTGGCACCAATCGTCCTGGCGTCTCGTTAGGGCTAAGTAAGTGCTTTGTTACTTTCCTTCTGAAATGCATTAAATGGATTTAGCTTAGCCTTGGGAGACTCTCCTCCGTTATTGTCCTCTAATGGTACGATCTTTCAGACTGACTCACTGATGTACATATGGGCCCTTTTGTTTTGTTATCAATTGCAAATGGCATTACTAATTCCCCAGCCAGAGAAATAACAGAGGCAAGTGTAACATTAAGGTTAGATTCTGGTGAATGGAGCAGTTCAATAAGCGAAATGCAATAGCAAATGTTTATATCTATGGCAGGCCTCTGGCTCCCATTTCCAGCCGTGGCTGCCCGCTAATAGATGCATTTTAGCGATAACCTTGTTTGGGCTCAGGAGGATAAAGGAAAAAAGAGAAATAAACCACTAGCTGAAGGGTTTTAATTACAAACCATGATATCGGATGACTCTCTCAGCCCTGATTTGTGTTTCATAATCATGGGGACAAATGTATTTTCTTGCCCTTACATTTATTATCATCAGATATGATGAGACTTCGGTTCATGTGACTTCTAGATGAAAAAGTCTCCAGCCAAAAATAAAATTAAGCATTTTAGACAATTGTTCATAAGTAACTTTAAAAGCTTAAAAAAGGTTAAATGAATCATTTTTGAGACACAAATACATTTTTGTACAATGATAGTTTTGTTTTTATTTATTGCAACTTTACATTTGCATTTGTACATTTCCATTTTCTGGAATGTTAAATAAAAGATTAGATTGGTACATCCTTGACCTCGGGGGGTGGGGGGCTTAAGCGCAAGAGCAAACCCTTTAGTGCTCACTGTAGGAGTACCCCACTTTGCAACAATCCGGCACTCCGTGACAAGATAGCCCTGTCCCTACAAGGGTCTTATACTACTCCATACCTTGCCCATTTGAATGACACACAAGGTAGGGGGCAGGAGGGGGTATATCTACATGTCTCCTCTTGCCCACCCATTTGGAATCTAGCACATAGTGGGGGAAGTGCAGAAGCATAATGGAGTGTAGAGGCCTGTGGGTATTTGCACAATGCGCCACGCAAGGTGCAGACTGCTGCCTTTTTTTTGGATTTGATTTCTTGGTTGCAGGGGGACAAGAACTATAAGAACTTCTATATGATTGCAATTGCACAGTACACAGATGTCTAATTTCTAATGGAAGAAATGTTCTAAATAAAGTTGCAGAGGTGACTTATTCATCAAGGGAAGTCTCCATATTTGGGTCGGATGGTTTACCATGTCTCACCTCTCTCACCTCACACAAAGGTGCTTGTTTCTTTTTAGTCTAGGCTCACCCAAGTTGAGAGTATCTTTTGAAATGGTTCAGCTGGAAAATTCCACTGGAAATTGTCAGTCATGACACAAGTGGAGTGGGTATAGCACAGCGAGTCAGGAGCGACTGTATTACACACCAGTATGAGATTTAGTTATAACATCAAAGGAGATGTGCAAGGAAACAAGCATAAACCATCATGTGTTTTGCCCACTTGGTCCCTGCTCTGTAGCTTTCTAAATTGTTGGGGGTCTGTATGTTCCATTATTAGGGTTGCCAACTTTCCTAAAGTTAAATACTGGTTGGGGTGGGCCGATGATGAGAGGAGGTGGGTGGATGATGCAGTGGGGGCAGACTTAAGACTCAGAGAAGACTATCAGGACTTGAAGGGCCAAAGAAGGTAAGTTAAACAGGATTTGGGACAGGCCAGGGGAGGAGGGAGATTTAATGTCAAATTTGTAATTCCATAAAATTTGTAATTCCTAGGCCATGGTAAAATACCAGCTGGCAATCCTATCTATTTTGCATGTAGTCCATGAACACAGCTTTTGCACCCCTTACTGCTCAAACATTTGTTTTCAGGGACATAGAAAATGACCTCATATTTCCATTTCAGCTTGAAAATATCATTTATGGCAGGAGGCGTCATCTCTATATCCCTGGTCGCAGGTGCTACAGCACTGAGGGGAGCAAAAGCACTCCCAATGGTGCTCAATTATACAGTACTTACGCTGCAGCTCTGTACCTAATACTGAATTAAAAAACCCACCAGCATGTCCAGAGCATAGTGCTGGCGGATGCCATTTAGCAGACAGTAAGTATACATCTCTGTTGGGGCCTGCACTCACCGATGCTCAGTAACTGATGTGCCTAAATCATGAGAAAATTAGGGTATAGATAGGAGGTGGGTGTCATGTCTACTTACCTCCCCCCCATATTCCCCCTGCCATATTGACTCCCCATTTTGGAGTGCAGAGACCTGAAAAGTCCAGGATGAAAGTCTGCAAAAATCATGCCAATTTGCTCTCATTATTTGCACTGTGTACCCTACAGTTGCAGATAAATCACAATCCATTTGGCTTGCAGTCATAACACAAGCAGAAGAGTGATCATATTGAACAGCAAGTCAAGAAAGACCATATTTACATACTTCTGTATGAGATACAGTTATAACACCAGCTTGCTTTTAGCCACACTTTTCATAGACATACAAAGAGTACTCCAATACTGTGAATTTTATTTATTTATACAAAGCTACTGAAGTGCACATTGTTTTTATACAGCACTCTATGCTATCTATACTGCTACTTCATTCACACAGTGCTAGAATTCACTTGATAAAAAACATACATTAAGGGATTTTCATTGTATCATTTAATTATGTTCTAGAACCCAAGCAGAATGCTACGAGACTCCTAATTAAAGTATCATTACCCAGTAAGTATACTTGTGTTAAATCCACACATTGTTTAGTTCTAGCAATCTGGAAATTGTTTTCCCTTTGCAGAAATGATATTCTCAGAGATGAAACTCTTTAGAGAACAAGTGGCTAGAAGAGCAGCCGAGGGTGAATGCTATGAGAGCAATATGTATATACGCAGTGGGAGTGAAGAGAACGATGCATTAAGGTCCCAGGTCGGCCCATTCACCTTGAGAATTTGAAGGTAAATCCATCAAGTGCTGCATTCTGAGACTTTGCTATTTGGACTTGACAGGGCTTCAACTTCAAATATAACAAAGTATCCGAGCTGCCGGCTTCGCTGGAGCTAGGAGTAGTGCCAATGAAGGTTACTAAGGCCTTTGTTCTTTCCCCTGATTAACATAAACCCTGTGCTTAACATTTTCTCTCTCTTCTCAGCTGGTATAATTTTTCCTTTTACCATTGTACTTTTATTTTAGAGATGTTCCTTCTATGGCAACCCAGCAATGTTGCTTGGATTATGGGAGCTGTAGTCAAACAACAGCCAAGGAGCACCACAGCATAGACCAGGGGTGGCCAAAATGTTGATCGCGGTCCACCAGTCGATCCCCCGTGGACTTCTGGTGGGCCACGTCTAAGCCGAGAAATGTGGAAGTGCGTATGTGGAGAGGAGCCAAAGTCGATCGCCACGCAAAAAAGTCTGGGCACCCCTGGTATAGAAATTCACGTTGAGAAGTATCTTCACCTACTGTATTATTTTCTTTCCATGTACACTTTACAATTATTGTCATTATAAAACCACTTTTAATTAATATCTCCATAAAACAAAACACAAAATGAATAATAAGTCATGCCATTCAGATCAGGTTGCACTGGTGCCAGGGCCGGAACTAGGGGTAGGCAGAAGAGGCAGCTGCCTAGGACGCAACGATTGGGGGGCGCCAGGCAGAAGCCTCTCCTGCCTACCCCTAGTCTGTACTCCATTGCGTTTTGTATCACAATTCCCCCCTCCTTTTCCCCCGTGCGCACGCGAAAACTGCGGGGGGGGGTTGCGATGTGCAGGTGCAGGGGCGCCGTGGCCGACCGGGTTGCCTAGGGTGCCCGGTCGGCTTAGCCCGCCCCTGACTGGTGCCCATCCTTACTTCCAGTAGCCTTCAAACAGCATATCTATGCCTAAAGTGGAACATTTATGTAGATAACTGAGCAGTTTTCAATGTCACTGGGCAAAGCCCTTTTCTTTCATGAAGCCAAACAATGCAAGTTTTATATCTACTGATGGAGCAGACCTCACTGAAACATTTTGAACTGGACCATGGAATCTAATAATAATTCTAATTTTTAAAAATGTTTTTCTCTGCAATAGTAAAACAAACAGTAGCTTGTACTTGATGGTAACTAAGCTTCATAAATCCATATTGGTGGCAAAACAATCCTATTTGGTTTATTTAATGTTTAAATGTTTTTTTCAGTAGTGTTGTAAAGTGATCCAGATTACAAAGCATTACAAGCATCCTGTATACCTGTATTATCAATGCTGGAACTGCAGTGGTTACACATGCTCTGTGCAAACTGTTGCTAAAAATTGCCATTGTCACATTGTCAGTGCCTGTATCACAAACCCAACTGCTGTGGCAATCTTACCTGCTTACATTTGTTTAATGGCTGTTTATTTCTGTCTCGCCTGCTTTCTGTAGGAATCTGAATATATTTTAGAAACCCCTCTCAATATTATAAGGTGGAATGGTGCCAGCTGGTGGCCAGTAAAACCGCGAGCCAGGCAACCGGACAGGGAGAGAGAGATCACATAGCACAGCCCTGTGACTATTCATACTCCCAGCCTCTTCTTCTTTCCAGTCCTGTCTGCTTCATTAGAGCACATGCAGCACAGCAACGGGGACTTTACAGGCTGATTATAGGAAAAGCTGCAGGGTGGTATTGATCATACAAAGTGCAATACACTAAATGCATTCTGTATGAACAGTTCATGTATCAGCTAATTACTAGCTGTATTTAAATAAAATGGGTTTTATGCAAAAAAGTGAAAATAATGATGCAGAAAGTAAACAGAGTCAGTATATAGCCCTGTGTTCGTATAGCGTAACCCCCAAACCCACAGAGTAGCATCATCAAAGATTATTGCTTTTGAAACACAGTAAATAGGACTGAGCACCTACAGTAATAGCATCTTGCCCTCCGCATAGGGTAACATTGTTTGGCAGGTGTTATTATTCTATAACAGTCAGTATTATCTGGGTATTCACCATTGTTATGTTTTTCTTAAGGAAAACTATACCCCAATTATAAATACTTTACCAACAGGTAGTTTATTTGTAAATAAGT
The DNA here is from genome assembly GCF_000004195.4 of Xenopus tropicalis. Lineage (NCBI taxonomy): Eukaryota > Metazoa > Chordata > Amphibia > Anura > Pipidae > Xenopus > Xenopus tropicalis. The sequence goes on from NC_030679.2 coordinate 120,717,707, forward strand.
GGCCTATTAAAGAACCTTACCAAACTGGAATATGGATATAAGTAAATATTGCCCTTTTACATCTTTTCCCTTGAGCCACCATTTTGTGAAGTCTGTGTGCCCCCTCAGAGATCAGCTGACAGGAAGTAGTGTGGGACTTTATCCATTAATTGGCTGATATGGCCTAACGTATGTGTGCCCTTGGTTTGTTTGTGTGCTCTGTGTGAGCTGTATATTATATATATATATATATATATATATATATATATTATACAAAATATTTTTATAGAGACCTACATTGTTTGGGGGTTTAGTTTTCCTTTAGCACCAAATGCTCCCATGGATTATGTGTTCATACATGCATTGTCTCATTCTTTTTATTGTTTTTTTACTGAGTGGGGGCTGACTGCATTTTATCTGCAGAACCCTGTGTATAGGCATGGGTGGAATGGTACAATACATTACAAGCACATGGGCTGCTCTTGCCTTCATTTCTCTTCAGAGAATATGGGACATTTTTTTAAGTAGACCTCATGAACAACTTCTTCTTCCTTCTTTCTTCTTTGTGCCCCCATTTTCTAAACGTTACTCCTCCTACAGTTTTAGGGGTACAACACCCAAACTCTTCACACATCTTTGCCCTATAGTGGAGCAGGTTGCTTGTGCTTTTCTAAGCAATCCCGCCCCCCATCTTTTTGTGGCACCGCTCCGAACACCCGAATTTTCCCATTGACTTTGACAGGGAAGATTTTCAAACTGCTGCCACACTTACAGCTTTGAAACTACACCCCCAAACTTGAATAATATAATCATGGGGTCACCCTGAATGAAACAGCAACATTTGTTGGATCACCCAAAGTGGGAGGAGACAACAATTAGCAATCAAATTTCACCTATTGACTTTAATGGGGAAATTTAAACTGCTGCCAATCTTACAGCTTTGAGGCTACACTCCCCAAACTTGAATCACATAGTCATGGGGTCAGGCCAAATGAAAATATGATGATTGTTGAATGCCCAAAAGTGGGTGGAGCTGTGAACAGCCAATCAGATTTTACCTATTGACTTTTATTGGTTTGATGCCAGGGTTCCCAAAATTTGGGTGTGGGTTAGGTGTGCTGGGTTAGGTGTGCTGGGTTTACTTGGATGGGTTGAACTTGATGGACACTGGTCTTTTTTCAACCCTATGTAACTATGTAACTATGTAACTATGGGTGACTACGTACTCAAGGTTACAAAAAGTGGGTGGGGCTGCCAAAAGCCAATCACATTTCTTTCATGTTTTCAGTGGGGAAATATAAACTGCTGCCATTCTTGCATGTTGAATGTCATGGGTCCCCAAACTTTTGTCATTGGATGACTTTCAGTGGGGAAATTTAAATTGCTAGATGGAATAGCATGTTAGTATTACTGATTGGGTTACATACTCCAATACAAACCTACTCCAGCCAGGACAAAGGTAAAAATGAGAAGTTTCCTGATGAAATTTCCATCCTTCTCAAGATAGGACAGCGGTGGCTCTCCACTATATGGCCTATAGATTGATATAAATCAATCCAAATGAGCCTGTTAATAGTTATTTGTATATACAGTATATATATGTCCTTGAAAGACACTGGCTGTATTGTATATACCATTTGGTGGTCTTGGGCACATTCACTTGGGCTTCATGCCTTTACTTGGTTTGTGAATATACTAATTCCTTACCTCTGGGGCCATGTATCTCTGGGTTCCGGCCCAGTCAGTGATAGTGTTGTCATGGAAAACATTCTGTTTAGCCGGGCCAAAGTCTGAGATCCTAACATGGCCTTCGTGATCCAGCAGAATGTTGTCGGGTTTAATGTCTCTGTAATATAGAGATTAAAGGAGTTACATAGAAGAAGGCAAGGGCTGCTGATCTGCAGAGCAACCTGTGTGTGGCCTCTGCTGTAGAATGTTACAGAAATGAATGTTACAGAAATGAATAAATCTATACTGACCGATGGATAATCCCCTTGCTGTGCAGGAATTGCAGGCCGCATATCATCTCGGCTGAATAGGACCTTTTAAACAGGGAAATAATGGTTAATCCATGAAGCTTATCCTATAATACACTGCCTTTCTATTAAGAAATTAAAAAGTCATTGACCACAAAATTTAAATATGTTTCTAAGTATCCATAATGTGCATTTTCTATTCCATACAACATAACTTTTCTGATTAGTCTATAAAGAATTAATGGTATGGTAAAAACAAAAAAAACTTTTTTTGCGAAATATTGGACTCCTTTATAAACACTTGGCAAATTTGCACTAGCAGTAACCCATGGCAACCAATCAATTATTTTCTTTAATTGTTCTAGCTGAAGTTGCCCAGGGCAAAGTAATGTGCCCTATGGGATGAAAAAGAAATATATGGCATCAGTTCATTAATAATGTGGGAACTTGATGGGTATCCTGTGTGTTGTTATTAAACCCAGTAGGCAGAATGCAGTACTGGGTACAGTATATAAATCCTGCATGAACATTTATGGGGAGTACAAAGCAAGTAGGCCTATATATAGGGGACAATGTAGCTCCTACTGTTATTTATTAAAATTGTCCCCTTTTATCTGTTCTGCTCCCTTCCTCCAACCCATTTGTTCATGTCATTTCTGCAGCTAAACCTTCCCACATTCCAATAAAAGAGACCAAGGGTGAAATCGGTTGAACTTTACTGGATGATTGTGAAAAAAGGTGAAACTAAAACAAATAGAATGGATTTCAATGAGTGAATTGAAATAACACACAGAAACAACTGCATTGATTAAACAGCTGGAACATGTGTATATGTATGTATGTATGTATAACTTTATTTATAAAGCGCCACAAGGGTATGCAGCGCTGTACAATCTCACAGAATACAAAATTACACGCAGGGAGGACAAGTGATATAATAAATAAATACAATAAATATATATATGTAAGTGCCATGTGGTATGAGACACAGTAGGAAGGAGGTCCCTGCCCCATAGAGCTTACAATCTAAACATGGATATAAAATGCTGAAATTACATACAGTGCAAAAGTGTCTCTGGGGTGCTGGCAGCTTTAGCAGTGACTTAATGCAGTTTTTTGTCCGTATGTTACTAGCGACGCTACCATAGGGGAGAAGATAATTATTGTGTGCTTCTTCCACAGCATGGGCTACAAAATGGAGTCTAAGCTCCCACAATGCACTGAAATAGGGATTACACTGAAATGGATAATTGCATATACAGCAAACAGCCCGCAGAGAGAGTTTACTGGAAATGAGTAACACAAAATGATGAGATGATGGAAGCTTATGCTGGAGACATGACACCCTTTAGAGGTTGAACTCTTTCGGTTCCTGTTGTTTTGGCTGCCCATAGCTGCCATAGTGGATCAGACAGCAGGCAATGAGAAAGAGCAGCAGCAGGCAAGGGGGGTCAGTGGAGGGCAAGAGGGGACGGTGGCAGTGACAAGAGGATGTACTAGGGGGATGGCAGTGTGCAGACAGGTGGGCTGTTGGAAAAAAACAATGGGGGAATGCCAGAAGACACAAGCAATGAGGCCCACACTCACATCAATTAGGCCCACGCTCACATCAATTAGTTATACACAGTGCTAAATGTAATAGTGAATTTTTGCGGCAAAAAAAAATGTGCCAGTGCTGAAATGCAGAATTGTACAGTGAATCTACACCTGGTGAAAAAAATCCACTCGTCACTACTAAATAACAATACTGAGCCAAAGTTGTACCTGAGTTTGAAAATCAGCATGGCCTTGGCAAAGGAACAGGCACCCTCTGGAGATCTTCAGCACTTGCGCCTCATTCTCAATGATGTTATAGTTTATCTTCTTTGATTTTCTTACTGATTTTACAGCCACATATGGCTCTTTGTCTCCCAGCTTAGCCAGCATTACCTGAGAAAGGCAAGAAAATAGTCAATATATATTATTATGTGTTTAGAGCACTTAGATGGAAAGCACATGAGATATTGTTGGATATCCAAATTTCTAGTTTGATTCTTTTATGCATTGCTTCCACATTAAGGATTTAAACCCTACAAAAAAGAGATGTGACTAATGGGAACCAGTACACACTTTGCCAAAGTTTCCATTCTCATTTATAGTTCATGCAATAATAAAAGGTAATATAGCGCTACTACAGGCTGGAAGATACCACTGCAATGCAGAACCAAGCACATATCATTTACAGTCATTTATAGAGACAGCCATCTTTTTAAAATATTACTTTTTATATATTTCACCCATAATATTCTCCCAAATTCTTCTTAAACTGTGAAAAATGTGGCTCTAAAGAAAAACTCTATTACTTTTTCCCAATTTCATATGTCCCCATATTGCGAAAAATCTGGCCCTAGTTTTCATGTAAAACACTTGCACCCCCCATGGAAAAAAAGGACTAAAACTCAGTATCACGTCTGGTCAATTTTAAGTCATTAAATTCTCCTAAATTAGGCCTTTTTGTGGCCAAAATTATGAAAAAATGTGCCCCTTAGTTGTAACGTAGATAGTGTATTTATAATATGGATCTCCTGCGCAGATGTTGTAGCCACATTTGGCTAATTATGTTGGTTTGAAAAAACTCACCTACTGTTCTTCCAATTCAGCTTATTCTTCCAATTCTTCTTATTATTATTCTTAGCGCCCCCCATTTCGAAACTCTATTCCTCCTACAGTTTTAGGGGTACAACACCCAAACTCCCCACACTTCTTCGCCCTATAGCGGAGCAGGTTGCTTGTGTTTTTCTAAGTGATCCCATCCCTCCATCTTTTTGTGGCGCCGCTCCGAACACCCCAATTTTCCCATTGACTTTGACAGGGAAGATTTTCAAACTGCTGCCACTTTTACAGCTTTGAAGTTACACTCCCCAAACTTGAATAACATAATCATGGGGTCACCTGGAATGAAACAATTTGTTGGTTGAAACAAAGTGGGAAGAGCCAATAAAAGCCAATGTAAATTTCACCAATTGACTTTAATGGGGAAATTTAAACTGCTGCCAAACTACACTCACCAAACTTGAATCACATAGTCATGGGGTCAGCCTGAATGAAAATTGATATTTGTTGGATGCCCACAAGTAGATGGAGCTACAAACAGCCAATCAGATTTTAACTTTTGATTATTAGTGGAGGATATTAAACCGGCTGTCATTCTCACAGTAATAACGCCAGGGTCCCCAAACTTTGCAGCATTAGTCAATGGATATTTGCGGTTCAAAGTTAGAAAAAGTGGATGGAGCCACCAACAACTAATTACGTTTCACCTATTTCAATGGTGAAGTCTAAAATGCTGTCAGTCCCACAATCTTACGTCTGAGTCCCCAAACTTTGCAGAGTTGGTCACTAGGGGACTGCAGTTCAAAAATAGGAAAACTGGGTTGGCCCGCTAACATCCAATCAAATTTCATCCATTGAATTTTATTAGTTTAAATATAAAATGCTGTCATTTTACACTATTTATGCTAGGGTGCACAAACTTTGCAGTTTGTCACTGGGTGACTTCGACGAAAGGTTAGAAAAAGGGGCACATCCACCAATCACAATTTACCGATTGAATGTTATTGGCTTAAATTTAAACTGCTGCCGTCCTTTAACTATTGATCCTAGGGTCCCTAAACTTAGCGGTGGATGGAGCCACCAACCGCCAATCAGATGTCACTCATTGACTTTTTTTAAATTACTGCCATTCAGACACTATTAAAAGCAGGGTCCCCAAACTTTGCACAGTGGTTTTTGCTATACAGGTATAGGACCCATTATCCAGAATGCTCGGGACCAAGGGTATTCCGGATAAGCGGTCTTTCCGTAATTTGGATCTCCATACCTTAAGTCTACTAAAAAATCCACAAAACATTAATTAAACCCAATAGGATTGTTTTACATCCAATAAGGATTATTCATGTCTTAGCTGGGATAGAACACATGGTACTGTTTTATTACTACAGCGAAAAAGTAAATCAGTTTTAAAATTCTGAATTATTTGATTAAAACGGAGTCTATGGGAGACAGGCTTTCCGTAATTCGGAGCTTTCTGGATAATGGGTTTCCGGATAAGGGATCCCATACCTGTATAATTGTGGACCAAGGTTAGAAAAACTAGGTGGAGCCAACAGCCAATCAGATTTCATTCAGCGACTTTGCGTTTTTCAAACCAACATGAAGTTTGTTCTCAAACTGCCCTTTCTAGTTTAACCTATTATCGTATTGTCTGTCCCTTAGCACTTATTTTGCAGCCAGAAATGTGTGCTGTGCAGTAGAATTGTCAGAACTGCCTGCCTGCCTTCTTCCCACCCCCACCCCCCCACCGTGCTGTGCTACCCTCTTCACACTCCATATAGATATCATTGATACTGTCAAATAGGAATCCAATTATATGGATTTAAACACACATATTAGGGATTTAATGGATGATTTTACCAGTGCTATTTGGTAGGGCAGCTTATTTCATGGCAAATAAATGCTCAGCCACCAGTCTGGCATGCCAAGCAGCTTGCATGACCCCTGACTCCCGCTGTAAGTAGAAATCTCTACTCCACGTACGTGGTCTCCTTAATAAATCACATGCATTCGCTGCTCCTGCCGAGTGGCTGTGTGACACAAGCCTTTTCCATTCTATTTGACTTTGTAACACAGAGCAGGGCAAGGGTATTTTCCATGAAACGAGATCTCACGGGAACAATATATCTTTCAGAATATTTTGCAAGATTATTTATTTGCCAACAGAACAATGCAAATTAGTCAGGGAGGAATACCCTTCTCCAACCAGAACACATTCTGTGCTTCTATCACAAATTTCCTCATACATTATAAAGTGTGCTTGTAAGTGAATTATGTCCCAATACAGCACCAAAGGGCTGATAGCAAAGTAAAGTTTTCTTATAAACCATTAGGAACCCCAGTCAGCAATAAGGAGGATGCACCTGGAAATACACATGCATATGTTATTTGCACTCAGTTGCACTTATACACTATAAAAATATAGATAATACCAAGTCAGGAGATGAGAAAGGCATGTGCTTTATTATTATTTGGAAAATGTCCCATGTTTTTGCTTCTATATCTTAAGGTTGCACCAGCAGGGGAAAAGTGTGAAATGTTGGATTGGGAAGGCTACCCAGGGCCAGAACTAGGGGTAGATAGAAGAGGCACGTGACTAGGGCGCTACAGTGGGGGGTGATAGGTACGTACCTCTTCCTTCACCTACCCTCAGTCCAGAGCCTGGTTCCCCCACGATGCTTGTCAGGGCTGCTCACCAGTGTGGGGGTAGAGGTGGTTGGCCAGGTTGCCTAGCTTGGCATGATAAATGCCAACAAAATTGGTATTCTCCTCCTATGTACCCTAGCAGGCATGTCAACCTAAGAGCAACGGTGCCCAGGAGGAAATGTTTTCTAGGTACCCGTCACATACGTTATGCACACTTGATGCACAGTGATGTCATTGCGCATATGCAAAATCCCTGATGAAGCTAAAAGAGTCTACATGTGCATGCACAAATGCATCAAATAACATCACCGAATGCTTACTGCACATGCGCAGCTGGAATTCGCTCAGTGCCCCCAAACCAGGTTTTGGTTGAATAAAAACAAGAGTTACTACCAAATAAAGCCCCCTGTAAGCTGATAGTGTGCATAGAGGCTGCCTAATAGCCAATCTTAGCCCTTATTTGGCACCTCCATGAACTTTTATGGTGCTTGTGTTTTTACATTTGACTGTGGCTCACGAGTAAGAAAGGTTTGAGACCCCTGCTTTAAAGGAACAGTAACACCAAAAAATGAAAGTGTATAAAAGTAACTAAAATATAATGTGCTGCTGCCCTGCACTGGTAAAAGTTGTGTGTTTACTTCAGAAAGTCTACTATAATTTATATAAATAAGCTGCTATGTAGCCATGGGGGCAGCCATTCAAAGGAGAAAAGGCACAGGCACATAGCAGATAACAGATAAAACACTATTGTATTCTACAGAACTTATCTGTTATCAGCTATGTGCCTGTGCCTTTTCTCCTTTGAATGGCTGCCCCCGTGGCTACACAGCAGCTTATTATATAAATTATAGTAGTGTTACTGTAGCAAACACACCAGTTTTGCCAGTGCAGGGCAACAGTGCATTATATATTTATTACTTTAAAGCTCTTTCATTTTTTAGTGTTGCTGTTCCTTTAAAATATCACTTCAAAATAAGTAACATCCAGTAGGGGGCAACACAGAGAACTGATAACTTTGGAAAAAAAAGAGCTGTTAGTTCTCCATTAATAAATGCCCCCTCATCCGTAGACCAAGAACTGTGCACACCACTCATGCCTGCATGTTTTCCAGGTTATTAGTATCCATGAAAATGAGACTTTAGCTTCTAATGGTGAAAAAAAGTTTCCCTTTGTTAAAACTGCTAAGCTACATATAAAAGTTTGTTGGACACAGGGCTTCTATTCCAGAGCTTGGAACACAGGGGGTTAAAGAAACTTGTACGCTGTATTTACCTTGTGTTATGTATGCAAAATGAATTTCCAAAAATGAAAGCCTCAACTGTAATTTCATAACTATTTACTGCTCTTTCTGCTGCTTGCAAGAGATATAATTAAGCCTAATTAGTTTTGCACGTTATATGTCATTTTAAGAAAAGTATGGGTAATTTAAAGTAATAATATTTGTCACTGATTGTGGATAGGGCATAATATGCATAGCAGTATCTGCCTGCAGTAGGAATCCTTTGTGAAAGGAAGACTGATGGAGTGGCACTGAGCACACAAAGGGACTTGGCAGAAATAGTCCCCACGGGGCGGTGGCACAGGGGCAACAAAGGCTGCTGCCAGGGGAAGGGGCAACTAACATCACCCACAGTGGCACTGCACAAAGTTGCAGCAAAACTGAATCATGAATTAACCAGATGCACAACTCTCCTCGCTGCAGAAACTGTCTTTATCTGTTCTGGCTGGAAGCAGTTCAACTTCAGGGGCTATTCATGCAACATAAGGGCTGAGAGTGAATTCTGGGAGAATGACAAGCATCACTGAGTATGGCAAAGCAGTGCATTGGGGTTTAAAAACCACATCCTTTAGTATTTGCCTCTTCTGGGAATTAGGGTGCTACAAAGGAGATGCATGGCTAGGGTCGACTGCAATCCCCCCAACACCTCCTATTACTCACACTCAGAGCCTGAAACTGAGGAGCCTGAAGTTGAGTGAAAAGGCTGCAGCCTAATTTATTAATAAATATTCATCATTAACATAAATGACATGCTCTTAATTCAGCCAGAAATAATAAAATATTTTTTTAGCTGTAATATTGGTGTGTAGGCACCATCTCAGTGCATTGTGCCTGAGTCTGAGCTTTCAGAAGGAGCCGGCGCTACACATTAGAACTGCTTTCAGGTATCCTATTGTTTCTCCTACTCAGTGTCGCTGAAGCAATATGAGCCGGGCTTGGATTTTGGAAGTTTAACATCCTTAGTTTAAACACTCTGAGCAAAGCCTGACACAAAGCCTGCATCCTCCTGATTTCCCCAATACACTGACTACAGAGACTCTTTGTTAAAGCCTAGACCCAAGCCTATTCCTCACAGCTCCCTATTTAACTCTGCCTTAAGCTTGGGGTCCCCCACTTTTTTTTATACTGCCAGGGCAGCTTCTACCCCCACACCAGCTTTATCTAAACTCCCTTCTACCTGCTTACAACAACTTTCCAGGTAATTCCTATGGGATAACTTGAAAGGGAGCTATTCTTTCCATGCTATAAGTTTCTCTGCTTCTGACCTTCTAGAATAGTGGAAGATGTTTCCCTATTCTTGGTATTCTCCTGGCAGTTTAGTAACTGCCCATGAAATGTCATAGTTCTAGTCTTTAAAATGGGAAGCCAACATGTGCTTGGAATCTTTGGACCCCACCTGTTGGAGGTGGTGGATGGAACTCAGCCTGCACGTAGGTAGGCCCAGTAGGTAAAGATAGTGTGAGGATAGTTTTGTAAAAGTTCCCTCCAGGTGTGAGAGTTAGGATCAGGGAAGCTAGCGAGCAGCCTGTACAGACCTAGGTACCAGAGGTAGCTTGCCAAGGTTCTACTTGGAGGGTCTTTAGTTGGGGTTTGATACTTTCGATTGAGACTAAATCTGCAGAATGATTACTGACCCCTAATTTGGGCAAGCACTTCTGGAAGTCCTGTTTGTGACTGCTACATAATTGCACTGCATCTATCTATGATCCACCTGAAGGTTGTTCTACATTTCTTTAAATAGAGAGTTATCATTTGTTTTAAAAACCAACCACTGGCACCCAATGTAATGTCAGTATATCAGTACTGAGAGTTGTAGTACAGCAACACCCTTCCTCTGCTAACTCCATGAGGTCCCATCCCAGAGATCGAGTCACATTTTTTCAATTTGTATGGTGAGTAGGGACTTTCTGGAGCCGACAGGACCTCCATTTAACTGTGTTATGTATATTGCAATTTTACCCACAATAATGATAGGAATTTTATATATATTATATATATACACATATGATGTCCCTGATAAACTCCATTTGTGTTCATAAAGGTTACACAGTGTAAAGACAATCTCATCTATGCTGCAGATTTATTCAAACCTTTTTGTCCAACATTTTCCGAGACCGATGAGCGACGACTCCAATATCTCCAATGCAAATTACTTCTCCCATGTACCATTTCACGCTTTATGTGCATAGGTCAAACAGGCCTTGGCACCCGATGATCTACTGAGCTCATGAATCAGTACAGTACTACAATTCTCCCTCGGTTCTTATGTAAAAATATTCAGTCATTGTCATTTTATACCTCAACCTTGAACGAAGGGACAGAATACGCTACAAGTAAGCAGTATTGGTATTTCTGGGCACCCCCTACGGACCTGTGTTAATTAAAAGTAGATTCATTATTAAATAATTAACAGCTCTGTTATTCAGACTACTTCATCTTTTTTTTTTCTCAGGAATTGGATGGGAAGCAGCCTGTCTAGGCTAGAGACTGTTATTAAGAATGAATTAGGCTCTGTTACTGGATCACACTATTTTGGAACATTTAAGAGGAGGATTTCGTTGCATCTCCTGAATCCGGCAATGCAACACTTGCATCTCTGCGGTCCCTCTTGGCTCCTTTGTGTTTGGGTCAATTTCAGGGCAGGCTGCTACCTGCCGAGACACAATAGCAGATAAACAAGGCAAAGGCTCCTAGGGACACTGCGGTTGTGGTTGAATCTCAGGGCAGAAGTGTACGGGCAGGCAAGGCAGCAAGTGGATAATGTGTGTATTTTTCAGTCTGGGGAGAGAGCTAGAGAATGATTGGTATCAAAGGCAAATCAGAAAAGAATGTTGCAAAGAGATAAATTCACAGCTAAGAATTCTGCTGGTGACCATCATCCACACACTTTCTGTAAGGAAGACCTGCTGGGGGTCACCTTATTACTTGTTCTCCGTGGCAGAAATTAACAATTAAGTAGCATACTTAAACAGCTAAAATCAATAGCAGTATTTTTGCAGGTACATTTACTGATTTTTACTTATCTTATGTGAAATGGCAAAGCAAAGTAATCTTGACCTAAAGCTCTATTTGGCCATAGGCTCTTCAACCATCTTTAGCCACACTTTCTTCCCAGAGGCTATTATCCCCATTGCTACTATAGGCACCATCTTTCCCTACTATACCTGCTATCCCACAGCCACAGTCCTTCCCAGAGGCTATTATCCCCACTGCTACTATAGGCACCATCTCTCCCTACTATACCTGCTATCCCACAGTCACAGTCCCTTCCCAGAGGCTATTATCCCCCCACTGCTACTATAGGCACCATCTCTCCCTACTATTCCTGCTATCCCACAGCCACAGTCCCTTCCCAGAGGCTATTATCCCACTGCTACTATAGGCACCATCTCTCCCTACTATACCTGCTATCCCACAGCCACAGTCCCTTTCCAGAGGCTATTATCCCCCCACTGCTACTATAGGCACCATCTCTCCCTACTATACCTGCTATCCCACAGCCACAGTCCCTTCCCAGAGGCTATTATCCCACTGCTACTATAGACACCATCTCTCCCTACTATACCTGCTATCCCACAGCCACAGTCCCTTCCCAGAGGCTATTATCCCCACTGCTACTATAGACACCATCTCTCCCTACTATACCTGCTATCCCACAGCCACAGTCCCTTCCCAGAGGCTATTATCCCCACTGCTACTATAGACACCATCTCTCCCTACTATACCTGCTATCCCACAGCCACAGTCCCTTCCCAGAGGCTATTATCCCACTGCTACTATAGGCACCATCTCTCCCTACTATACCTACTATCCCACAGCCACAGTCCCTTCCCAGAGGCTATTATCTCAATTCATTGAAAAGTACTTGTGCCAACATGTACTCCTTGCACTTCTGTTGTGATGTGCGTCACTACCCCCTGTTCCAAATTTTTGCAGTTGTGCCTATTGATGCATGGGAACCCCGGAGTTATTCCCACCTTTGAATGAGGCAATATTTACTGAATTCCCACAGCAGCCTACAGGTATGTCAATCCCTTCAGTGCAGTTGCACCAATATAATTAGGCATACACATCACTTATGTCAAATGCTGGAAATCCTGCTGGAAACTCTGACCAGAAAATTGTCACCGTAATTGCATCTTATTCAAAGTGTAAGTGTAACTACATTAATTTTGATGCATCAGCCGCAGTTGTGTCAGATGTAGCCCCCCCCCCCCCCCAGTAATTGCAAAGACAATTGAATTATGGGGAAAAATGCCGCATTGTGGGTAAAATAACAACTGCACTTGTAATCATTATTGACTCCTGCTGTGCAAGCAAGGTATAAAGAAATTTCATGTTTTGTTTTATGTTCATGTAATAATGGTTAAACCAAAGATTAGTAAAATTAATCCATCCAGTTTGTATAGTACAGCTGGGGCTGCACATATCTGCTTCTTATGATGGGGTTTTTTAAATCTATTTCTTTAAACACCGTCATTTTGCAACCAGGAACTTTTTATTTTTTTTCTTACAGGATCTGGTGCAATATGAGTCTATGCCTGAATGTAGGCGGGGCCATAAGGCTCCTTCTCTTCCTGAAAATGTAGTTGTTGGGGCTTCTTCAAAGGTCCACTTGTTTTTCTGCCCCCTTGTTAGCGTTCTGGCTGGAGGGAGGTTGATAAAGGCACTGTCCTAGCCTTGCAGCAAAGGGGTCTTATCCCCTGCTTGCTTCTGGAATGGTGGGGGGTCTGGGATGAAGACACCCACCATAGTCCCCCACCCCTTCAGTCAAAGGTGGATCTGAAGACTCTTTTTCATGTACTTAGTGTGTTTTGATGCACTTTTTGCACATTGGGTAAACTAAAACACTGCTCGTGCTTCAATTAAAAAAAATGTTTTGTCACTTGCCTGTAAAGTTGTTATCCCATGGCTAGCAGCCACTTACTATCTTGATTGCATTGAACTCAAACACACTTTATTAACAGCCACTTCTCACAGGGAGGTTGCAACAACGGATGACAGTAATATAATCAGTGTCAGACTGGCCCACCAAGATGCCAGGAAAACTCCTGGTGGGCCCAGGTGTGAGTGGGCTCTCTTGCTTCTAACTATTTAGCTAATTTCATGGTGATTCCCTATTTCTGTATGGGAACATGGAAGCTCGATAGATGGAAGAATATAGTATGTAGAGAAAAAAAATAAGATAATAGAGTTTGAAGAAGGAGAGGAGGAATTCATTTTTTGAGAGCGGGCCCATTGTCCAGGGTTTTCTGGTCCGACCATCTCAGTCCGACACTAAATATAATGCCCTTCTGCATATTCTCTCTCTCAATTTGCTTCTCACACACCTATCCAGTTTTTCTCACCAAAGCCTCCAAGACCCCTGTCCCATATGGATGCACAGGCAGAATGCCATTAGCTGTTCTTCCTATAATTTGCCTCAGGGACTCTACCCCGCTCTAAGCACTCCTCATTGGGACTGCTGTCTTTTCTAGCTATCCCTCACTACCTTTCCCTCCTGGAGTAAACTCACTTGCCATAGCTGTCTCTAGCTAGTCTAGGTACCAACCTCCCCAACAAGTCTGCCCTTAGGCCAAAAAGAAGGAGTGCCTCAGCAAGGCACTCCCTTATATACGCTCACAGGTGGATCTAACACCACCTGATGACAGTGCCAACTAGGGCCGCTGCTCCCTATAAGCAGAGTATGCAGTCTGCATAGGGCACCAACTCCCAGGGGGGCACCATCCCAGCTGCTCAAAAAAATAGTTTTTATATATTATAACATACCCCCCCAACACTGTCCCGCCGGTTTTTATAGCGCATCCCGCTGTCCTGGATAGTTCAATCAATGTCCCGCATTTCCGGGACATTCATTGAACTATCAAGCACAGCGAGATGCGCTGGCTGTACCCTACCATTGGCTTCTTCTGCTGCTCTGCAACTTGTGCGGCGGTGACAGGCCCTTTTATAAGGTTGCGCCCTGTGGTACGTGTGACGTCATATGCATGGGGCGCAACCTTATAAAAGGGCCTGTGCCTGTCGCTGCCGCAAAAGGAGCAGAGCGGCAGAAGAAGGAGCGGCTGTGTACGGCGGGGTTTACTGTGTAAGCGGGGGCTACTGTTTATGGGGCTACTGTCTATGGGGGCAATTGGGGGCACTTACTATGGGGGCACTATCTATGGGGGCTATTCGGGGCACTGTGTGTGGGGCCCCTATAGTAGGTGTTTTTTTTATTTTTACTTCTGTAATATTTGGGGTAGGGGGCACAAAAGTTAATTTCTGCTTAGGGCACTAATTTGGCCAGCAGCAGCCCTGGTGCCAACTAATTACATTAATGAAATAAAAATATTTTTTTCATCCTCTTACATGCCGGCTCTTTGGCTAAGATCACATGTAGTAGAGGTATAGGATCCGTTATCTGGAAACCCATTATCCAGAAAGTTCTGAATTACAGAAAAGCCATCCCCCAAATACTTTATTATAAGAAAGTAATTCTAATTTTTTTAAAATTATTTCCCTTTTCTCTGTAATGATAAAACAGTACCTTGTACTTGATCCCAACTAAGATATAATTAATCCTTATTAGAGGCAAAACAATCCTATTGGGTTTAAATGATGTTTAAATTATTTTTTAGTAGACATAAGGTATGGAGATCCAAAATTACGGAAGGACCCCTTACCTAGAAAGCCGTATAACAGGTCCTATACCTGTACCAATGTTTATGTCACAAAGCTGATTCCTCTGAGAAAAATGTTAAAAATCTCTGGTTAAAACCAGCAGTCTCTTCTCCTCACGTTGCCAGATAGGATCACATTGTCTACAGCAAGGGAAGTATTAATGGGTGTTCATTTCAATAGAGCAGATGAAGAAAACTTTGTAACACTTTGTTCTTTAGATACATGAATAATGTACCTACATTCTAAGTCCTTGCAAAAACAGAATATTGGAGCCCCTAGTCAGTCTTTCCGGTGACACTAGTGATGGGATTGCAGGGAGCTGCTGAAACTATTTTCTGAATCCCTGCCAAGCCCTGCAGCATAATACCACTGGAGGCTTTAAAGGACAGTTGCCTTAAGCAGTTAAACTTAGATTCGGGGAGTATGATATGCTGGGATATACAGGAGGCAGACAGATTGGTACTTTTGCATGGAGTCTGTACTGTACAATAACATTTTTACAGATAGCAACTGCTGCCAATACTGAATCTTATTAACAGAAAGTATAAACTCGCGCAGTTTCTGTGTGTGTATGTCTATTACATTCACTTCAATTCATAGCAGTTGAAGTTTATTCAGTTATTAACCTATTTCTGGGTTGAACAAAGCTGATACATTCATCAAAGCATATCTATATATGCGTGCACGTTGCTTCCTAAGAGCTGCTTCAAACACTGCTATAGATGTTAGAGTTAGGAACTCTAACACAAGTGATGAGCGAATCTGTCCTGTTTTGCTTCGCCAAAAAAATTTTTAAACTTCAGAAAAATTCACAAAACGCAAAAAAAAATTACCGAAACACAACTTTTTTTGACATGCATGCCTATTTTGACCCTTTTTTTTATGTGACTGCAACTTTTTTGACTAAACCACATATTTTCTGCAGGAAAATTTTTTGTCTGTTTCGCAAGAATAAAAACTCAATGGCGACATGTGGAATTTCATCCTTGGCAAAAAAAGTTTGCTCGTCAGTATCTAACACTTGACTGATCCTAAAAGAGTTCTTGTAACTATGATTGAATGGCTGATGGCTGGTAGAATTGCAACCCCGATTCCAGTGATCCCCAACCAGTGGTTCAGGAGCAACATGTTGCTCCTCATCCCCTTGGATGTTGCTCCCAGTGGCCTCAAAGCAGGGGCTTATTTTTGATTTTCTGATTTGGAGGCAAGTTTTAGAAACATGAAGACCATGTGTTCTGCCAAAAAGAGTCTCCTGTAGTTTGTCTGTCCACATTGGGCTACCAAATAACCAATCACAGCCCTTACTGGGCACCTGATAGGATTTTTTCCATGCTTGTGGTGCTCCCTAACTTTTTTATATTTAAATGTAGCACATAGGTAAACTACTGTAGGTTGGGGACCCCTGCCCTATTCTATCAGCTGTTCAGCCATAGTTATAAGAATACCAAAACATTCACCTGAAAGTCCACGTAATTAACCTTCAAACTAGACTTCTAGGAGTAACTAGGAAGGCATGTAGATGTTCCCCCAAAGTGTACCCTAACTGACCTTCAGGCTGGGCACCCAGTCACTACTCCAGGCTAATGTACACGGGCCAGTACCATAGTTTAGGAACCACTGGTTTATAGTGTATTATTACTGGTAACACTAATTACTTGCTCCTTTTAGTTTGATTTCACCTTCAGCCCATGTATGGCCAGATTTATCCTTGAGTAATAACACTTTAGAAAAGAATTAGCAATGTTGGCATGGCCTAACATGTCATTTATGGCTGAATAGATTGGGCAAAACCCAAAAGAAGAGCCTAGCAACACCATAGAGTTGTCAGTGTTAAAGATAAATCTCCCTCTTCTTCTAAAGATTTCTCCTTGTCTGTCCAGAGGGAGAGTTCACAGTTGTGCTTGGCAGATGCATTCCCATGTACCAGGCACATTTAATCAAAGACAAATTTTTGATGTAATGTCAGTCATTACCCTTTTACCTGCAAATGAGTATAATGTGTCTTTCTCAGCACATTATGCATTTACCTTTGAAGAATAATAGATGTCACTGGGTGTATTGTTATGTAAATTGGGCGAAGCTGAAAAAAGCTTGCATTTAGAATCAAATTAAAAGGTGAAAAAAATTAAACGTCACACAAAGTGTTAGTGGGATGCAAATCCTTTTCCTTCTGTGCATAAAAGGAGTTCATTATTTACTATAGAAGGTTTTAATTAGTTTAATTTGCAGCCTCAGTGCAACCAGCTACTGTAGATATCGCAGTTTTGCACTTTGGCTGCTAATTTGTATGACACCAAGAACCGGAAGGACTCAAAGAGGTCATGTTTTCTGCACCAGTCTCAAGCTATTGCACAGACCAGAGACCTGCAGAAGGGATCAAACAGATATCAGGGGGTTTGTTACCTGAAATTTTTCATGGTCCAGGCTGAACCATTCAAACAAGGCAGGGTTTGGATGTGTGGGAATCAGATGAGAGTGCAACTGGTTTGCTCGGGGCATAACTGGGGTCATAGCAAAGCAAAAAGTAACCGCGCTTGGGTGTCTGTGCCACCAAAGACCTGGCAAATACAGAAACTCATAAAAACAAATAAGTAAAAGAGTGAAAGACATAAATACTCCTTAATTTTGCCCACAATTAACCATTTTTTACTGAAGATGCTTGTAACTGCACCTACCACTGTCAAGTTTGCAACCTGACAGCGTATTGTGCCACATTTGAAGGCCATGGGTATCAGCAGGCACAAGGGCTTAAGTGTAAGAGCTACCTTATTAGCCAGATAGGACACAACACTGAACAAAATGTGGGTTATCACCCAGGTACAAAGTTGCCCAGTGTTAGTGAGTCCAAATGAATCTTATAACCAGAGTCAAAATGCAGCATCAGGGGCCCACCAGAGAAGCTTAATATTTGGCCCCCCACCAAATATGTAAGATCACAGGTTAACCAAGAGGTGTCTGTACTTGCTGTGCACTGCCTTTGCAAGAGTTGCAAAAATAATTCTCTGGGCTTAGAGTCAAGACCTCCAGGAATGAAGGTGAATGGGGAGCAGGCAAACCAAAAGTGACTGATTTCTGAGGCATTAGGTATCAGGGTGTATTTTGGGTTCAGCAGACCAACCCTGGGCCACCGAGATTTTCTCCAGTATTTGAGTGAGACCCTGCTTGCAACATATCTGAGTTTATAGATCTGTCAGTCCTGATACAGAGAGCCTACATTCAGTACCTGCCTTAACTATGAAATATGAAATCCTGGGCAGTTTCTCTCTCACCGCTCCGTCTATAGGTCCATCTATCTTTATATATCATTCTGCGTAAAGCACCGAATGAGAAACTGACACTTAACATTCAGTTTACATCTCAGGCTCCTTAGAGTCAAGGAACAAGGAGGGGAGGTAGGGAAAGCAGTAGGTATTTTACTGACTCCGATTAAAAGCCCCCAATATATTGTTTTCTGCACAATCTCCAAAAACTGAGCATAATGTAAGACTCTCACCTGCCAAGGAAGTCATAAATCTGTAAATTGATAGTACTGCTCCCCTTCCTTATAACTACGCACAGCTCTGTGCAGGTAGGTGCTGCAAATGATAGCTGCTGCCTGAACCTTGGAACCTTTGTGCAATCACAGCTGTTCTTTAGCATTAAAGCAGGAAGGTGCAACTAAAGGGGAACTCGGCTTCCTAACCAAAATGTGTTAAAGAGCCCCATACAACACAGAAACCCCTAATACATATATCACTATAATCTGTTCCTTCAAAAAGTATGGATAAATGCCATTTGTATATGCTGAAATCCAGCTGCAAAACAGTTCTCTTTCTGCATTATTTGAAATCTTGGCAGGGGAGGAGGGACTAAAACACTGATGTTACAAATTGTAACAATTCTCCACAGCTTACAGACAGCATGCAGGAACTACATAACCCACAATGCACTGTGATATTACTTTCCTTATTGGCATTGTGTGTGCAGGGAATTGTGGGATTTGGAGGTTGAAGGCTGAGGACAGTTGACTACTGTTATATTTTATTTAAGTCTCAAAGTAGTCAGCCAGATCAGCAGGAGAACAGAAGGCCAGGCTTAGTTAGCTGTTCCAAACTATATTATTACATTAAAAATCATGAAAAGGCTGCATATATTTTAATAAAGGTATATTGCAAAGTTACTTGAAATTATATTTACTTTTTTAAAAAGCTTAAGTTGTGTTTGGGTGGAGTTCCCCTTTAAAGGCCCTGATGGTGAAAAGGGAGTGCCCTGCTAACTTAGTTCCCCTTGATCACTGATGGCCTTGCCTGACATTGTTTAACTACAACCATCAGCACCAAAGCTATTTTATACCAATTACCATCATTGACATAGAGTAAGCTAATTAATGAACATATATTCTAAATTGCACAGGTACAGTCAGGTAAAAGTAATAAAAAACAAATGTCTGGTTGCTACTGGCAACTGCGCTTATGCAAAGTAGCACCTATGTGAAATGATATGTGATATCTTTATATTTTGAAGATGACAGACAACCTGTCATTTAGTGAAGCATTACAGCTTAAAGCAACCATCTGCTGGCTACATTAGTGCCAAGTCCAGATAACAAAGTGTGCGGAGTGGAGGCGTTTGCGACTGGTTTGGGGGGCCCCTGATATGGCAGCCCCAGTAGGCTCTGGCCACCCCTGTCCAACTCTGCATTGCACTACTTCATTTCACCATGAAAATGAATTTTATACTGTACCATAATAACCCATGTACCTATATATAACATGGCTAATGAGCAAAGTACTACAGATACTATCAATATCTTTTTAAAACAATGCCTGCCATTAAAAAAGGGCTTGTAAGATGAATAGGCTGAGAAATAATCATCTATATTATATTGCCTGCAAGAACCACAAGTCACAGCCCTCACAACATTGCAGGGCTTGTGTTTAAATGTCTGATAATGTCTCCGTCTGTATTTGCTGCTTTAACTTTCTTAAAGATATGTGGCTTTCCCAGCATTCCGAGCAGTAGTGACAGGTTGTGGGCAAGAGGACTAGCACAAGTTGTAGTTTATTGATAGCAACTGACAGACGGTACATTTCTGGAGCATGGGGAAAGTACTGCAGAGCTCTGCTTTATTCTGTTTGGTAGAATCGATGACCACAGCATCATTTGAAATCATCTGTCCTGCTATTAATTGGAGACGATTGTGCTAATGAAGTGAAATGTCTGGAATATGCATGGCATGTTTAAGGACTGGCCATTGCAGTATGTATTAATAACCAGAGGGGTGTGCTGTATTTTATAAATCAGCAAGCTGCCAAGAAACCAAAGTCACAGACTTCCCAAACAGATGCTATTTGCATGCAGATTTAAAGCTGGTGCATACAGACATCAGCTATATGTACTGGAAGTCGGATCTAATCTTCAGCAAAATAGCTGGAGAACAGCAGCAGTCTCTCTAGCAATACACAAGGCAGCTATTGCTGAATGAGTTGTTTCACTGGGATAAGATGGCAGAAAACATACAGATAGAGCTCAAAGCTTAGTAGGGGTGGCTGGGCCTTAAGCTGGCCATACACGTGGCGATCTGACATGTTTCGTACGACCATCGGTCGCACGAAACATCGTAAGATCCGCCACACACCATTCAGGGCTGAATCGGCAGGTAAGGAGGTAGAAACAATAGGATTTCTACCTCCTTCTGCCGATTCAGCTCTGAAGGGAGAATTTTGGTCAGGCGCCTTCTATGGTGCCTGATCAAAATTTTCAAACTGGTCCGATCGGCGAGTCGTCCGATATCAGCAGCTTCCTGCGATATCGGTCGACTCGCCGACATGCCATACACGCACCGATTATCGTACGAAACGAGGTTTCGTACGATAATATCGGTGCGTGTATGGCCACCTTTACTTTGCTACCCTGTTTTCTCTTTTATAAGCAGCAGATTTTGCATGTAAGATCTGAAACCCTTTAGATGGAAATATCAGCCCTGGGATTGGGTATTTTCATCACTAGCTGCACTAGTTGTTAAGTCAGATGAATTAAAGAATATGTAATTGTAGCCCCTTTTGGCTGTAAAACAGACAAAGACAAGCTAAATAGACTAAAGAGCATTGGGTGACACTGGACTCTAACACACAGGATGGGCCTTCGCTATGTGGAAGGATCAAGGGGGAGGCAGTGCAACTACAAACCACTTATGCTGTGTGCAAAGTAAGAGAAATAAATGATGCCAGAAAGTTCCCACAGCAAACTCAAACAGAACTGGTTTTATTGTCCAAGTCAAATGATCCACAGGGTTATACAGTAATACAATACCAAGGTAGAGCAATGAATTGGCGGGTTAAATGCAGAGCAAGGAATGTAAAGATGCACCACTGTGGAGTGTAGTTGGTAAGCAATTATTTATCATTAGGGTTTCCACCTTAATAGACCGGATCCCCAACAGCAGACATGGATAAAGGAGAAGACTATGCCTGATACCCGTTTCACTACTGCGGTCCCTACACTAAGGCAGCGGAGCCTGTAAAGGAGAATACTCCCAGCTATCTTTCCTGGTTGGAGCCAGAAAGCTTCTCTTTCTAACTAAAGCTGACTTTCTCATGTACCTAGAACATGCTTTTACACAAAATGGATCCTTGTTCACAGGGTCCCTGCTCCCCGACTTCTCCAAGGGTAAAGGTCGTCTGGGGCAAGGTGGCTTTACTGGGGCCTTGTTGTTCCCAGGATCAGTGGAACATCCACCTGGTTCAACAGATGCAGCCAAAGAGGAAGATCCACCCCTTGTAAAACCCTATATTACAGTGTGGCAGGAAAATAGATACATGAGCTTCTACACAATAACAAAGAAAATAAGGAAGGTATGTATGGTTTAAAGCTGTAGGGATTGATAACCCTATAGGTCCCTACATAATCAATTCAGCTGGTTGAGATTTGCCCAAAATTTCATCTCAAATATCTCTACTACCAAAAAATACACTGCCTGATTAATGTGTGGTAAATAAGTAAGTTGCAAAAAAGTAAGTTGACCCCAGAAAATCTCATATTTTCAGAAAATACACATTTTGCCAAATCTAAAATGGGTAAATATGTCTTTGTGTGGCAAAGCACCAAATGGCAAAGCTAAGCTAAATGTAGCACGACCCTAGATAACCATATATTTTCCAAAAGTACACATTCTGATGGAACCAAAATGGGTAAATACATCTTCTACAACAAACTATCAAACTACAAAGCTATGCTTAATATTGCGATTTTTAATACATTTCTGAAAATTGTCAAAAAGCTTACTTCATTATATACCCCATAGCAACATAAAAACATCCTAAATATGAACACCAGGGATCTACTAAATAGTTTGATGGCCAATATGCATAGACTTACCAAACTACAGTAGGTGGTGTACTGAGGCACCGAATGAAAATAGTGCACCCCCCGGTACTCTCGCCAGAAGACCCTCTCTTAAGGCTCTCCCCGGTACTCTCGCCAGGCTGACCCTCCACAAGGACTCACCCCGGTACTCCCGCCTAAGTACCCTTGATTAGGAATCTCCCTGGTGGTGACTTGATCCTCCTGACTAGACACTACATGTCCTGAACTCCAGCTATGAATGCTGGGGGGTCTTAACTCCTCTTACTCCTGGTGGTGCAATCTCTGTCCGTCTAAATATCCTGCCTGTCACTCTTAGAGTGACCTTTATCATACTCTCCTAACTAGAACACGAGCCTGTTGTAAACCTCTTACAGAGGCAGTCCCAGGACTAAGGCCTGCTGAATATGGGAGTCATCCCCTTTTATACTTTTAGCACAGCGCCATCTAGTGGTTGCTGTTAACTTGAGGGAAACTTTCTTTTAGCACATACACATCTAGGACCACCTTTAGGTGTCCAACTCAAAAAGGCCACCCTCTAGTGCCTGTCTAACGGGAACCCACCCAAGGGGCCCAAATCTGGGGATCCCTACATAAAATTTCTGAAAATAATCACAAAACTTTCATTTTACCCTATTACATACCCCACATATTGTAACATAACAACATCAGACATTCTAAATATGAATGCCAGGGATCTGCTGAACAGTTTGATATCCAATATGTGTAGATTTACCAATCTCTACAGAGGCACCCAGATGGATATATTGCAGACAAAATTTCCATGTTCACAATACGGTATTCGCAACTGCAATAAGATTATTTTTTCAGGCAAGAAACCCATGATACGATTAAAAAAACTGTGAGTATATATGTGTGTGTTTACTTGGCAAGCCCCTCCTTTGGTCCCAGAGCTGGAAGTGCAGCAGAACGCAGAATCTAAGATCTTTGGCACTTAGGTTCTTTTATCCAAAGAACATAGATTCTACGTCCCGCGGTTAACATATAGGGCTCATTTACAAAAGACACAAGGATTTATTCCTGACTAAAAAGGGCACATGCCTTAGATATGCCCTCCCAGCATTCCACTCTGCAAGTGCAATATGGAGCACCTGAAGGGCATTTTGGCCAGGCATTAAGTACAGGGCTGACTTGTACTGTGGCTTCCACCAGATGTGCCAACAAAGGCCAAGCTAATGCAAAGTGCAATTTGTACTATGCCTCTGACAGGTGAAAGTGAATGGTGCCCTAAGTAATATCCTTATATAGCACTTACATATACCACAGCCCTTTACAGAAATTATACATCAGTCCTTGTCCCAGTGAAGCTTACCATTTAAGAGAACTCCAGCAAGGCTCCACTGGAGAGCAACAGTCAGGTGTAACTGCTCTGCAAAGTACAATTAAGAGTCCAGTCAACCTTCTGTAAAGCTTTTATTTATCTCAATTAGAGATGTAGCGAACTGTTCACCGGCGAAGTAATTCGCATGAAAATCGGGTGTTCGCAAGTTCACAAGTTCGCGAACTTTTAGCGATGTTCGCAATTTTGGGTTCGCCTTAGCTGGAGCCAAATTTTGACCTCTCACCCCAGAGCCAGCAGATACATGGCAGCCAATCAGGTAGCTCTCCCTCCTGGACCACCGCCGGACCACTCCCTTCCATATATAAACCGAAGCCCAGCAGCCATTTTACATTCTGCCTGTGTGTGCTTGATGAGTTAGCATAGGGAGAGAGCTGTGCAGGGGTTTGAGGGAGCGTTTAGGTAGCTTTGCTGAATAGTAATCTGCTTTCTACTGCTCTGTATGTAGCTGCTGTGGGCAGCTGTCCTGCTGATCTCATCGTCTGTAACCCAATAGTCCTTGTAAAAGCAGTTTATTACACAAGTTTAGAAATGTAGTGTGATTTCTGCCCTTTACAGCACAAAACGCAATGATGTGTCAACAACGTATTTTTCAGAGAAATTTTTGCCCTTGATCCCCCTCCTGCATGCCACTGTCCACGTCGTGGTACCCTTTAAACAACTTTAAAATCAGTTTTCTGGCCAGAAATGGCTTTTCTAGGTTTTAAAGTTTGCCTTCTCATTGAAGTCTATGGGGTTCGCAAAGTTCGCAAAAGTTCGCACTTTTTGGCAGAAGTTCGCGAACGGGTTGGCGGACTTTTTTTGTGAGGTTCGCTACATCTCTAATCTCAATCACTTTACTAATTAATTGGTTCAAAATCCTAATATAAATCCCGATATAAACATTGGCTTTCAGATTACAGGGCAGATCAAAAGAAAAGTGAAGCTGCGCCTGGTGCAGTATTCATAGAATGAGTCTACTCATGAAATCATTCCAGTGATCAGATGGATATATTCCTCATGTAGAGGAGAGACATACTGAAGATGATAGAAATAATAATGCAAGTCCCACACGCATTTGCCTCTCACTAATCGTTATTGGCCCACGTGCATTGATGATAAGGTGAGAGACCCACTGCTTCGTGACAATGAGACTTAACCATTCAATTACACATCCCTGTGTAAGCACAGAAACAACTATAGTATCACAATGCACTGTTTTCAGGCAAATTACTTTTGCTGACTGTGTGTCTAGTATCATTGAATAGTGTATATAGGGGTGATAAACTCTGCGACTAAATAAGCCATTAGCTTTTAGTGATAGCATCAGTTTGGTAGCATTTATTCCATCTGATTTACTATAATCAAAATAACTGCTGGCATATGTCACTATATCAATATGGTGTTTGTGTTAATTAAGCCATTCAATGAGTGATACATACCAGCCCCTGCCCAGTGTGCATTAGTAATTGCACCCACACACACCCAGACACCAAATCTCACGTACTATGCCAACTACTAGTAAGAAAGAGATAAGCAAGGTGGGTGCAATAAACAATTAAAAAAAAACAATATCAGTCACTAGGTATAGAGAATAAAAAACATGTACACTACCCAGAGTGTGGTAAATATATACCTGTATATCTATAGATATAATACGCCAGGATGTCATGCCCAAAGTCACCACAAAATTTTCATGTACATAATCATTAATATGGTATCCAAACACCTACCCCTACCCAAAGCAAATATATACACAACATTAACTTGGGTGGAAAGGCTGCCTGGTAATCCCTCCTTCTTGTTAATAAATCACCAGTTGAGGCCAGGATGGCAATGGACTTGACAGTAAATTTGCCCTTTATTTTACCCCCCAATCTGCCCTGGCATGGCCAGAATCCGCCCTTTTGCTGCTTGCTCCTGATCTAGCAGCTTTCCTTAACTTAATAGGTTGCCCTTGACATGCCTAATCCCTGACCTGCCCAATTCCATTTCTGTTTCATAAGAAGGCTGCAAGTGTTTAGATGGAGGCCCATGAGACCTTGGAGCTAGATGTTACAGATAACCAGGGGAGAGTGTGGAAGGTATCTTTCCAGTCGGCAGGGTGTGAAAGGGGAGGGCTATTACTGGCTTAAAAGGTAAGGAAGGGAGGGAAGGGGACAGATAACTTTTTGATGTGAATTGGGCTGCATTTGGTGAAGGGTCTTTCTAAATTAATAAAACTGTGACCTCTGTTCCCTCTTAATTTTCACAGCTCCCTTTTAAGACTGGGAAGTAAAAGGCTTCACAAACGGCAGCAAATATATTCAACACTAGGGTCAAACCCAAAACAAGAAACTGCCTGTCTGCACACCTCCACCTCAATAGACGTGCCCCTGCACCCAGGCCTATGCCATTCCTGCAGGTACAGACACATCACAGAGTAGAGGTGAGTGGCACAGCCTTGTCTGATCATAGCCTTGCTCTTATTTACTCCCCCATGCTTTTCATCTATCCACTAGGCAGCCCAATCATGCTCAGAAGCTGTGACAAATTAAAATGATTGCCTTACCAGGTTACCAGCCTATCTCTCGCCAAAAGGGTGGGCACAGGGTGGGCACGCTTCACTACTGCCACACTCCCTGACTTGTTCTTTCTATCCTTCTCTACCCCTTACCTACTCCTCCAAAACTACAATTTTCAACAAGCCCTTTCCCCTACCTATTCCAGATCCTTATTCCTCCCCCCATTCATTACTTTGCAACTCTAGCCTGTTTCAGAATTGCTTTTAGGGGCCCCATGATTGGTGCCTGAGGAAACGAGCTCAGTTAACTCATGGCTAAAATACCCATTTTCCTGGTTGGAACAGCATATAGGGATAGTGGGATGTAAAAATCATTCCCTGATCTAGCCACACATCTTAAGATCCAGTTGTTCAACATGCTTTTTACACAAAACAATCAATGGTTATTTAATCCGCAAACAGGGGGCCAAATGTACAGGCAAACTGATTGGCTGATGATTGCATACCTGTATACCAGAACGACCACTGTCTGGTTGCATTTGCAACAGAAACAGTTCTGTCACACCCTAAATACTAACCTGTATGCTGTTCTCTATCAATAAGAAAAGACATTTATTACAGGTATATAGAAGGAGCCCCTGTGATTTGAGCACCTGGCATAAACATGGCCACCATTGATAGCAATAAAGCAAATGGTGCGGCAGTGGGTACCAGATATGCAGTTGTTGTCAACTTAACTTTCAGATTTTGTTTCAAAAATACTAAAATAAAAGCCATGCCAGGTTACTGACAGTAAAAGCCTATTATAGTCTATAGTGGGAAATCATACTGGCTAATGGCTCCTAACAAGGACTCCTTCCGAAATCTCTGTGATCATAAGCACCAACTAAGGTCTTAAACTGTGCATCATTATCTTGCCTGGGAATGACACTCATTATGAGCTGTGTAACAGGTAAGGTTTGTAATTGGCAAATAACAGTGACATTTAATTATTTGCATGAGCAGGAAGGACACAAGCCTTCAGACTCTTCCTATTAGCAGCTGTGAGAATGGACAAGCCCTGAATGGGTACATCCTGTCCCCTACCTTCTAATGCCTCCTGTAAAATCTAAGCCCTAATTAATATTTTCTCTAGACGTTCATTCCTACCCCCCCCCCCATTCCTCTTTTTCCGATAACGGGAGCTGCTCATTTGCATGCATGATACAGAAGCCGTTGGAGCCCTCAGAGGGAGATTTCAGTTACTCGGCCATAACGCTTTAATAAATATGAGAAATATGAGAGACATTACTTTTCTCTTTGTTTATGCAAATCTCGGCTACAGCCATATTGCCTCATCCAGTCTCGATTAAAATGCAGAATAGGAGCAATGATTTAAACCCCGCAGTTCCACGAGCAGTTATTGAAATGAGGTGACAGCGGAAGAGTGATGTTTCTACACTGAGTATCACTGGAATGGCAAGGTCTGAGCAGTTCTGAGCAAACATCCATTTAGAAGTTGAAATGCCTTCACCGGGTGGAATTTAGACCCTGTCAGGCTGATGATGTGCTGTTTTTGAAAGGGAAACTTGGCATGTCAAAGGAAAACAATACCTTTTTATGTGTTTAATAACCTGCTGGAGTCAACTTTCAAATTGCTTCCTAAAAGGAGACCTAAAGCTTTACAAAGAATTAGGCTAGAAATAGTGATGGGCGAAATGTTTCGCCAGGCATGGATTCACAGTGAATTTCCATGTTTCGCCATTGGCGGATTGTTTCGCAAAACGGATGAAAAAATTTGCCACTGAAAAATTTGCCACACATCCAAAAATTGTCGCCCAAGTCAAAAGAATAGTCGCTCGTCAAAAAAGAATAGTCGCGGGGGTCAAAAGAATAGCCGCACAACAAAATAATAGCTGTGGGCGACAAAAGAATAGCCGCATGTGACAAAAGAATAGCCGCAGGTGACAAAAGAATAGCCGCGGCCGACAAAAGAATAGCAATGTCACAAAAGAATAGCCGTGGGCGACAAAAGAATAGCCACAGGCGACAAAAGAATAGCCGTGGGCGACAAAAGAATAGCCACGCAACAAAAGAATAGGTGCGCAACAAAAGAATAGTCGAGGGCGACAAATTTTTTTGACGTGCAACATTTTCACCGGTTTGCAAATTTTTCGCCGTTTCGCAAATCTTTTGAAAGCGAAATGGGACAGATTCGATCATCACTAGCTAGAAACACTACGTATAATGTTCTAGGTTTATTTTCTAGCCCAAGGGAACAGAAACCCAAGGAATATCTGTGCCTTCCCCAGTAGTTCCCCAGTAGATCCCCATTAGCTCCCCATCTTCTTTTGTACTGACTCTAATTACATGCTCTGGAAGTCCTACCTGGCTTGCAACCCACGACCTGGACCCACAACCCACATTTTTACTCACTTTGACCCACTAATCAACCCAACCTGCAACTGCCTTATCCTCAACCCTTTCCACGGCCCACTGACCGCAATTAAACTGAAAGTGACATCATCAGAAGTGCGCGGGAGTAAAAAAAAACATTTTTTCAAGTGTAAATATAGATTAATATATGCAATAAAATATAAATAATATGGCTTAGACCCAGAACTGCAGACTCACAAACCCGCATCTATAACCACATCTGAAAAATCTACCCACAGCCCGCAGGGTACCCATAGGTACCCTGCCCACTGCAAGACTCTACTCTGGGCTGCTGTTGGTTACCTGCCTTAGAATGTAATAATTAGACCCGTGGTATCAGCTTTAAAGCACCCTAAGCTTGTGCGTGTTCTATGTCCTAACAAGATCCAAGATGGCAAGCTCCTGTGGACAATTGGAAAGGCCTGGATCAAGACAATAAGTTCAGTATAGAAAATACACCATTTCTAGTCATATTCATTTCTAGGCTTTAGTTCTCTTTAAATGATAATTATTGGTCTGGGAGTCAGCTTTGTAACCGAAGAATCGGTTTAGAATTAATTATATAGCTTTTTTTTAATTATTATTTTTATGAAGAATTACACTGTGTTAAAGGGAATCGGGCAGGCTGGCTAACAGTCTCTGCTATATTCCTTCCTATTCTGCCTAGCCTATTTTTATTGCTTGTGTTTCTATTCAGACTAATAATCTTACATTTGAGTAACCAAAGCACTGCTTGCCTGTTGGTGTATTAATTAAACTGAAACATGTAAATGCTAAATCTTCTAGCTAAAAGCTGAATTTTAGAAGCGCAGTCCATTATCCATCACCTTTCCAGCACAGACAGATCTGATGAAAATTTGCCTTTTTTCAGTGAATCAATTTTCTGTGCTTCTGTGCTATTTATTTCATACAGGGCTAAGGTACATGAATGGCCCATGTACACTGTGGGAGTTTGTATAGCTGGATGAAATTAAATGACATTTTGTTGCCCTTTATAAATTCTGATAAACCGGTACAGATTTACAATGAATATTTCATAGAAAATATTTGCGTACTGGATTTTCAATACAAATATCTCCCCTGTACAGTAGAAAATACATTTTTGGCCTTTCACTGCTGTTCAAAAAAAGCATATTTTTGTGTAATTGTATTTTATGAACAGAGGGGTGTTTGGGCTGAGTCAACTGGATTACCAAGACTTGCTTGGATATGAGTGGGGGAGGTATACAGGAGCCATTATACCCAGTGCCATTATAAGTTACACAGCAGATGGAGACCCATCCTCCCTCCCTTAATCATTTGAAGGAGTAGGTGGGCAGTTACTGATAGAAGTGGCCAAGAACAGGTTGTTACAGACAAAGGAAAGGGACGTTATCTTAGGAAGACAGCTGGCTGTAATCTAGGAGCTTTCCATAGTTTTGGGAATGTATATTGGGGTCACCCCAGGGTGGGGGCAAATGGTAAGAGACAGCTTAGGGGTGTAGCTCATTCAGTAGTTGTCATGGTGGCTGTTAAGTTGTCATTGGGCTGGTTTGTGATAAAAGGGGTAAGGGGTAGTTAAATGAAATGTGTTAATATATTAACATGTTAACCCAATAAATGTTTTTTCCCTTTTTTTAACCCAAAGTCCCACGTGATGTGTATTGTTATATATGGTTGCAGGTCAAGGTGAATATAAAGGAGGTTTATTTAATAAAGAGCTTTCATCAATATTATTGTGCCACGGTCTTCACTGTCGCTAACTCAGATAACTGATAACATTCTGCCTTCGTGCCCATGTGAACAATTTGGATGGGCTGGCCAACAACACCCAGCTAATAATGCATAAGCCCTATTCTAATTAATGTCTAACAATCTCCACCTCACATCTCTAATTTTTCTTTTATTGATACTGAGAGTTTATAAACCATTGCAGTTCATTTACCAATCCCCAGGACCTGTAATAAAAGGGGAAGAAAATGAAACCTCTGCTTAATATTAAGTTTGCCTTTTATAGTTGACTCCAGTGGGTCTTAGCAACAGATAAACATTGTAGAGGGGGGCATGTTGTTGGCCCATTGTGGCACTTTGAAGCACAAGAGGTGGTAATCCCATTTTCCGCTCAGCAGAAGAGAATTCTGCAGAAATGTCACTGGCTTTTATGAACAGCTGGAAGACAGAGATGTCTTTACAGAAGCTTAAGAAGTGCCAGGCTCCTATCATAGATAGCCTTTACATGCAAAAAGAGATCACAGGCTGTTTTTAAAAACTGGAGACTTAGGTGTGAAAAAAGGGAATGTGTGGAAATAACACAACCAAGTATTAAGGTCTAGTTTGGTGAGGTATCTCAGTAATATCTAGAGAGATACAGGAGAGCCACCACTATAAGTCAGTATCCTGCATACATTCATATACTGTGGATATTAGATACAGGGGACCAAAATAGTTGCAAAAATTCAAGCAGAGATTCAAAGACAGCAAAAATATTACTTTGCTCAGCATAAAACTACATCAACGGCCCCAAAAGGGAATTGTGGCACATCCATCCTATGTGAGGTTTAACATACACTGCCAAACCGAATTTATCCAAGGCAGGTTTATCTTGATCAAATCATTTTAAATAGTGCATCCATCAAATCATTATTCTGGTGGGATCAATATCTATTGTAGTTTATGGTACCGGCACTCCAAACGCAATGCAAAACAGGGACTATTGCCTGTGGTTTATGAAGTCAAACAAATATCCAACAATGTTTCTGGAGCATGCCTTATCCTCCATTCCTTGAAAGAAGGAGCATGACCATAAACACAGTCCCTGTTTTGCATTGCCTTTAGAATGCTGGTATCAATTTTTTTTTTTTTTTTTTACTTACCTTTACCCTATCTCCCTTCCCTCTCTTCATTCTGTACCCCAAAAACCTGAAAACTAATAAAAAGTTAATTGAGAAAAAAAAAAGAATGCTGGTATCATTCTTTAGTACTGAGTACTAGGGATTTTCTTAGGCAATAGTCTGGGGGTGTGCAAGGGAATTTACTATCCAATAGCTATATTTAACATTGTCCAAGCCTTCCAGGGATTCATTACCTCATACTTTCAAGGTCTATGGTATTGAATCCTGTAATACGTTATAACCAATTCTACTTTTTTAAGTTGTTTATGAGTAGATCTTGATCAGTGCAACTTCTTTGCATTCTATTTTGATTGAACCATGATAAATCAGATTCAGTCTTATCCCTTATAGATTAGTTGTCATGTTAATAATCCTAATGATCGTTATGGATTGTACAGGGTATCTCAGAATTCTGCCGACCTCTGTTTATTTAGCTGGGGAAAGCCAGAGACCAACCAGTTCGCTTTCATGAAGTGTGTCTTTCACCCAAAGACCTATTAAATGCTGGACGATAAAACATTCCCTTTGTTACATACCATTTAACTCTGAGGTCTAGCACTAAACTGAGCTAACTGAAATAAGGATTAAAGTCCCCCAACATGGACAAGACATTTGAGACTTCTTGTGCCCTGCCTCTGTTGGACGCTTAGCTTTGATGGGCAAACCCACCCTGGCCTGTGGTTAGGGAAAGATTATGACTAAAGCCAAGAAGCAAGTGGTGCAATTCACTGTTGTCGTTAGATATAGTTCAAGGTTTTAAAAAAAAAAAAAAAACAGAACTCTAAACAACGCTCCTAAGCCTTTCACTGCCAAGAAAAAAATGACTCGAGTCTAGTGCACAGCACGATAGTGTCTGCAGAATTAATTTACTTTATAACAGCACAAATCAAAGCTAAATCAATCCCACACTGATACAGTAAATCAACGACGGCAAAATAATATACCCCCTTCCCATATAAATATAAAAGGCAGGCATAATCCACAAAGAAATATATCAAAAATCCACAGAATATAAATCAGGAGCCACATTTATTAATAGCAAAGTGTTTAAGCCGGTTTTCCCATATACCATCTACATGGGCATTTAAAGCAATGCTGCAAAATGCAAAAGGCTCCTGTTTATTACTTAAGAGTAAAATAATGGCATGTCCGTGCCTTGTACTAGAACACTACAACTGTTACAGCAGAACTGTGTTAAGCAACCGTCTCTATAAAAATGCATTGCATAAAATAGCCCATATGTAAAACCCTGCTTCATCTAAATACACCGTTTTCATAAAAATATACTTTTGTATGTATGTATATGTATGTATATCTTTATTTATAAAGTGCTACTTATGTACGCAGCGCTGTACAGTAGAATACATTAATACAAACGGGGTTATTAAGATAA
Source organism: Xenopus tropicalis (assembly GCF_000004195.4). NCBI lineage: Eukaryota > Metazoa > Chordata > Amphibia > Anura > Pipidae > Xenopus > Xenopus tropicalis. Next base: position 120,750,700 of record NC_030679.2, read on the forward strand.
TAATAGATAAATACAAAGTATAACAATAAATACAGATAAATACAAGATACAGTTACAGTTGCAACAAGTTAAGAGTCAAAAACACAAGAGGATGAAGGTCCCTGCCCCGGAGAGCTTATGATCTATGTGTACATGCCATTGGGTAATCCTAGTTTAAATACTAGGGGGCCGTCCCCTGGGATCATAGGATTCACAGTGCACATAAACAAACCAAGGCACACATACATGCTAGGCCCTATCAGCCAATGAATGGACAGAGTTGTGCCTTTTGCTCTCACACTACTTCCTGTTACAGTCAGAGCTGCATTATTTCCTGTCAGGTGATCTCTGGGGAAACACACAGACCATCACAAAATGGTGGATCAAGGTAAAAAAAAATGTAAAACAGCAATATTTAATTCTATGCCAATTTCCATAATGAAAGTAAATTGAATTGAATTCTCCAGCTTTCGTGAATTCACTGGAGTCTATTAAGTTGTTTGTAAGTATTACTTGTTATTAAAGAAAGCATTGCTTGGTCCTTTGCTATTAACTTTAGTTCTGGTCAACACTACATTCAGTATACAATTCAGCAATGGAGCAGCAGTCAGCTCTTCTCCAGCAAAAACTTCATTTCCCACAATGCCTGAAACCCCTCTGTTGTTGTCCTTCTCTACAGAACATGCAAGGGACCTTCATTGGAGTATTGGCCGGAGTGGAGCTAGCTGCTGCCTTAGTGATGCATGTAGTCAGAAGCAATTACCGAAAAAATAGCAATTGGAAGACAAATGCTGCTCACAATAGCTATTAAATTAACAAACAACTTTAAAATAATTGGAAATTTGTTATTAATGTATATTGGAAAAAGTTGCTCAAAATTACATTTGCCTTGATTATGTTATATTATATATATGGGTTTGCATTTCCTTTGAGAAAGAGATTGCAATGCTCTAATAATCATCCATTTGAAAAGGAATTTGCCAACAGCCATCAGGAGGTACATTGTGTTTATATAGGATTTCAGGTACTCAATTTACTATATAACGGTTTAACTCTATCTACATTATACAGGCGATTCACTCATGAATACATTCTAAGGCTTATTTACAGCTGCAAGCACAGTTCGCACAAATTTCCCCCCAGTCAGTTGTGTGCAAAAACCCCATTTATTAAAGGTACTTGCATTACAATGCACCCCTTGCAAATGACGCAGAGGAACCCAGGAGCTGCTGCCACCTCTGGACTAGGTGGTGGCTCCAGGTGGTATCTCAGTGCCCTGTGTCAATGCATCTAAAGAATAGAGTGCATACATCACTGGCATACCAAACTCTGGAACTGACATCAACCGGACATCCAACACAATTGCACCCATCGCTAATTTTGATACATCAGCCGCAACTGCATCCCCTTCCAACTACTGCATTATGGAAAAAAAACATGGCAAATGCACTTGAAATAGTTCACTGAACTTTTGGGTGTAAATTAGCCCAAATCTTTAAAACAACCAGTGTCAGGCCAAACCTTAATCATACCCAAGTCACCCTGCCGACACCTCCCACCCACTCCTACCCCCAGCACAATGAACTTTCCCGATATGCCCTGCTGCACTGATACCTGTGCTACAGAACAGTGGAGGGGCATCAAGGGGAAGACCAGGAGGGATGGTGATGAGCTACAAAACAGATGAAATTCAGCATAGACAGGTAGGCAGAATGCCTAGCACCCCTCACCATTGCGCCGTAGACACATTCCTTCTTTGCCTAACCCCTAGTTCCAGCCCTGATAACAACTATAATGCACCAAAGCAAGAAGACAGTTGCACAAAAAAATCATTCACATTCAATGTAGACAGGACGATTGATTTCCTTTCAGCTTCCATGTTGCTTTAACCTATTAATAAGACCTTTATATTGTGTCAGGTCTTCGAGTTATTTTAACTTCACTGCTAATCAAAGAAAAAGAACACAAGGGATCTCCTGATTCCTGTTTTCATTATCAAAGTTTATGGTTGCTTTACAGATTGCCTCCATGCTTTCTTTCTCTTTCCGTTGCCTTTACAGCAGATGAGGCATTCAAATTGTTTCTCTTCTCAAGTGAAAGGGCAGAGCTAGAACCAGAGGCAAGGTTGGGAAGCTGAACTGGGACAAAGATCAGAGTCAATGTCAGAATGTTCTGCATTAGAGAAAGAGCAGTAAAATTATGTATTGTTCCACCAATGGTGCAGTCAAGTTAGCAATCTCTAATAGCCCCAGGTTTTACACTGTCTTTGAGGACACTGCATTTGAATTTTAACCCCTCATCTTTAAACAAGTTAAGTTGAACACCACTGAGCTGTGTTGAGCAACTTGAACATGAAAATTAGGTGAAAGATTGCGTATGTGTTTGAGTCTCTTTCAGTTTGTACGCCCCCCTCACAATACACCTTCAGAGGATCCTAGTTCACACATACCCCCCACCCATGGCCTGCTACCCACAGCAAATAGCAAGGTAATGTTTAAAATACAGAAGTGGCTGGGGTGGGGGAACTACCATAAAGCAGACCCTGAAATCCAGGTTCATGGTAGTTACACTATTGATTAAGCCAGACCTATTTTAAAAGCTTAACATGAAATTAACATCAAACAGAAATATTCAGACTCAGGGAGGACAGTATATTTAAACATTAAACATTTCTGGGAGCAGATATCCTAAAACAGGAAGAAAGAAGAATTAAAAGCATTGTAAAGAACCACTTATTATAAGGTGTTGGATCTATGGGCTCTATGCCCCAGGGACTCCGCAGGAGGGGACAGTCATACAGTTTGGGAATCACTGCCCTAACCATTCATTCACCTCGAATACCTGCCAAAAAGGTCCCTGCACTATTTGGCAGAAAGCGTAGGCCACCTTGGTTACTTCTAGTTGTTGCTTAGCTTGAACTCTCATCAAATCCAACACAAGTTGGTTGTCAGCAAGAGGAGTTTCGATTACCAAAATCTGAGTAGGCAAAATATTTTCCACAAGTTTGCTTCACGATCCTAAGATATTGATATTGACCTGACCTGCCTGAATACATCCGACTCCATCCTTACCGGCTTCTTCCGGCTGGATCCCTTGCCTGCCCCTGTGGGAGTTACTGGATTCTTGCGTGGTACGTCTAGTAGCAAAGGGCCAGACCCAAGGCCATAAGTGGCTGTTATAGGCAGAAGGGCATGCCTAAAAAGGAATTAAACTAATGCCCTGGGATTTGGGTTTGCAATACATGACCAAACCCTTCTTCCCACAGCAGGACCCTGTTTGATCCTACTGAAGGTGTACTAGGCATCTTACATATTACATATTTTGTGATATATAACATTTTGCAGGTAGGAAATGCACACCATAACGGCAGATCTCACCTCTGCATTGAACCCTTAATAATATCTTTCTGATTCCTTCCTGCTTCTTATGATTTGTAACACCACAGTGCAGTAATTCAGACTGTTGGCTCAGTCTATGTCTAAAACAAAAATCTATTACAAAGCATTTGAATTGTCCTGCCAATAGCATTTTCACCATTTGTGCTGCAAAGGAGATAAATGGTCAGACGCACATAATTGCTACAGATATGGGACACGGTGATTTATAGAAGTATGGGAAGTATATGAATTGCTCTTTCAATGCGGAACGCTCCAAGAAGCTATTAATTAAACAAAATAACCTCTTTATTGCATTGCTCTTTACACAAGCCAAGAAGCAGATTGCCTTTCATCATGTTTAGTAAGCATTATAGAATTTTTATTTTCCATTCCTATTCCTCTTAAAAATAATGTTAGCCTGATCTCATTCATTGCTTCTCGGCCAACTCCAGTAATCCTCCGCTTGCTTTCTCTTGTTCCTAACATGATAGAATGACCGAGCTGTCACACATTCTCCCCTATATTATACTGCACCCTTAATCCAAACCACACCTTTGGCTTGTTCCAGTCCATACTTCTAAAAGCGCTCTTTAGGGAGAGGCTTACCGGATCGTAATTACAGGTTGGTAATGAAAAATAGGTTGGAAATTGCACACACTGTTAACTGATAATTGTTCCAGCAGCTCACCTCTCTGTCCTAGTTTATGGAGTATATAATGGATTTGGCAAGCCATGCTGCTACATCTTCAGCATTGGGAATCTTCCTACCAACTATAAAAGTGCATTTACTATGCTATAAATTCTGCGCCTGAATATATTTCTAATTTTTATAGGAATTCTTCTCAATCCTACGATGCGGACTGCATGTTATTACTAGCATTGTAATACATAGCAGCAGGCCCGCCATTAGAAACTTTGGGGCCCTGCACAAGTTATTTATATGGGGCCCCCCATGAACCCAAGCTGATGTTACTCTTGAGTATCATTGAGTAATGTGCTAATAAGTCATTCAGTTTATTGGGGGGTCAGTGCAGTTTGCCTTAAGTTTAACCCCTTCCCACCTACTTGTCCCTGCTATGTGCTGTCATTGCTTGATTTGGAAGCTACATAAATTTCTGCATACGTTACGCAAACTGTGTAAATTAGGGGGCCCAATCATATTGCTGTGGGGCCTAATAACTAGTCAGTAGTAGTTCATAAAAATAGTAAAAATAATTTATGTGCCAATAACTCAGTATTTTGATTGGAGGGTCAGTGGAGTTTATACATAAGTTACATCAGTTTCTTTGAAAGAAACGTAAAGTTTTCAAATAAGTTATATAAACTGCGTATGTTTAGGGGCTCAATGATATTGCTGTGGGGGCCAATAACTAGTCAGTAGTAGTTCATAAAAATAGTAACAATAATTAATGTGCTAATAAGTCAGTATTTTGATTGGGGGGTAAAGTTTCTTTGATATTAACATAAGTTTCCGCATAAGTCACGTAAATTTCGTAAGTGTAGGAGCCCAATGATGTTGCTGTGGGACTGAATAACCAAGCCATTCATGTAAAAGACGCTGATATAATTCAGTAAATGGATCCCGATATAAACAGCTGATGTTACTTTGTAAGCAGTTCATATAAATAGTTAAAATTAATAATAAATATGCTAATAAATCAGTGAGTTCATTGAGAGCAGTGGAACTTACCTTAAGTCTCTTGTTTGATACGGAAGCTATTTAAGCTTCTAGTTACTTATTAACCAATAGCGGTGCCTTATGCAAAAATTCATACAGACTTCTGGATGTTTTATTACACACACACACACAAGGTGCTTGTCCCCTATCAATGTAGTGCAGTGATCCCCAACCATAGGCTTGTGGGCAACATGTTTCTCACTAACCCCTTGGATGATGCTCAATGGCCTCAAAGCAGGTGGTTATTTTTTAATTACTGGCTTGGGTCAAGTTTTGGTTGCATTAAAACCAGGTGTACTGCCTCCTATAGACTAACAGTCCACATAGAGGCTACAAAGTAGCTCTTATTTGGCACCCCCATTAATATTTTACATTATTATGTTGCTCTCCAATTATTTTTACATTTGAATGTGGCTCACTGGTAAAAGAATTTCGGGACCCCCGCTGTAGTGAATAGTATCAATGTTTACCTTGAACCTACTCATTATGACTTAGGCGCAAGGCACAGTGCACAGTCCTATAGGTGCAAGGTACACAGTATGGCTACACCTGCCTGTCTAACATCTCATTCCAAACCAACAGTATAAGTAGGACGCTGGCTCTTTCTGTCCTTATCCTCTATTCTTCTGGGAAAACTTTCTACTAGATGCAGGTGCTGGTGTTTCAATTCAGGTTAGGTTGAGGTCAGTGTGCAGGCCAGTTAAGTTCTTTCACATGTCTGCAAACCCATTCTGTGTGGACCTTACTATGTGCAAGGGGTTATTATCGGGCTAAACCAAGTAAAGAGGTACAGAATTGTCAAGAATGTCATTGTATGATGTAGTGGCACTTGTGTGGCCATTATGGGTGCCATTTCTAGTACAGGTATTGGACCCGTTTCCAGAATGCTCAGGACCAAGGCTTTCCAGGTAAGGGGGTCTTTCCGTAAATTGGATCTCCATACCTTAAGTCTACTAAAAAATCAATAAAACATTAATTAAACCCAATAGGATTGTTTTGCATCCAATAAGAATTAATTATAGCTTAGTTTACAAGGTACTGTTTTATTATTACAGAGAAAAAGGAAATCAGTTTTAAAATTCGAAATTATTTGATTAAAATGGAGTCTATGGGAGACAGGCTTCCCGTAATTCGGAGCTTTTTGGATAAATGGTTTCTGGATAAGGGATCCCATACCTGTAGTTAGAAGGGGTATCCACATACTTTTGCCCATAAGTTACACCTCCCATTGACAAGTTCAGTGTTGCACTTGTATGTTGAGCATAAGCATTGCATGCAAATGTAATAGGGTCACAAGAATGTCCTTGGTGGCACCCTTGCAAATATTGCATGAGCAAAGTTTACAAACAGCCACAATTTTACTTCTGTTAGTGAATCACTTGCAGCAGGCAAAAAGCTGCCTTATGCTCAATAGTCTCATTATTGGTGGTACAGCAAGATAAATACTTTGCACAAAGTATATCAAATTATCAGTAAAAAAGCAATTATATTAAAAAATAACTTGGAACGCTGATTCCTGATGAAAAGAAAATCTCAATGAATAATTTATTGAACATTATTGACGGTGTTTTCAAAAAATGATGCTATGTCCTCTGTCTCCCAAACAGAATTTATAATCTGGGTAAATAGGCCTAAAAGTGTCCCAGCTGGGTGGCTTGAAAGAACATTAATGGCAGGTGTACGTGTGACAGGGAAGTGATCCGCTTTAGGGATAAACCACACAGCTTTCACCACTCAACCCATTGGCCTTTAAATTGCCCAAAGAAAGTGAGAAATGGCTTCAGTCTGTGCTGTAATTATGTCTGCACATTAAAAAGATGAAGAACATTCTCCTAAATCAGTTGTGATGGCTGCGTCTCACCCGCTGAGGAGATGCAGTGATTTTAGCTTTTTTTTTTTTCCGTCTTTCTTTGTTCCTTTCAAAGGGAATGAAAGCAAATTTGGACGGAAAATACACGGCAGATGCTGGAATGGTATTTATTCACCAAAACCGCTGAGGTCATTCATTAAAATCTCCATTTTAATTAGCAAACACCTGTTTTCTGTTTGATTGTACACTGATATGTACAATGTGCAATTTGCTTCCTTCAGTATGAGCGATTTAACAGCTCCGACAGTTGCACTTAATCTAATTAGGATGCGCCGCCTCTGAGGCTCTGCTCTGCCTTTAGGAAATGACTTGAGCGTGATCGGCCTTCTACAGTAAGGGTGCTGCCTGCAAGATGCTCAGGGTAGGGAATAGGATGAGACCATTATAAGAGCATGATATTGCTAGTTTTGGGTCACTAACATGGGTGGCCATCAAGCTGCTGAATACAACAACAAGCAAGTTATTCGCTGTGAGTTGCATGAAGAATGTTCAAGTACAATAGTTGGAGAACCACTGTTGAACAGAAGTAAACATTGCAGGCATACACTCATACATTATCTCTGAAAGCTACACACAAGCAGTATTTGACTAGAATGTTCTTACATGTCATTCAGGGGTTTAACAATAGTGGCAGTAAAACCTGAGACTGCTGGAGGGCCAAGGATAGACCAGTAGACCAAGGTCTATGGAACTGGTCAACTTGTCAAAGCTTTTTGGGGACCTAGTAACTTGTATGCCTTCCTCTGTGAATTCTTCTTTCTGTTAGTACTTTCTACCATTATACATTTGGGAGTAATAGACCAAGTGGGTTCCTTGCTCAGCTTTTATCAGAAAAAGGTCAAACACAGGACCAAAATCAGATTGGAAACAGGTGAAACAGATAATGGGAAGGCCTTTGGAGGTCTTCTCTGGCTGCTTAACTTTTATATCACCCAAGGAAATCTGATATTTCCTTTGTTCTCATTTTCTACTTTATGAGCAAGTTATATAATCAGAGTGTCTCTAAAGGTTTGATTCTAACATGGGCTAGATATTAAAATATTGTTATCTGCTGAGGATAAAAGGTTGGAACCACTGGATCTCCAGTCCCAATGCGATTTTGCGTAACATAATTTTAATACAAACTGATGCATCCAGTAATTTCCTCAAATGTATTCAGGTTTTTTCTATAGAAAAAAAACAATATGTTCAATATGTTCACTTAGCAAGGCAAATTAACATATACCTGTGGGATGACTATATCTGAAGCAGAACAATATCTCTTTGGCATAACTATGGCTATACCTATGCAGTATCAAATCTCAATGGTCTCATTTAAAAACGTGGCCATCAGGCTCTTATTTACAAGCACAGGTGCATGTTGTACTGGTTTACAAATTCACAGAATCCATCAGTCTAGTGTGGTCTAGTGCAAGGATTGTACCGTATTTGTTGCATACATTTGCCCTGTGGTAAATGAATGTCACTAAAGGTGGCCATACATGGGCCGATTGTAGCTGCTGATATCGGTCCCTTGGCCTGACCGACCGATATCTGGCCTGAAATCGACCAGATGTCGATCGGGCAGGTTAAAAAATTCAGTCGGATCAGGGACCGCATTGGCTCGTTGACCAAATTAGCTGTAGGTGGGGATATTGGGAGAAGATCCGCTCGCTTGGCGACCTAGCCAGGCAAGCAGATCTGTAAGGGTATGGCCATCTTTACTCTGGCCATATGGAGGCCAATAAAAGCTGTTAACTTTTCGGCCCATATATACAGCACTGCCAGCAGCCTCAGTAGTCTCTCCAATAAATATCTGGATGATTTTTGTGCACACCCATAATGTTGTCCAGTGGTCCATGCAACTTTTAAAGCTGCCATGATGAATCTCTTTGCTCTGACCGGGTCCCAAAAAATGATGTGCTCATCACCTAGGGAGCTTTGCGCATAATCCAAATTCAGGGGTGGCTACACTAAGCTTTTAATGCTTATGGGATGAGTAACTGGTCTGTAGTACAACCTGGACAATGTACCCTTCACGTGGCACAAAAGCACACTAATGTTATAATTCATTTTTTTTCTGCAATAAACCATATGTGGACAAAATAAGTCTCTTGCTGTGGTCTTATTGTGCGTTACACCAATATTACTGCAGCTCTACTTTCAATCATGTGTGGCCAGTTTTCTTCTCAATGTCTTCTAACACAATCAGATTACAGTGTAGTATCGTATTAGATGAGAAGATATTAACCCATCACTTGCAGTTTCTTATTCATTGCACAAGAAGATTTGGTAGTTTCAAGAACATGGGCAAGCAGTAAAAGGGTTAATAGGCATTAAATGGCGTTCCTTTCCCTCCCGATGCTGAGGTGTCAGGCCATTCTCTGCCAACTGTTCTTCTTCCCTCACTTGCATATGAAAAGATTGGTCTCTGAGTTTCTGTGCCCTCTGCCAGTCCCAGGGAATGCAATGCATAATGGAAATATCTACACTGTGACTTGCCTACATCTGTGTTTCTCAACTCGTAGAATGCCCAAGCTACATATTGTAATTTGCTTTAGCAGGATGCAGTAACAGCCAGGGAAGCTCCGAATGATAGCAATCTGGAGGAATTCAAAACAGGTCAGAGCCATCAAAGAACAAGAGGGAAAGTACCAGCGCGGGATGTGCAGGGCACAGTGGGAGATCTTGCGCATCATTATGGACTCATGTAGCTTCATCAGTAATAAAGTTAAAAGTGTAATCAGAGAGACAGCTTGGACAAGGCATCCCTCCCAGAGCATGGGAGCAACTCATTTGATGGCATATCGCAGTAACACAGCTCTGTGCTGCATGTCTCTTGCTCATTTCATCTGTGCTTATCAGCTCTGTGCTGCTGCAAATATTCCTGTAGCTAGATACCGGATAGAAATGTGTCTTTTTTAATAAACATAATTCTCCATTGCATAATTTATAAGAATTATTGAATTCCATGGAGTAATTAGGGGCTGTGGTATAAAACATGCCTTTTTATTTAATGAATAAGGAGCTGCAATAAAATTGTGTCAAGAGATTGAGCACATGGGAATGTCACCAACTGTAGGGGACCCAGACACTAAAACTAGTTGCTCACTGGGGACCCTGTAGTGCAGGGATCCCCAACCTTTTATACCTGTGAGCCACATTTAAATGGAAAAAGTGTTGGGGAGCAAAACAAGCATGAAAAAAGTTCCTGGGGTGCCATAATTGGCTACTTAATAACCCCTTTGTGCACCGGCAGCCTACAGAAGGCTCTGTTTAGCATTACATTGGGTTTGTTATGCAACCAAAACTTGCCTCCTTACCAGAAATTAGCACCTGCTTTTAGGCAACTGTGAGCAACATCCAAGGGGTTGGGGAGCAACATGTTGCCCATGAGTCACTGGTTGGGGAACACCGCTGTAGTGTTTAGAATGAGAGAAAATAGGGAAGAGCACTCACCAAATCATCACATTGTCTCTTAGTCTTTAATAATAGCCAGGATGTGGCAAGCAGCGTTTAGTTTTTTTGGAGGGGAGATGTTTCTCCCTTCTCCGGTAAGGTTAAACACTAAGGGGGCCTACATCTCTGAACTTATCTCTAGGTACCATCCAACCCGCTTGTTACGCTCCTCTACTGACCTGCTCCTCAACTCCTCTATCATTCCCTACACACTCACATTCAAGACTTTGCAAGGGCTGCCCCCCTTCTTTGGAATTCTCTCCCACAATCTGTCAGTCTTTCTCCCAATCTCTCTGCCTTCAAGAGATCTGTAAAAACGCACTTATTTAGAGAAGCCTACCCTAATCTAGTTTAGCAATACCCTGTGCCCCACCTCTCACAACTCTGTCATGCCCATTCCCACACCTTGTGTCTCAACCCTTTGTAGATTGTAAGCTCTTTTGGGCAGGGCTCTCTTCACCTCTTGTATCAGTCATTGATTGCTTTATATGTTACTCTGTGTGTCCAATGTATGAAACCCACTTATTGTACAGCGCTGCGGAATATGTTGGCGCTTAGAAATAAATGTTAATAAATAACTAAAAAATAATTTATTAACGCTTGGATTTTTTTTCACAGTTTGGATTTTTTAGCGCTAAAAGTCACAGAAAAAAAGTCACACATTTTTCAAGATTTACTATATGAAAAGATGGCTAAAATTATGAATTCAACAATTCACCAGCGAAAACTTGTCGAGATTATGTAGTCATGAAGTCAATGGTCTCTTCCCTTCCCTGGAGGATTCTTTTTTGCTTTCAAACTTTAGAGGTTTTTAGATTTTTGATGCTGGTTTTTTGTGAGACATCGGTGGAAATGTGTTTAAAATGTAAATGTAAAAGAAAAATAATAAATGTTTTAGTAAATGAGAAAAGTTTTAGTAAATCTGCCCTGTAGTTGACCCATGATGTGAGCCCTCCAAACTGCAAATTCAGAGATTCTCCTGACTGATTTCTTCCATCAAGCAGTGTTGTACTGTGGCATCATATTGATCATCACCTGCCTTGGGTGCATTAGCCACATAAAAACATGAAAAGAACTGGGAAGACATGGACCATAGCGTAAGTTTGGGGGGGAAAAGCAGATATTGTGCAATGCAGACATAGAATCAGGTGGCCACATTGGACTGAATCCAACAAATTGCCTCACAGCCAATGCATTCATCCATGTATCATTTATCATCAGTCAGCCCAGTAGGCCAAATGCTACACACAGTGAATGATAAGTACAACAATTCATTGTAGGTGTATAGCCAGCCAGCATTTACCTGGCCACAGTGGCTGAAATCTCTACCAGATTTCTCACACAGGGACAAAACAGACTTATCCAATCACTGGTATTCAGATATGTAATCCTGCACAAGTTGCAGACTGAAGCTAGGAGCTGGATGCAAGTTTTCATTGCAAGAACACTAAGGAGCAAGATTTTGTGCACTCTGAAGCCCTATTAACACATGTGCAACCCATTGGAAGACCAAGGGGGGGCGGAGGATTTATTAAGACTCAATGGGGCTCATTTACCAACGCATCGCAGCACTATAATAGTCGCAGAGGCAAAACTTTTGCCCTGCGCATAAGCATATTTAACAGTATAGCGCAAACACGGTCGCTTAAAGTTTCATGCGCTAGTGTTGACGCAAACTGCTGCGCCATACAAACATGCACATATGATGTCGCAAAACTTGTCATATATTATGTACATAGATGGTGCAAGCTAATGCTCTAATAAATCCATACCAACTACATGCTTCCTAACAACCCAGTCAGTTGGTGTTTAAATGGAAAAAAGATATGAAAGACTCCATCACATTAACAAGGGAAACTGCCTTTATAGATAAGAACGAAGTTAAAAAAGAAAGGATAAATGTTATTAAAACTTTGTAAACAAATTAACAATTATATTTTTCTAATAATGCTAATCAACATCTCATAAATTAACATTAACATGGTTTTATTAATGACATACCTAAATTAGTTTATTGTAGCGCAAATCTACGAATATACTAGCGAAAATGGTGAAGAACGTGCAGTCAGAAATACGCCACAAATGAACAGGCGTAAAGATTTCAATGCAGCCGTGCCTGCGCAAATCTGCCCCTATATATGCGCAAATAGCACATATATAGGCGCAAAGGGCGCACTCTCGCAAAAATTGGGCACTTAAAACACGCCCCTAGCCACACCCCCAAAAAAACATGTCGTTGTTTGCAACATTATTGCCCAGTATTTGCAACATGCGCATAAAAAGAACTGGCAGAAAAATAAATGAACCGACGCAATGTAACGCATCTGCAATTGTGTGTGCGCACAAAATGGTGCATAATCATAATTGAGTCAGTTTGTGTACTGCGATGCCCAATGTTTTCCAGATTTATATTTGTTGGAAACCACAAAAAAACAATTTCCACAAATGGCAGTGATTTATCAAAATATCCAAATTGAAAAAGCAATAATGGAAAAACATTGCAGAATGGTCCCTGAAAACCTTTAAAACAATGAAGCAAAGAAAGATCTTCCAACTGTAAAAGGAACATCTTCCATTGACTTCTACATGATCTTGACAGGTTTTAGTTGGCGTATTTTAGCATTTGGAATTGTTGTGGTTTTGTTGCATAATAAATAATCAAAAAATTGCATTTTTTCCATGACAGTTTCAGGATTTTTTGGCAACAAAAAGCCCGACCTGAAAAAGTCTTGCTTTAGTAAGACTGTGTCATCCTTAAATAGTATGACCGAAAAATAGTATTTTCTCCATAGGCACCCATGGACTTATTCCTATGATTATAAAATAGTATTTTCTCCATAGATAATCAAGGACCTATTCCTATGATCATAAAATAGTATTTTCTCTATAGGTAACCAAGGACCTATTCCTATGATCATAAAATAGTATTTCCTCCATAGGTAACCAGGGACCTATTCCTATGATTATAAAATAGTATTTTCTTCATAGGTAACCAAGGACCTATTCCTATGATCATAAAATAGTATTTCCTCCATAGGCACCCATAGACCTATTCCTATGATCATAAAATAGTATTTTCTCCATAGGCACCTATGGACCCATTCCTATGATCATAAAATAGTATTTTCTCCATAGATAATCAAGGACCTATTCCTATGATCATAAAATAGTATTTTCTTCATAGGTAACCAAGGACCTATTCCTATGATCATAAAATAGTATTTTCTCCATAGGCACCCATGGACCTATTCCTATGATCATAAAATAGTATTTTCTCTATAGGTAACCAAGGACCTATTCCTATGATCATAAAATAGTATTTCCTCCATAGGTAACCAGGGACCTATTCCTATGATCATAAAATAGTATTTTCTTCATAGGTAACCAAGGACCTATTCCTATGATCATAAAATAGTATTTTCTTCATAGGTAACCAAGGACCTATTCCTATGATCATAAAATAGTATTTTCTTCATAGGTAACCAAGGACCTATTCCTATGATCATAAAATAGTATTTTCTTCATAGGTAACCAAGGACCTATTCCTATGATCATAAAATAGTATTTCCTCCATAGGCACCCATAGACCTATTCCTATGATCATAAAATAGTATTTTCTCCATAGGCACCTATGGACCCATTCCTATGATCATAAAATAGTATTTTCTCCATAGATAATCAAGGACCTATTCCTATGATCATAAAATAGTATTTTCTTCATAGGTAACCAAGGACCTATTCCTATGATCATAAAATAGTATTTTCTCTATAGGTAACCAAGGACCTATTCCTATGATCATAAAATAGTATTTCCTCCATAGGCACCCATGGACCTATTCCTATGATCATAAAATAGTATTTTCTCCATAGGCACCCATGGACCTATTCCTATGATCATAAAATAGTATGTTCTCTATAGGTAACCAAGGACCTATTCCTATGATCATAAAATAGTATTTCCTCCATAGGCACCCATGGACCTATTCCTATGATCATAAAATAGTATTTTCTCCATAGGCACCCATGGACCTATTCCTATGATCATAAAATAGTATTTTCTTCATAGGTAACCAAGGACCTATTCCTATGATCATAAAATAGTATTTCCTCCTTAGGCACCCATGGACCTATTCCTATGATCATAAAATAGTATTTTCTCCATAGGCACCCATGGACTTATTCCTAGAATCATAAAATAGTATTTCCTCCATAGGCACCCACTATTAATCTAAGATGTAAGATGTACCCCTTAATAGGCAAGCACTGAAGACTTCTTTCAGGCTGATGCCACATGGGGCTAATTTTTGGCCTGCAGAAACATGGAGGTGAAAAAACAACCCCTACGCTGGCCTTTTTCCTTTCCTGTACCCAAAACCATTGCATTGGCCTAGGTGCAGGCACACATAGTGGAGACTGGCACTAAAATGCAAGAGCCAAGATATGGCTCCTGTGCCCGCACCAAGACAGATGCAATCGTTCTGGTGCAGGTAAGAAAGAACACTGCTACAAGTGTTGGGGCTAATTCTTGGCCTCCGTTTTTCCACAGGCCATGATGAGCCCCATGTGGCATCAGCCTATAGGCTTCACTTAATGGCATGGGCATATTACAGAAAGTTTGCATATGTCTAATGTTTGTTTCCCCCAGGTTGCAATCATAGCAGAAACCATATAACCAAACAAAAAATGCAATATAAATATATCTGTAATTAATTGAACTTATTCTTGCCTCAGATCTTTAAGTAAACAGCAGAAGCTGTAGCTGTGAGAGCAGGGATGGAAGGGAGTACAATATGCTGTCAGCTGGTGTGCGAGTTTCAGAGTGCAAATATTTGAGGTTTGTTTAGTGGTTGCTGTCACACCACCGCAATCAATTAAACAAACAAGCTACAAGATACTATTGACTGAGAACTTAATAGTTCAGCAAATCTGATCATTCAAGCAAACTTGGTAAAAATAGTATTTGCCAGTGGGGAATTGGAGTGACTTCCAGGACACTGAGCATACTAGCCTTTATAATTTATATTGAGGATTGGGTTAAAGCTGTATGAAGGACATCACCATTTAGCCTTGTGGCAAGGCACACAGGAATCATTTTCTCCTGCATAACCTCTACTAAAGGAGTGTACGTCTATCATCAATCATTAATGAAAGACATTTCTAATTGGCAAGATGCTTTATACTGCTTTGCTTCTTTACAAGCCTTTATGAAAGGCTTGCAACTATTAATGGTGGTAAAAATTCTTTGTATCACAGCTTTCCAGCTGAGGCAACAGGTTTTTTTTGTTGTTGCTTGTATATCAGAAAATAAGCCAATTAGTTCAATAATTTTACTCATAGCCTGGAAGGGTGATGGTCACTATGTCCACATAGAACTAGGGGATCTAGAGGGAGCTCCTCAATTTTCTTCAAGCTATGAGATAATGCTGTACTCTAGAACAATGCAACATATTGGGGCACATCAGAGAAGTTTGTGGTTTTCCAATCAGCATATGTAGAGCCAGAAAAGTGGATCCACTAGAAAAGCATTTTAGTTCAGGAAAGACATCCTCATCTGTATGTGAAGAGCAAGGAATTCTGGGAAGGAAGCCCAGGATCATGCATTTACATGGATTACCCTTGAGACTGAGCTTCACCCACTAATTTTAAAGCACTGCTGATTGGATTCCCCAATGCAGACTGGTTTCTTTATTGGGGCTCATCGGGCAACACAGAGCATGAGAAAAGTTCTCATGCTTTTTCTTTGAAGCAAACAAAATGGAGCATTTCTAGGTGTGAAAAGCCCTACGAACTCTATATGGCTGTAAAAATAAACCCACAACAACATTTTAAATGCATCAGTTACCAAATCCCCACCTTTTTTTTACTTTTCATTTTTTAAACATTTCTATAGTTATATATTTTACGGTTTTCTAGGGTTTTTCTCTGGAATTACAGCATAGAATCCCCGATTCCATATATGCTTTCCCTGCCTTTGCTCTAATAGAGGAGATTCATTCAGCTCCTGGTGACCCATCTATCCCAGTGTTCTAATGACAATTATTTATGTCAAGTATCCCTCTGTGGAAATATAACTGTCCAGGCATGTAATGGGAAACTAGACTGATATTAGCACTACATAGATCCGACTAAGAAAGAGAAATTAATTGCTTCTCGTCGCCTCTTTGTTAGCACGTTCTGTGCAGGACAGCTCTCTCTCCGAGCCGCCTTGGTATATTTTCCTGGAATAGCTTTCATACCGCTGCAGCATTTTGTCTTGTTGACCTTTCTGCTTTTCAGATTGGTTCGGCTATAATTTAGCATGTACAGTGGTGCAGTTTATGAGCCCACATTAACAACCCACTTTTATAAATTAGAATTTGCTAAATGTTTCAAGTTCAACTTTGAATTGGTGTTCCTGTTAATGGTAATAGTTTTAATACAAGCGCTGCAATAACACAGAATTCTTTCTGCTGAAGTCGTCTTGGAAGTATAGCTGGTAGGAGATTTAGAGATGGAGTCAATTTTGTCACGTAACACTACAGTGAACATAGTGAGAAAAGCTATGGCTTTGCTTAACATTACCAGAGAGTTACCACTAATATTAACACTTTGGCGCTCATTCACAATATGTGTGAATTAGTGTGTCCATTGAAATACTATACCTAAAAGCCTACGTAGACTCATTTATATTAATGTTGTTGGTGCCTACTTTAGTGCATGATTTAGGAGCAATATGCTGCAAGGGAGCCTTGTACCCAATACCTGCCTTTGCTAAGCATTGAGGCATGGAGGCACTTGCTGCTGTACCGGCTAACTCACACATATGTATGTACACCCATGTGCTGACCAGAATTGTCTCCTTCCCTCGTAGGCACAACTTTATACACAGTCTACTAACTAGCTCTAAAGTTGTCTTTCTACAGATAAAATCACAAGAAACAACATTTCTTCCAGTTATCTGTACTAGTATCATGATCACCAATGCCAACTTATATCCATGTACTATCAGAATACATTGGTTCAGGGATCAGGCAGGTTTGAAGATGTAATTTGCTGAGCACCATGTTGGCCAATGCCGAGTGCATCTGCAGCTCCACTTCGCTTTTTGCTATTTCGATCACTTGTGCATTTTGCATAAACAATTGAAACAATAGAAAGGTGGCCATTACATATGTGGCCCCTTGTATGCTCTCTGTCCTTTAGGCTCAAGAGCCGATTGGTTAGAGAGTGTACCAGTGCTTAAAGAATGCTGCAAATCATTGTTTCTCTCTCTTTTGAAGTGTAAGACCCTAAAAGCACTACATTGCCTAGGGCCCCATTTAGTCTTAATCCGGCTGTGTATCCCTGACCTGCTAGTTGCTTACCTCTATCACACTTTAATAATACTGAAAGAGACAGAAAGAAACTGTATAATGGAAAGGACTGAGCATTTACAAAAGTCTATAATATCATGTGACAATTGCCGTGGGGTTCAAGAGGTGGGAGTTGGAATGACTGGAAGGAAATCTTTAACAAGCCAAAATGAGCCGAAATCAGAAAAAAAGATATTGATTGTGTACAAAATAAATGGCATTACTGTTTATTTGTCGAGGCATGGGACCTGTTACCCAGAATGGTTGAGACCTGGGATTTTCCAGATAAGGGGTCTTTCTGTCATTTTAATCTCCATACCTAAAATCTGCTAAAATAGATTTAAAACTTAAATAAACCCAATGGGATTGTTTTGCTTCCAATAAGGATTAATTATATCTTAGCTGAGACCCAGTACAAGGTACTGTTTTATTATTACAGAGAAAAAGGGAATTATTTTTAAAAATCTGAATTATTTGCTTGTAATGGAGTCTATGGGAGATGGCCTTCCCATAACTAGGAGCTTTTTGGATAATGGGTTTACCGATAAGGGATCCCATACCTGTAGTAGTAATGAATAGTATGATACTGAATCACTTCAGAGAAGGCAAGATTTCCAATTGCCTGGCAATGCCGGTGTGCTAGGGATTTTAGTATCTAGCAAGCACTTCAGATTAAGATGTTGTCAATATTACTTCTGTTTTCATTGCGCTTCTGCCCATTGTAGATGCAGTGCTCTGTATTCATATACTCCTCTCATGGTCTCCAGGTTTTAGATACAATTTTGGGGACTATTCATCATCCTTTCTTAAAGTCTCAGGACAGCAAATCCGTTTGTACATGCCGTGTATCAGATGGTACGCTCGTTCTGCAAGCTTTTACACCGACACCAGCTCCATTTCCATCTAAAAGACACCACTTAGATTAATGAGGGGAGAAATGAATATGCCCTTAATTAAAATGTGCTTATAATAGCCTGCTTAATTATAGATTGAGCACCTTACTAAAAACAGCATTAACTAGCTAGCTCGTGCGGGGGAGCAGTGGTTACTGACATTTAAACCCAAGCCGTGCTGAAACTTGGTTTCTTAGCTCCTGGCTGCATTTCATGGTAAGTGCAATGGTTTCATTTATGCATTGTGGCACAGGGCGCCTATTTTAGTTTTGCCCCCGATTTGCAGCTTGGAATCTTGCTGAATAGGGTTGGAGTGCAAATATAACCAACAGCGGAAATGTAACAAGCCATAAGGGTTATTCTTTTCATTGTTCCTATGTTTTAAATTTAGTAAAATAAAATGTAATTGTACATTAACAACTGCAAATACAGGTATAGGACCCGTTATCCAAAATGCTCAGGACCACGGGTATTCCGGATAGAGGGTCTTTCCGTAATTTTGAACTCCATACCTTAAGTCTACTAAAAACTCAACAAAACATTAATTAAACCCAATAGGATTGTTTTGCATCCAGTAAGGATTAATTATATCTTAGTTGGGATCAATTACAAGGTACTGTTTTATTTCTACAGAGAAAAAGGAAATCAGTAAAATTCTGAATTATTTGATTAAAATGGAGTCTATGTGAGAGAGGCTTTCCGTAATTCTGAGCTTTCTGGATAACGGGTTTCCAGATAAGGGATCCCATACCTGTACAATGAAACCTGGTTTAAGTTAAGTTTTTTTTTCCTGGTTCCCTAAAAACATAAAATGGGGGTTCTACAGTATGATGTTTTTTTAACCCACTGATTCCTACAGCAGCTGCTTTTCTGCTATTCACTTACAAAATGGTGCCAGGTGTCAAAACTTTTGCATTCAGCTGTATAAATACTACAGGTATGGGTCCTGTTATCCTGAATACTCAGGACCAGGGGTTTTCCAGATAAGGGGTCTTTCCATAATTTGGATCTCTGTACCTTAAGGGGCTTATTTATCAATTTTCGAACTGTGAATTCCAGTTTGTTTTTCTAAATTGATTAAACTTGCATATTGAATAATTGCGGTAATCAATAATAATAACTTGAATAAAACTCATAAACTCGAACTGAACATATGGCTTGACTTTGCCTAGGACAACTCCCATTGACTTCTATAGAATCTCACAAGATGGCAAAGTTTTACATTTGAATTTTGGGGGGAGGGGTTGCACTTAAAAAATACCAGACTTTGGAGTTTTCAAAACATAACTTGAAATTGAGTTTTTTAAGTGCCAAAAAACTCCAATCGAGAATAAAAATAAAACGTCACCCTTCATAAATAATTTAAACATTAACTAAACCCAACAGGATTGTTTTACCTCCAATAAGGATGCAAAACAAGGTACAAGATACTGTTTTATTATTACAGAATGTAATTATCTGATTGAAAAACAGTCTATGGGAGATTGATTTTTTGTAATTTGAAATTTTATGGATAAAAGGTGTCTAAATGATGAATCCTATACCTGTATATAGATTCATTTTACATGAATGTTTGCACTTCTTTAGTACACCCCCTCAGCTTCAGACCTATCACCATTAAAGGACAACTTAAACAAATCTTTTAGAGAATCTTGGGCCAATCCATAGGGCAGCTTCCTATATACAGCTGCAGAATAGTGATGAGCAAAACCGTCCCAGTTTACTTCACCGAAAAATCATGAACCAATGATTTTGGTGGGAGTTTTTTTTGCCTTTTTTACTGTCGACAAAAAAAAAAGACATGGTGAAATTCTAGCAGAGTCACGAAAATATTCACCACTGCGAAAAACACAAATTTCCCCTCAAAACCTTATCAAAACCTTATCAAGAAAAAAAGTTTGTTCACCCTACTTGCAAAGCAGATAACACTCCTATCTGACTGTATTTTCTAGTGCGCTGTCCCTCACTCTCTATTTAATAATCACACAGGGAACCTCCCTTTCTAGAATGTGGTCTGAACATGTAGGTGAAACTGTGTGGGGGTGGGGGGGCAGTCACATGAGGCCAAAATGTGGGCAGAGACAGGGGTGATTAGATGGTCTTTTAGCATCGTGGTTCTGCTTTACATAAACAATTGTACATCAGCTTTATGGAAAGTTATTTTTGTGTTTTTAGGACACCCTATTTCTGGTGCAAAATATGTTATGTAAAACAGACTGTTACTGTACCTCAGGATATCTTGAGATTTCTCCAAAGCAGCCTAAGGCAAAGGAGATTTTCAGCAGAGATTAGCTATTAGCACAGGAGATGATGAGATATTCTAAAATATTCTGCACAATCCATCTCCAGAGGATTTCTCACTATAACAAGGTGGAAGACCAGATACCGTTAAATTCATCTGTAAACTTGCATTAAGCCGCCTATCCCTTCCAAATCCAGGTTTCACTGTTACCTTAGAATCAACTGGATCAGCAAAAAAACATGCCGGAAACAAAATAGAAGAAACTTTTTTTCACTTTTAATGTTACTCCGTTTTCATAGTTTTCATTGTTCAAGGGGAGGGGGTGATAGGGTATGTTAAAGGAACAGTAACACCAAAAATGAAAGTGTATAAAAGTAAAATATAATGTGCTGTTGCCCTGCACTGGTAAAAGTTGTGTGTTTACTTCAGAAAGTCTACTATAATTTATATAAATAAGCTGCTATGTAGCCATGGGGGCAGCCATTCAAAGGAGAAAAGGCACAGGCACATAGCAGATAACAGATAAAACACCATTGTATTCTACAGAGCTTATCCGTTATCTGCTATGTAACCTGTGCCTTTTCTACTTTTTTTTCAGCTTGAATGGCTGCCCCCGTGGCTACACAGCAGCTTATCATATAAATTATAGTAGTGCTACTGTAGCAAACACACCGGTTTTACCAGTGCAGGGCAACAGTGCATTAAATTTTTATTACTTTAAAGCTCTTTCATTTTTTGGTGTTACTGTTCCTTTAATAACTCTACAGCAACTGAGTGTGCCTATGGAAATGTGCCCGACACTAGGGGGCTTTAATATTTAGCGCCACCAAATAAATAATTAGCTCCACCACTAAGTCACTTCATTTACCAAATAATCTATAGTTCAGTACCTTTTAAATCTCACAGTAGATCAGAGGCATCAGTAAACTCCAAACAATTAATGTCTCTTTCTTAACTATGTTAAAAAAAAATAATAACAGTTCTGTTATAAACCTTCAATATCTCAGTAAATGTTAGTATAACTAAGAGCCTTCACTCACTTAAGTCTGTGAGTTACTTGGGCTCAGGTCATTTGAAGGACAATTGACTGTGTAATTAGTGTCCCTTTACAACGTTCCATTGGAGAACCTCTGCATGCAGGTATTACATTTATATGGGCCCATTTCAGGTCACAGGCAGCCCAGACATAGTTTAACTGAACTCCTGAGGTTGCTCTATGCTACATGGAGCCTTTTTAGGGGCGGTTCTAGCTGCACCACCTCAGTTGATGCTGTGCTCACTCTCCTTGCTCATTCTGCTGGGTTCTCTCCTTCTGGCTTGCTCTGATGTTTCTGTTGTTATTGATAATTGCCTAGCCAGTCATCCTAAGACAATAAGGCTCATTTACATCTGCAAGTACAGTAAACAAGGGGGCGCACGAGGGGGCAATAGCACAAAAATTAACACAACAACAAATGCATGTTGTGTGTGCTGCACCTACTGATTCTGGGCATGAAGGGAACCCTGAAGCTACTATTTGCTCAGAACGTGGCAGTAGATCCAGGGTTTCACTGTGTCGATAGTCGTGCCAACACTTGATTTGGAACTGAGAGGAGGAAGGCACCAAGTGCAACTATAGGGAAGTGCAACACTTTTAATGAAATAATTTTCATGCACTACTGACTATGTTACATTTACAAGACATTTACAATGCCTGCCCTAATATGCTGGAACCCACCACTATCAGCAGGCAGAGCAGATAATAAGGGGACCGACATTTGTGAGAGTAGGTGCAAATAACATGTACCCCCTCCCTACACCAACAATTTTTGTCATATCAAATTTTGAAAAACACCCCGTCAACAAATGTAAAAATAAAACATCATGAAGAGTTAAAAAGAAGAAAGTTTACAAAAATGGCATTTATAACTGTAATTTTAGAGCTGTAACTATATTTTTGTATCTCTAAGTAGAAATGGAACGCAGTTTAGCTGAAACAGTGGAAAATCCAATGCAATGGTTATGAATATTAGATCCCAAGTCTTTGTTTCTTCTGGTTGAGAATACATAGATTTTAGATTTCATATTCATAGACCAAAAAACACATAAAATAGGATCCTCAGAATTATCCCAGAAACCCTCTCAATGCACTCAATCTAGAAAATCAAGGGCCAGCAAAGCCTTTTTTCTGCTGGGAAAGGAACAGAGTCCATTATAGACAGTGCAAATATTCAATAAAACAAGCAACAACTCCCCTTCACTTTCATGTCACGCTTTGTTAACTGCTCGCCATCCTTTAACTTCCACCATATTGAAAACGAGCCTCAGGACACCTAATCTTCCCCGAGGCGGCCGAGACCTTGTTCGTTATTATGCAAAGGCAGACAGATAACAAGTAACTTGTTTAAGTTGAGCAAATGCATAATATTAATGCCATATTTTCTACGGTATGGAAAATAGACAATGCCTTTCCAATCGTCCCTCCGTATACATCAGCTTTGGAGATGAGTGGTGCTTAATACAGCATTACCCTGGTGGGAATAGAAACATATATTTAATGAGATATATGCAGATCTGTGCATGTCCTGGTCACGGTTTCCTTCTCCTGCCTGATAGCATCGCTATATTCCCCTGCAATTCTGAGTCCTTGTTTTAGTGTTGTGCCTCACCAATTAATTCAAACCGGTGCTTTACAACTTACTTGTGAACCATTTGCAATATGCATGCCCTGCTATACAGAAACAAAGAGAAAATGCCCAATTCAATGTATTGTACACCATTTCTAGCAGTGGTTTTCATACTCATCTTCAAACACCTGTTAGGTCAGGGTCAGTTTTCATGTTGGGCAAGGAATGCCTTGGGCCACCGGCATCAAGGGAACCGCTTAGGGAGTGAGGAAATATTACGTAAAATTAAAAATCACAAATTTGCAATTAATTGTTAGCTATCAGATATGCAATCAGGGATGTCCAATTTGCAACTAGTGTTGCCACCTGGCTGGAATTATTCTGGGCTGTTGGGTAGAAATGATGTTTACTGTCAATGTTATTAACAGGGAAAGAAAAATATAGATAGCCTTGCTGTACTGTGCTTTGAGAACTGTATAGAGTCTTAGGGGCACATTTACTAATCCACGAATCCGAATCTGAATGGGAAAAATTCGGATTAGAAACAAACATATTTTTTGCGATTTTTTCGTAGCCGTTACGATTTGCTCTTATATTGTCGCGACTTTTTTGTATTGAGTGCTCGTAAACGGTGGGCAAACCTTTCAGACTTTGCATGATTTTGGAAGCCTCCCATAGGACTCAATGACACTCTGCAGCTCCAACCTGGCCCAAGGAAAGTCTCCCATAGGGCTCAATAGCACTCTGCAGCTCCAACCTGGCCCAAGGAAAGTCTCCCATAGGGCTCAATGGCACTCTGCAGCTCCAACCCGGCCCAAGGAAAGTCTCCCATAGGGCTCAATAGCACTCTGCAGCTCCAACCCGGCCCAAGGAAAGTCTCCCATAGGACTCAATGGCACTCTGCAGCTCCAACCCGGCCCAAGGAAAGTCTCCCATAGGGCTCAATGGCACTCTGCAGCTCCAACCCGGCCCAAGGAAAGTCTCCCATAGGGCTCAATGGCACTCTGCAGCTCCAACCTGGCCCAAGGAAAGTCTCCCATAGGGCTCAATGGCACTCTGCAGCTCCAACCTGGCCCAAGGAAAGTCTCCCATAGGACTCAATGGCACTCTGCAGCTTCAACCTGGCCCAAGGAAAGTCTCCCATAGGGCTCAATGGCACTCTGCAGCTCCAACCTGGCCCAAGGAAAGTCTCCCATAGGGCTCAATGGCACTCTGCAGCTCCAACCCGGCCCAAGGAAAGTCTCCCATAGGACTCAATGGCACTCTGAAGCTCCAACCCGGCCCAAGGAAAGTCTCCCATAGGACTCAATGGCACTCTGCAGCTCCAAACCGGCCCAAGGAAAGTCTCCCATAGGGCTCAATGGCACTCTGCAGCTCCAACCCGGCCCAAGGAAAGTCTCCCATAGGGCTCAATGGCACTCTGCAGCTCCAACCTGGCCCAAGGAAAGTCTCCCATAGGACTCAATGGCACTCTGCAGCTTCAACCTGGACCAAGGAAAGTCTCCCATAGGGCTCAATGGCACTCTGCAGCTCCAACCCGGCCCAAGGAAAGTCTCTCATAGGGCTCAATGGCACTCTGCAGCTCCAACCCGGCCCAAGGAAAGTCTCCCATAGGGCTCAATGGCACTCTGCAGCTCCAACCCGGCCCAAGGAAAGTCTCCCATAGGGCTCAATGGCACTCTGCAGCTCCAACCCGGCCCAAGGAAAGTCTTCCATAGGGCTCAATGGCACTCTGCAGCTCCAACCCGGCCCAAGGAAAGTCTCCCATAGGGCTCATTGGCACTCTGCAGCTCCAACCTGGCCCAAGGAAAGTCACGATACTGAAGCTTGAATAAATCCGAAACTTTCGTACTCGGCGCGACAGCTACGAAAAAGTTGCGACAATTCGCGCAAGTCGTAAAGCTACGAAAAAGTCGTAACGGCTACGAAAAAGTCATGACAATTTACGAAAAAATCGCAAAATACCGATCATTACGAAAAAAGCGCATTCGGACGCTTTTCGGATGTTCGTGGATTAGTAAATGTGCCCCTTAGTGTCTTACCTATTGGCCTTCAGTCTGGCCCCCCCATGGAAACCCCATGCAGGCCAGACCCAGAAACCTAAAAACCAGTACGCAGTAGTAACTTTAAAGAGTTATTCAGAACTCCCCCATTTCCAGTAACCACATGTAGATGAAAGTATGCCTTCCAGAAACACTCTACCCGATCCTCTTTATTTTCTGAGGCTGATTATGGAAATATGTCTGAAACATGCTACGTCCTTCACTCCTCAATGCAGGACCTTTTGGGAGCAAAGCTGACTTTTGGATTTTTCTTTATTACATAAGAGAACATTTGATTCCTCTAGGGAGTTGGGGAATTAGATTCATTAAGAGTGAACTGTGGCTGCTTGGCAGAGCATTGCTTTGTGCGCAGGATGGTGCAGGGAGGGCTATGGAATAAGTAATTCTATTGAGTTTGCAGAAAAATGCCAAACTGAAAATGCCGCTGAAGATAAGTCAGGATTTGGCAAAGAAAGGGCTCAGTCTGACAGGAGGTCAGGTTAATCCGGACAGTATCAGTGAATTATGAAGACCCATTCAAACACCCATTCTCACTCTAATCTATATTTCAATAAAACAATAATCTACCCCTCTCTTAAAATCTACTGCTATTGAGTTACTAAGGAGATCGATGATATTATAAAGGCACAAGAAGTCCTTTTATAGATGCCAGGGATTTTTGTAGGGTAGATTCTATGGCTCCAGGTTTCTTTTTGATCTATGGTCTGTTTACTGGCAATATGTAGAAGGCATCATCAAATCATCCTGGTGCATGATGGGTTAATACTGTATCGATCCCCTTTTTTCCGCATTAAAAGACAGCTTAAAAAAGCTAAATTCTAACTCAGTCAAGTATAAGTTGTCCTAATACTGAAACCAGTTACTGTAATGATGAAAATGAGTTTCGTGGTTGGTGCATTGAACCCTAACCCCAACTCAAACACAATTACTCACCCGCGTGCTTGAATGCAGTTGATACAATGCACATAGTACATACTTCATACAACCCAGAAGGTCACACAACAAGTTGCTTATTATAGAAAAGAGACCCTTGGGTTATAAATGAATAAATGAAATAAATCTCAGAAGCTTTATTCAAATAAATTGGGTTTCCCCTCTTAAACAAGTCCAGGTCAGTCTGCATGAATACATTGGTTTTGATGGCAACTAAAACATGTTATACCAGCAAATGTATCTTGTATTCCGGCAAGGAGAGGAGGAAAAATATAGGTATGTTGGGTGCTTGGTGCCAACTACAAAGTTCATTGGAGAATGAGATAGAAGGAGAGTAAAACAAAATCGGATTTATGTCGCTTTAGAGGTTTTTTTCTACCATGACTAAACGTACAAAATAAAAAACGACAACAGACGTAATGCACAGAAAAAAACATGAATACCTCAGATCGTGAACTTTACATCATTTAAATAGCAAATGAAAGGACTGCAAAACAATTGCCTATGACAGCTCCCACCCACTTCTATGTGACCATGACAGCTTTGACAAGGTGTATTTTTAAATTAGCATTTTTCACGGTTTTGACACATAATTAATGGTGAAAAACTTGCCATTTTCAATGGAAAAATCCCAGAAAAAAATATAACCATTGGTAAATTGGCCCCGTAGAGGCACATTCACTAAAACATTTCTCATTTTTTTAATTTTTGAATAAACCCTAAGAGTTTGTATAAAGTTAAATGTTCTCCTTTGATATACTATAAAGCTACCAAGGTAGTGAACCTTGGTGAGTGCTGGGCCCCTATTTCTACATGAACTACATTGACCGAAGTCTATGGGGCTGATTTACTTACCCACGAACGGGTCGAATGGAGTCCGATTGCGTTTTTTTCGTAATGATCGGTATTTTGCGATTTTTTCGTATGTTTTGCGATTTTTTCGGATCCAATACGATTTTTGCGTAAAAACGCGAGTTTTCCTATCCATTACGAAAGTTGCGTAAAAAGTTGCGCATTTTGCGTAGCGTTAAAACTTACGCGAAAAGTTGCGCATTTTTCGCGTAAGTTTTAACGCTACGCAAAATGCGCAACTTTTTACGCAACTTTCGTAATGGATACGAAAAACTCGCGTTTTTACGCAAAAATCGTATTGGTAACGAAAAATTCGTACAGAATCCGAAAAAATCGCAAAACATACGAAAAAGTCGCAAAATGTTCGTTTTCAAGTCGGAACTTTTCCAATTCGGGTCGGATTCGTGGGTTAGTAAATCAGCCCCTATATGTCAGGGAGTGGCACTATCAGCAGGAAAAGCTACATTTATACATAGGGTGATACACAGAGGGCGATACACTTCCAGTTCCTAAATTCTGCTGTCCCTACACCCAGGGTTGGACTGGCCCACTGGGATACTGGGAAAAATCCTGGGGGGCCCAGTCCCTTGCCAGCGCTTCCCGACCAACCGTTCCTCCCCTGATGTCGGGTGGGGGCCCCTGTGGGGGGGGTTAGGGAGGCTCAGTGGGGGGGGAGCGGGAATGCAGCTTGCGGAGGCACCTGTAGAGCCCCTGGGGCAGGAGCCCCGGTGGGCCCTGCACCCCCCAGTCCAACCCTGCCTACACCTGAGGCCATCTCCTGAGTGGAGCTAATGGCTTAGCATTCTAAACTAGACTATTTTGTAACTAATCAGAACTCAAGTAAAGTGCATGCTATAGAGTAGCCCTTGATATGCTCTCTCCTTGGTCTAGCTTTAAAGGCCCCACCGGCCTCTCACTCTCCACATCCTGCAGTCTCCAGTTGCAACAAGCAAGTACTTTCCTTCCTATTTTATGCACAATAATATATCCCAATAAACTTTACCGCAGGGCATCAATATAACAATCTCCTACACACACACATAAACAGATCAGCTCTCCATCAGTTATGCTTAGCTCTCCAGCAGTTGTTTAACATTACCCCACCACTGTGATGCTTCCAGAATATGTATGTCTATACGTATGTCTCCAGAAGACTGAATTTCTTCCACAGCAAATACAAAAGATTATTCCGTGTTATGTTAATCCTTCCGATCCTCATATTTGTCTTCACTATATATATCCTTTGGGCATGTATTTATAAACAGGCTTTTCTCCATTCTCTCTCCTTCTGGGGAGATGTAAAGCACACCAGGGAGTCTTTTGTTACAGTGTAGATGAGAAGAACTGTACAGATGCCAATATTTAATAGCATATTATACACATTCTTCCCCATACTGTGTGTTTGTCTGGATGACCTTGGACCTCTCCAGCAGCTGTGTGTGTAAATAGAGGTTGAACTGTCAATTTGTAGGTGGAAGGGAAGGCTTCAGCTTGCACAGAATATTCACTTTCTCATTTGAGCATATGCATATGTTTTTACATATAAGAATTATATAGGAACATAATTTAGCAGTAATTTTGATTGGATTCAATTAAAATAATACAATGCAGTAATTCAAGCCATTTTAGTTTCTTTTAAAATTGTTTGTTTTGTTTTCCTACATTTACATGTTTATGTTCTCAATTTCCTCTTCCATATTCTATTTTACTGAATAAAGCAATGCCTCGATGAAAGGCCAGTAGGCCTTCTTGCCAGATGCAAGTTTGGTGCAGAAGACACCTAATTGTATATATATATATATATATATATATGTGACCTGTTATCCAGAATGTTTGGGACATGGGGTTTTCTGGATAAGGGATCTTTCTGTAATTTGGATCTCCTTACCTTAAATCTACTAAAACATAGCCACGATGAAGGGAAAAGTGCTATTTATGTGATCCCAATACTGGTTATTAGTTTAATGCTTCTTAAAAATGAAGACTCACATAGACTTGTTTACTGCAACATATCTTGTATCAATCTCAAAAGATAAAAGTCTGAAAAATGTATGTAACAGCATTTTTTCATGTTTAAAAAACCAATAAAATATTTACACAAAAAATCTACTAAAACATTCTTTAAACATTAAAAAGCTCAATATGAATGTTTTGCCTCCAACAAGGATTAATTATAGCTTTGTTCCCATTATGTAAAAGCTCCTGTTTTATTATTACAGGGAAAAAGGAAATCATTTTTAAAAATTAGAATGGGAGATGACTTTCCCATAATTCAGAACTTTCTGGATAACAGGCTTCTAGATAATGAATCCCATACCTGTATGTATCTGTTTCAGGTTTATAGTAACAGTCTATTTGTAACGGTTTTGCTTGTTTTCTTCCCTGAAATGGTCTCACCAATCCAGCTCAAGCTCTGTGAGCCTAAACCCCTGCTTTTGACTTGCCTTCTTTTCCCACGAATAACTTCACAAATCCTGCAGCGACCCTGTATCGGGTTCCACCCATTGATAATATGAAATAAAGTTTTATTGGCACATTTGCTTATGATACACATAGAACTACTTGATATGAAATGTAATTATCAAATGGCAGCTACATGCAAGTATGGAATATATTCTCCAAAAGGGTGGAGCCCAATTATGTTTTTGGAATGAGAGCACACAAGCTCTATTGCTAGGTTCTCCAGACATCTCATACATGGGCTTAAAGGAGACATATTGGATAAATGGAAAAAACCCTAATTTTGTAGGCAATTATGAATAATATACGGTGCTGGTTTCCCTTTGTGCTTAAAATTAATCCTATCTGTAACAATGGCCCCTTTATTGGAGCTCCCTATAGATCCTACCTCTTCTCTGTCCAAGTTTGAAATGAAGAGTGGGCCTGTCCTAACGGTCCCTGCCAGAAGCACAGTAGGAGGGGGAGAGCCAATCACAGCCCTGCAGTCACACAAGCACAGACAGGCTTCAGTTCCCTATCAGGTCAGCCTAGCTGCTGATTGGTTCCTATCCTACAGTGCAGCGTACTGAGAGTCGGCGGCATCCAGAGAATTCAGCCAGCAGGAAGTGGAACAGATGGGCGGGGCTAGTCGGGTTTTGGTGGAATTTCTCAATAAATCAGCCTGAAACACAACTTTTGTAAGAACAATCCTTCTATATTTAGAGGAGTATAATTCACTGGTACATTCTTAATTTTTATAGGATATGTCTCCTTTAATGTAGCTAATTAAATAATATAATTTAGCATCCTAATAAATTCCATGATGATTATAAAATATGCTGTTTTCCATACTACAGTACATTACACCTTACCTTCTTCTAAACTATGTTATAATTGGCCTTGGAGGCCTTCAGAGAAAAAGGCTGCTTAGAAAACATGGGTGTTTCAATCAGTACTGTAAGTCTCCTCTGCCCTCCCCTTATCACATGCAGATGTTTTTGGCCTTTGAAGAACATGTCAGCTCCAAAAACGAGGTTGCATATCCAGGGTTAATTAATGTTATGCCGGCTCGAAGGAGACTTAAATTCAGCTGAACCTAAATCCCTGACCCCTTTCACAATTAATACTGGTAATGGCAGCAGATTGTAGACAGCTATTATGAAGAACAGGCACGTAAATTACAAAGCCTGATACTTAACGTTGATCTAATGCATTACCAGCAGAAAGCGGAGCGGCTTTTTAACTGGGCTCATTTTCCACAGTCCGCTGCCTTTCTCTGCTCTCCTCTTGTAGCAGTTTAGGCTGTTCTGAGAATTTTTTTTTTTTTATCGTCGCTGGATTTTTGCAAGATTTGTGGATAAATGAGAAACATATACGAGACGCGGCGTTTCTGAGTTATTTGCTTATATATCCATCATTTATGGTGAAGATATGGTTTATGCTTTTTATAGTAAAAAATGTTTTATTATGTAACTATACAGCCGATGCAAGAAAGTAGGGCTGCTTAGAAACGGCAAAGAAATGATCAAATAACTTTCTTGAAAAGAAGAAGAATCGGTTCTAAGCTGACTGAGAAAAGTAATTGGGTTGGCCTGTGTATTGCATGAAGGATCATTGGCAGAAGCTAATTCAAAGAATTCTGACTGTTAGCGAAGGTAAATGATCTATTATCTGGAATTCCTTTATGCAGAATGCTTAACAACCAATTAAAACTGTTATCTGCTAGGCGTTAATTACCGTAGAAACGAGGAAGCAGATTTGAAATCTAAATAAAAGATGACCAGCAATGCAACTGAACAGAAAGATGAGCAATAAAATATAAAAATAAGAATAAAAGTGAAGAGACACAGAGGCAGATAGTGACGAGCAAATCTGTCCTGTTTTGCTTCACCGAAAATTTTGCGAAACTGCTGAAAAATTCAAGAGTTGACGAAAAATTTATGAAATACAGCTACTGCTCAACTCTTTTGACGCACACAAAAATTTTTGATGCAACTGTGACTTGTTTGATGCAACCGGAACTTATTCCTCAATCAACAAATTTTTGCTAAATAATTTGCAAAAAATTTAATTGCTGATTGCTTGCTACGGGCAACATCATTGGTGATGGTTTACACACTATAATAATATATGCCCCACAGTCAAGCAGTTTTTTGGTTGTCAGGGTCACCAGCCCCTAAAACCAGACATCATTTTTTGTTTTAATCCGGAAAGTGGCAGAATACAAAGACAAAACACGTGCAAAATAACTAACAAAGACCATTTGAAAAAATGGTTAGATTAGGCTAATATTGAACAATTTTTCATCCTTGCATAAGTCACAGTTTCTAGGTCATAATAAGACATTTTCTTGACATTAAAGTTAAAGAATCCAATGAAAAGCCAAGTTTATCACAAAAGAAGCACACTGCGTTTTCACAGAAGGTTCTTAGAAGATTTAAGTGATAGGGCTATAAAATATAAAATAACTCAAGGCCCAAAGCAGTCCAACAGTGGAGTAACTACAGTTATTGGGGGGCCTTTTGCAGGAAAACTTTTGGAGCCCTGCCTGTGGGGACCTTAAGTGCTCTACTGCAATCCAAATAAGGGACACTATATTTGCAGAGTTTCAAGGTTGACTGATTTTTATTACAATGCTGGAGCACCTATGTTATGCAAGGATTTGATGATTGCCTGTGCCACAGTGTGGGTAACACTTAAGGTAGTGTAATTGAATGTAAATTGCCTTGGGAGTGGGTTATTAGATAAATGGGGCTGAAAATAAATGATTACTTTCAATTAGATTTGGAGCAAAATATGTGTGCTTGCAAAGTTGTGCTAGAATTTAACCATACTTTGTGTGTCACTGGGGGAAAATGCTCTTTTCGCAAGGAAAAATTAAAAACACAAGAAATAATGCCCATTGTTCTATCTGGAGGGAACCAGAAGGGTCCAATATTGTCTTACAAGCAAATCAGTGAGAAGCATGTATGTACTGAGCAGAAGTGAGTTGATAATTATGGTCTCTGGATTAGCCTAGCCAAAACTGATTCAGTAGCTCACTCCTTGATTTGAATGTTTCTGAACTTTTTGATTGTGGCTGCTTTTGTGACATCAGTGATATAATCAGATTCCTCCCTATGTCATGGCACCTACATGTATATGCACACTGACACTTGTTGCTACCCTTTATTATTATTATTATTATTATTAACATTTATTTATAAAGCACCAACATATTCCGCAGCGCTGTACAATAAGTGGGTTACATACATTGGACATACAGAGTAACATATAAAGCAATCAATAACCGATACAAGAGGTGAAGAGGGCCCTGCCCAAAAGAGCTTACAATCTACAAGGAGAAAGGGTTGAGACACAAGGCGTGGGAATGGGCATGGCCAGAGTTGTGAGAGGTGGGGCACAGGGTATTGCTAAAGTAGATTAGGGTAAGCTTCTCTAAATAAATGTGTTTTTAGAGATCTCTTGAAGGCAGAGAGATTGGGTGAAAGTCTGATAGTTTGTGGGAGCGAATTCCAGCAAATACCCTTTATGTTTAGCCACCCATATCATTAGATGATTTTTGTTTGCTCTACCATTGTTAAGACTAAGATCATCAACATACTGTATATATTCCATACTGTAGGCTGTATGGTTTGCCCAAGCATTGCCAATATACATATAGCAAGTCACTGTGCTTCCTTCTTTTTTCAAGTTTGTTTCTTTCACCTTTGTCCTATTCACCTCATTCACCCTATTGTTTGCCATCTTTACCCTTGTAAAGCTCTTCTGAAATGTAATTGCTTGTCCTTATCTCCCTTAAGATTTTCACACCAAATGATCAAAGTCAAACAGAGTTCATGTGAATGTGTGAATTTTGGGATAGAGAAATCCTTATGACCCCTTAAGAGAAAACAAAGAAAATGGTTTCATAATCAGCCCAATCCACCCGGGATGTGGCAGCTACCCCATACATTTGCTGCCTGTATGCATTTGTTTGCTGTATAACTCCATGACTTATGGACTGAGAGGTGTTATCTACCAGTCATCCTTAAGTGAGAAGGCAGCTTTGTGCATGTTCATCTGGAAATGATAGAAAAAGAGAGAAAATGATAGTTTGCTATACAGAGACAGTATTATTGGCTTTGATGCATCCAGATGATGAACTTTTAAAAAAATATTTGGCACATACCATTACAAATAAAGAGCACCACTCTATCCCTCCATTGATAAAAATATTTTTTACAATTAAAATGAACACCAATAAATATAGTAATATCTACAGAATACACAGGACTATTTTCTATGGTTTTTATGGCTACTGCTGGCTATACCGGGGTTATTACTGGGTACTTAAAGGTACTGTTGCTCCCTTTTGAGCAGTTCCCCATATTCTTCTTTTTTGGGTGTTTTATTTCTTTTTGAAAGGATTCTGCATTGTAGAATATATATTGGTAACACAGTAACATTAGTAATTTTGTCTGAGTTCAACCTTTTAAGTGTATGTATAAATGAAACCTGCTTGTTGATCCAGAGGAAGGTAAAAGCTCCATCGGAAGCCTGTCCAACTGGGGGATGGAAAATCTCTCATAGTTGCAGCTTTGACATGTGCAGTACCTTCCTCCTTTCCATACCCCCACACAATGGCAATG
This sequence comes from Xenopus tropicalis, assembly GCF_000004195.4. Lineage (NCBI taxonomy): Eukaryota > Metazoa > Chordata > Amphibia > Anura > Pipidae > Xenopus > Xenopus tropicalis. The sequence goes on from NC_030679.2 coordinate 120,785,032, forward strand.
ACTGGACACCGAGATACACTTGGGAAGATAGGGCCGCAGTAGTTTATTAACATTCTATTTAATATAAATTAACATGTATAAATCCCATAACTTATTGTAACAAACTGTTTGTACTGCAAACATTAAAACATAGTAACATTCCACCAATACTCCAAGAAGACCCTGAGCCTGGTAATAAAGCCTGTGTCCTGCCTCCTATCCAAGACCCTCTCCAAGGTTATCCACCTTCCTCCAGGACCCTATGCCTACCAGTTTACCCCTTCCCCTTACTAAATGGATATTTTAATTACCCCTGTGGCTCAGAGTCAAGCAACCCCCTGCCTATTGCAACAAAGGTCAACTCTGCATCCTCTAGGGCAGGGATCCCCAACCTTTATACCACATGCCACATTCAAATGGAAAAAGTGTTGAGGAGAAACATAAGCATGAAAATGGTTCCTGATGATGCCAATAAGCGCAATTTTTGGCTATTTAATAGCCCCTATGTGGACTGACAGCCTACAGAAGGCTCTGTTTGGCACTATACTGGGTTTTTATGGAACCAAAATGTGCCTCCAAGCCAGGAATTCAAAAATTAGCACCTGCCCTCAGGCCACTGGGATCAACATCCAAGGGGTTGGTGAGCAACATATTGGTCAAAAGCCACTGGTTGGGGATAACTGCTCTAGGAAGGGAGGGAGGAAGGAATGCTGCTTCCCTGCCATTGGTCCCGCAACCCTGGAGGAACTGGTAAGTTGAACATTTGGTCCGACCCTTAGGTCCTTGTCCCAGAAATCCCACAGCCAAAAGAGAAAAGAACAAAGGGGGGGCCCCATCCCTGATTTCAAGCTGGCAATTGGATCAGTCCCTGCATCAACTTCTGCTAGCACCAGCGCTTCAGGATAAGACTTACACAACTTTACAACTCTCACTGTAAAAAAACCTTATTAAGATGAAGCTTCTTTTCTTCTAATCTCAATGGATGCCCTGGAGTCTGCAAAGGGAACTACTGGTAATTATAATATTATCTTGCCAAGCATAAAGATTTTATGGTATTTTCCCCTTATATATTTATACACAGTTATCATTTCCTCCCTCAATCAATGCCTCTTCTTTGCTGTAAACAGCCTTAAATTGGTCAGTCTTTCTTCATACTGTACCTAGACCTTCCACTGCTTTTTCTGCTTGGTCACTTTTTGTACTATGTACAATTTCTATTTGTTTTTCTAACTTTTAAAAAATAATAATGTGCTGGAGATATGTTTCTGTCTTTTTCCCATATCACTTCCTCATCACTAAGATAATGAACCATAAAACTATTTAATTACTAGAGAAGGGGTTTGCTATAGAAAGAGCCTTAAAACTGAAATGGTGCCTAGGAACCGACTTGATAGCAGTACCAAATTCTATCAGGGTATCCCTGTTTGACACAAGAAATTCTCTAGTTTTAAATAAACCCACTGGGCTTAATGTCATTCAATGGGGTTCCCTGCTTGTGCAAACTGTTTGTTCAACCTTTTGCTAAATACATCCCATGGTGTCTTGTCTGGCACAAGGCCACCAAATTGTTAGACAGTAGATAAAATACCAACACACAGTTAGGGAAACTGGTTTATCCTATTAAATGTGGATCCATCCCATATGGTAAAGCATCTCTGAAATGAAGGCCAATTGCAAAGTTGCTTAGAATAGGGTATTCTATGACATATAAAAAGTTAACGTAAAGCTGACCCACCCTTTTTTGGAAGCAACATTGCCACTGACATAGTCTATTAAAGGAACCAAAGCTTATTAGAGTCTGGAGATAATCACAGCCTAATATTATTGTATTGTATATGGCAAACCCCTCAGTTATCTGCTTTAATAGGATCTGTGGGAGAGACAACCGCAAGGGCTAATTTAGCTTTCTCTTAGTGATGTGCCATTTCAGAGATGTATGGATAAAGTATATTCAAGACGTAAGCTCCTTTGATGTCAGATATCAGATACATATGGTATTAAGATTATTGATTTATAAAGAGCATGGTAGACAGATTAATTAGGCTGCATCCCTAGAGCTACCAGCAGTGTTCAATATGGTGGCTGTACTTTCCCTTTCCATAAGAAAAGATACTGCAAATTGTTGTTATATATAATGACTGGTGGTTACATAGTTCCAATATACTGTATATCTGACATGTTCTCCCATTAGTTTAACTGTGCTAGATCAATTAAAGCAAACAGCTCATTGGCTGCAATGTCTCCCCTTGTTAGTCAGTTAACCCCCTGGGTTTTTAGTCTGCTTTAAAACAAAACAAAATAATAAAAAAAAATAGTTTTCATGATAATTCATTTCCAGTTGCGAATTAACACAACATCACTATGCAATGATTGTCTTACTGACGCTGATGAGTACATCGCCTTCTTCCCAGCGATTATATTTTAACTCCCTCCGCAGGCTTCTCCCAGCAGCCGACAAGTTCTTGAGATGAAACCCAGCCGTTTGCCACTGAAGCGTACCTGTGGATAATTTCTCAAAATACTCCATTTTGTGGGTTTCCATATAATCACTTTTTAACACATGAAATATCCTTGCATTTAATAAATTGAAAAGAAAATTAGTCTTGGGTGAAATGAATGGTAAGTACAGTCAATTCATCATCCTGGTTTCTTAAGGCGATTACAGTGTGACCCTGTGCCGGATTTCTGTACTGCACCATGAATACATGAAAAGCAGAAATATTCCGGTTCTTGGTATCCAGCACTCTCCCTTCCCTCCTGTGTTAAAGGCATACTGATATCCAACATTTCCCTTTGACTTGTCTCATTCCCTCCGCTCCATTATGTCCTTAGGTAAAATTGCAGAACCTTTAGGCTGATGCCACATGTGGCGTTTTTACTCTGCGTATTTTCTCAGCCTAAAAAAGCCGCACAAGCCACACAGCCCCTGACTATGGCGTTTTTCTGCCTAGTACTGGTGACGTAGCAAATCCCATTTCCATGGTGCTAATAGTGCAAAATAGTAAAAATTGCAGCGTATTTCCGCTAGGTCTGCCAGCTGCCTTTGTGTATACATAGGAATAGCTTGCTGTGAAAATACTGGCGTATTTTGGCCAACGCTTGAAAAATCCGTGTTAAGGCATTTTCTAGCGTATTTCCGCATTGTGTGGTTTGCTTCGAGTCTTTTCAAGTTATTTCTATGGATGATGATATCGGGCGTTTTTCAGCCGCTGAGAGAATTAGAAAATACGCAGCGTAAAAATGTCTCGTGTGGCATCAGCCTTTATTGATTATGTGTCCCTATAAAATGTTGTATTTAAAATAACATCGTCTTGTGTTTACTCATTCCACATAATACATAAAATAATGTACTTTGGGATGGGCAATGGCGATGGCTCATCATCTTTAATGTGGCTCCCAATGAGCAAAATATAGCCCTTATTGTCCTAGTTAGTCCTGCCTTTTGGATTGTGCAAATTAGAAACATTGCTCCAGCAAATAAAGAGTTATCATTTTGCTGCCAGTACCACTAGTGCCCAAGTTATTGTGAGGTTAAGTTCCATGTACTGGAATTCCTTGTGGTTGACTCTTCTTCCACCAGTACAGCGAGGGCCCAAATGAGAGGAAGAGCCCCATGTAAAATGTTCTCCAGAACATTGCAGGCATCTGAAGGCAATACAGTATTCCTCATGTAAACAGTGTTACATAAAGCCCACTAGAAAAATGCCTTTTATGCTACCTGTGCTGACAGAGACAGGTTCTGGAAAAGCCTATGACTGTGTGAGTTAAATCAGCTGCAGTTTCAGGATGGCAGAACCACAAGACCGAGCTTCCTTGGCAACTAGGTCCCACCTGCAACTTATCTCTTGTAAGTTGTGATCAGCAAATATTTTCACCAGGCATGGATCCGCAGCAAAATTCAACATTTCGCCATCAGCAAATCTTTTTACAAAACTGCGGCAAAATGCATTTGGAGTGAGAAAAAACGCTGATTGAATTTAATGCTTTTGAACTGAGAAAAAACTCCCATCAACGAGTGTATTTGGAGTGAGAAAAAAGTCACTCATGTAAAAAAACAGGCTGGCATTTTGTGAATTCTTCAGCAGTCTCACAAATTGTTTGTTTCAAAAGATCCGCGAAACTGCGAAACAGCGAAAATGTCGTGCGGCAAAAAAAATTGTCGCCCGCGGCTATTATTTTGTCGCGTGGCTATTATTTTGTCGCACGGCTATTCTTTTGTCACCTGTGGCTATTATTTTGTCACGGGGCTATTCGTTTGTAGCCCGGCTATTATTTTGTAGCCCGGCTATTATTTTGTAGCACAGCTATTCTTTTGTCACTCGCGGCTATTATTTTGTCACGTGGCTATTATTTTGTCGCGTGGCTATTCTTTTGTAGCCCGCGGCTATTATTTTGTCGTGCGGCTATTCTTTTGTCACCCGTGGCTATTATTTTTCCACACGGCTATTCTTTTGTCACCTGCGGCTATTATTTTGTTGCACGGCTATTCTTTTGACGCCGCCGACTATTCTTTTTTGACGCCGGCGACAATTTTTGAATATGCGGCAAATTTTTACGCTGCAAATTTTTTCATCCTTTTCACGAAACAATCCGCCAATGGTGAAACGTGGAAATTCACCGCAAATTCATGCCTGGCGAAGAATTTCGCCCATCACTACTCATCACTACTTGTAAGGGAATTATTGCACAAAAGCAAAATTCTATAGGCTTATGTCAAAAGTTGAGGTCAACAAAACCGGAACAGTGGCAACGTAGGCAAGACTAATGCTGCAAAAATGCCTGGTATTAGTTTCACTGTCCCTTAGTGTCTAAGTGCACACAATTCATGAGATCTAGTTAGTAAGTTGCATTGGTGTATTACCAGCTCTTTATGGTGCATGTATGGATGCAAGTAAATACTGCCCAATTGCATGCCCATTTTAGCACTTTGCAGTTGTGCTTGCAATTATAAATAAGCCCTTAGGTTCTTTTTAATTATGCTTTTGCTCTTTGAGTCTATGTGTATGCAATTTTGAAGTAGGTCAAAGAATATGTAAAACCCCCCTCCTCCCCCAAAAAAATTGCATCAGTGAACAGGCTTTTTGAAATCTTTAAATAGTAAGACTGCAGCATCTCCTTAATCACTTAGGATTCCTTCTCCTCCTCTAACCCATTTAGCCCCCCTTCCTCTGGGAATTTACTTTGGCTGTTGGCTACTGAGCATGCTCAGTTCTTCTCAAGTCAGGTTACTAAACACACCCTCCAGCCTAGCAGCCAATGAAGAGATGGCATAGAAACTCTGCTCTAGCTGTGCATTCTGCTGGAGAAACATGTTTATGTGTCAGAGGGAAAATGGCTGCAGGGTGAAAGCTGGAAAACGGAGGATAAATACGCAGTATAAATGGTGTGGTGAGGGGGAGACGAACCCAACCTTTATACATGGTAGGAAAATGTAGGGTTTATATGTCCTTTAATCTGCAACCAGCCAACCTATAGCAGATCACAGCACTAAACTGAGCACAGAAAACCAAAACAGGAACAACAATTGTTTTTAAGATAAACTTGAAACACATCTTATTAAAAGACTAAAAATGCCATGAAGTGATTTTTTTATATCAAGAACATAAAATAAATGTTTTTTTGCCATCAAAGGTGCTAGTTTATATGAGAAGCTGTTTTATTCTATAATCCTGTAGAGATCCAGAAATAGCATCTGGCTTATGTTTTCCTTCTTGTGTAAGAACTAAAACCATATAGAGCTTAACTATTATCTGCTATGTAAACCTGTGCCCTATAGCCCAATGCCAGCATGGCTGCCCCCACGGCTACATGGCACCTCGTTTATACAAACTATAGTAGTGCTTCTATAGCAAATACACAGTTTATACAAATGCAAGGTAACAGCACTCTATGTTTAAATACATGCGCAACACTTTCATTGTTTTTGGTGTCTGTGGTCCTTTAAATGCAGAGCCATTTAGTTCAGATAAATATCCCAGAACTGAATGCACAAACTCAGGCAGAGGCTTGCAGTAAAAGCCAAGGAGCATCCATTTACTAAAGTGAGAATAAATTGTCTATAATTTATCACCCATTAACACTGCAAAATTTGAAGTGCCAAAAATATGGCAGAGCGTATGTTTACTGAAGTACAAAGCACTTAATTCTCATACTATAGCCTGCAGTATTTACGCAGGCTTGAGACTTATCTCCAGTGTTAATTTTTAGTATGCTCGGGGGAGGGGGTGGTGATAATTTAGATCAAATATTGTCCATTTTTAACCCCATATAAAACAAAATAAGCATACACAGGACAAGCATCATTTATTCAATTGCATATGGACTATTCCAAGAGATACATCAATCTAAAATTATAGTGACAACCCAATGCAAATGAATGGTAAAACATAAATCACTGATTCTTGATTAATGCATCATATTTCCCCACTTTAATCATAAACATACAGCTAATGGACACCCACCATCTAAATGACATTGCATCACGTTTATTAGATTTTTTATGAAGATGTTTTATATAAACCTGGCTGCTCTAGCGATTATTTTGCCAAAACATGGCTACTAGGAACTGTCTGGTACAGAACCAAGACATTATATGTACAGGTTGGTCTTGTCAAAGCCCAGAGGGACACCAGCCTTCTTCTAACTCCTCCCAAGGCTGGATCATTGAGTTCTCTTCATGATTTAGCCCTTGTACCTCAGTTTTGATTCTTAAGCCCTGACCTGGTTCCTGTGTGAGTGAGTTCCCATGCCAGTCCTTATCCTGCATCTATTGATCTCCTGGTTTTTTTGTAACTTACATTTTTTATTAAGTAAATAAAGAAGAAAGAAAAGGTAAAGTATTCATAAACATAACATACAAGTTACCACAGCATAAAAATAGTCAACACATTGCATAGCCTCATTAAGTATTCCAGGAGTTTGTGGGTGGAGTATTGGGTTTTGATGTCCAGGGGGCTATTTCTATGGTCATAGTTGTCGTTATGTGGTCTTACTTTAGTGATCATGATAGGTTTTTGTCCAGAGAAGAAGTGCTGAGTTGGTTGGGATTTCTCTGTTTTGAATACATCACTGAATTGGGTGTCCATTGGGTCAGTCATTTTGGACCTACTAGTTCCCAAATGGCCCACGTTTCCAGAAATTGATTATTTTTATTCTGTATATGGGCTATTCTGGATTCAAACTCTTCATTGCTTTTTGCTCTCCTTGCTACTTCGGCTAGTGAGGGTGGAGTTGCTGATTTCCATTTGCTTGTAAGTACTATCCTTGCAGCTTTTAATACTTGATTTATCAGAGTTTGAGAAGCCTTATGTAATCCTGGGAATGGCTTTCCCAATAGAAATGTGAGAGAGTCTTTCTGGAGGGTTCGGCAGGCGAGTTGAGATAGTAGGTCCCTAATCTTGTCCCAATAAGGCTCTATTATGGGGCATGTCCATAGAATGTGTTCTATAGTGCCTACGGTTTGGCATACTCTCCAGCAGAGTGGGGAATGGTTAGGGAAAAAGGTGTTAAGTCTCTCCGGTCTGTTGTACCAGTGCATCATAATTTTATATATGTTTTCTTTTTGCCTTGTGCATGTCACCATTCTTTTTTGTTCACCCATACGGAAGTCCTTGATCTCCTAGTTTAATCTTTCCCTTGCTCCATAAATTTTGTTTTTACTTGTCACCTGCCCTGTCCAATTGCCACTCTCCTCTTGTCATTGTCTGCCACTTGCTGTGATCACTAGCCAGTTTATAGGGACATGACCCCTTGTGTGCCACTTTTACTGTATTTTGTGTATGCATGTATAACTATGGGTTACTGCTCCTGGGCAAACTCAGTGCCTTGTATTGTGCCTTTAATTAAATAACCCCTATGATCTTTTAAAGAGGGGATGTGCAAGAAGAACAACAAAGGTACGAGTACAGAGCCCTGAGGCATGCCCACACTAAACTTTATTCAGTTTATTCATTAAATCGTTTTGCTTTGTTCTTTTTTTGACAAGCCCCTAACATGTATATTAAGGGAGTCAGCTACTATCTTCAGGACAGGGTGCAAAGTGGACAAAACAAGTGCAATATGCCATGTTTTGTGCTCTTTGCACCTTGCCTTGCATGTAGATGAATTGCCACAACAGTGCTGTATTCATGAGGGCAGTGCCAGGGGAAGTACATAGGATTCTCCCCACCTGCCCCATACCTATTCCCTAACTTATGTGTCATACAGACACACATTAGGGAGTGCCAGATTTTTTATCCAGAATGGGGTGCAGAGCGCAGCCAGACCCTGGATAGAAATGCTCTTTGAATGAGCACTAAGGGGAGTTGAGCCCTTAAAGATTACACGCCATATAGGCTTCCTTACTACCAATCATACACCTATGTCCTACGTCACAATGAAGCAAATGTTGGTACTAGGTTGTTTATGAAATTATTAGCATTATTTTCAGAAAATGTACAAATAGAAAAGTGACCACACATAATATGGAGACTTTTTTTTGGGGGGGGGGGGGGGCATATTTTGCACAAACTCTCATTGCATTTTAGCAAAAGGTTCATTATCTGTTCATTTGCGGGACAGTACTTTCCAAATGTGACGGTAATTTCTGCCTAAGAATTTCTTGTGCCAAGAGCTGTAATTAGTCTCATCTATATAAGCCGAAAATAAATAATGAAATTGTCAGTCCTGGTGCTGATTCACATGCGCTACATATATCAGCAAATTATAATCATATGGTAAGCGTGAAAACGAGATGGCTGTGCGTAATGGACAATTAATTCTTGAAAATTAGCAATACTACATGTACATAAAATAAAGCACTGTGTTAATAATTAGAGAGTGCACTGTTAATAGTTTACAACTCCAATACTCCAGGGCCCTAAGCAGCGGAATATTGGATGCTGGGAAAGGTTTTGATTGCTAAAGCAGATTTTAGTACTTTATCCTCCCTGTAAAAAAGACAAAGTGCAAGTATTAAATGACCTAGTGTACTCATTACGAGTATACCGATATTAAGAGCCATCATAACGCGCAGCATGTTCATTAACAGTGTACAGGTGCTTAGCATTTTTATGATGCAGAGTACAGTGTGTTCATTATCAAGACTAGGGATCTGCAGCCTTGTTATCCAGAATAAAATGTTCATTATTTGTGCTCAGATTCACTGCATCATCACATTGTACAGAATGTTCACTACTGAAGTATAGACACGTAACATGGTGGGAGCACAGCAGAGCAAATGTGGGTTACTGATAGAGACCTCTGGCTCATTTTATTAGTCTGAGCCCATAAGGTAAGCGAGTAACAAATAAATTCACCTTTGTAGAATAACATGATAACAAAACATTTATTGGAGCTCATTAAATGAAATAGGAGTTGTATCTAACTTCTTTCAAAAATTCAACTTTGGAGCAGCAACTTGCAGCCACCAATCAGAGATCATTTTTATTTATTTATATATTGATCTAACTGTTGGTTGGTTGCTATGGTTATTATATATATATAAACATAAAAATGTACAAAAACTTGGTCTGCTTGCAAATTCATGGAGCTTTCCTGGCAAAATAGGAGATCTAGAACTCATTTCATGGAATGTTTAAGTGTGGGTCAGGTACCCAATCCAAATACTGTATGTGCTGCAATGTTTCCAGATTACTGTAAATGACCGAGCACTTATATACAGATGCAGTCAAGTTCCTATACCATGTTGCTGCATTATGTCTCTTCCAGTTATCACTGGGAAAAAAAAATACCAAAAATTCGCCCCCAGGTGGCACATGGTCTAAGGCATTTTTTAGTCTTTGCACTCTAGCACCATCAAGAGGCAGGATTTAGCACTCAAAAAATGGTGTCTGGACAAGGTGAATAAAATGTGAAAACTTGCTGGCTGCATCTGTACAGGGTTATTTCTATTGTAACGCTGATTATTGTAGCTATCTCTTACGGTGCCCTTGTGGCTTCTACTATATAGGAGAGTCAACCCACAAAGGACATGACCATATTTCACAGCATTGCTCAATTAAATGTAAACATGTTACTCTCCCAGTACCAAACCAGTATTATATAGATTGTAAACTCTACGGGGCAGGGACCTCCATCCTCTTGTGTCTTTGACTCTTAACTTATTGCAACTGTATCTTGTATTTATTTGTATTTATTGTTATACTTTGTATTTATCTATTATCTTATTAACCCCCTGTTTGTATTAATGTATTCTACTGTACAGCGCTGCGTACATAAGTAGCGCTTTATAAATAAAGATATACATACATACATAAATAATATATGTGGACACAGTACTAATGATATACAATTTACTGTCTAATAGGAGGTGGGGAGACCACAACAAGGGGGAGACCAAATTAAGAGGTTGAAGTTTAAAGAGATTTACTGGATTAAGAGATTAAAAACTTTACAAATGGGTCGGGGGAATAAAGATTGTGACCTGTACATTTTTCTTTGAATTAATTTGTCATTCTGTGAATATATTCCATGAATATTTTTTAATTTTGCTTTGTATTATGTCTGGTCATTTTATAATATATGCTAGGCTATCTGGTTCCCCCTAATATGTAATGTAATTAATATTTGGTAGTGTGTATTACCCCATCGACTAGAATAATATATACATTTTCTGTATGTAATATGTGGGTCATGTGACACAATCATGTGACTTTTCTTGACATGTACAGTCAATTGAGCATGTACATCTGGCAGCGAGGACCAGCGCACTCATATAATAGGTGAAAGAACAAAGTTTCTTTATTTGTCATATGCAAACATTTCAATCATCATTAGGGCATTTATCAATTATATTTATTCTAGATAAAGGTCCTAATGAGGGCCAAAATGAGGAAATTAAAGTGCTGTTTTTTTTATCTATAAGAGTAGTATATATATTTGTATGTACAGTACATGTCTGTGTATGTGAATTTGTGTATGTATGCTTTCTTGTGTGTATACAGGTATGGGATCCCTTATCCGGAAACCTGTTATCCAGAAAGTTCAGAATTACGGAAAGGCCATCTCCCATAGACTCCATTATAAGCAAATAATTCCGATTTTTAAAAATGATTTCCTTTTTCTCTGTAATAATAAAACAGTACCTTGTACATGATCCCAACTAAGATATAACAAGCCTATTGTGTTTATTACATATTTAATTAGATGACTTAAGTTATGAAGATCCCTTATCCGGAAAACCCCAGGTCCCAAGCATTCTGGATAACAGGTCCCTGAGGAAGAGTACAGTTAGTACTCGAAACGTTGGATTTTTTTCAATAATTTTTTTCACTTTATTGCTAAGTCCTTGTGTGTGCGGCTCTCTGTCCGTGTATATATATATATATACAGACTTACACACATAACTTACAGACTTACACATGCACATCTACCATGAGTACAAGGTTTACTTTTCTGCTTAATATGGATCAGTGATTCTGGGATTAACTAGCTGGATGCTATGTTTTTTGCAGATTACTTTAAAATACCTCATTAACAAGAACCCATAACATGCCATGAGGACTTTTCCACCTAACTCTAAAAAGGAAATAAATGCTTGATATAAAAATGAAGGCCACCAGAATTCAGCACACATTACCTGTGCCATGCCTGTAATTTCCTCAATTGAAAGTGTTAACATGAAATTATTTTCAAATTAGCATCTTGTGAACAAGGAGAAATTAATCAGTTTGAAAAATGCGTTTCAGCTGCTTCTGCTGACAAGAGCCACAGAAAGTGTCAAGAGGGTCTTGGTGCCCTTGGAAAGCCGTTAATTGATAGCTGATTGACAGCTCCAGTAAAGAAAGGGAGATGTCCTCTTTGAGACACATTAACATGAAATAAAAGCATGACTGCATCTCTTCATTGTTTCCTTCTGTTAAGTACTGACCTATAAGAATGGATATTTCTTGGTTCAAATTTGTGTCTTTCAGCAATGGTTGTCCTTAGTTTTATTAAGGTCTAGGGCAATGCAGCCTTTGTGGGGACCTAATTACTTTTATAAAGCGGAGCCTTTAGCTGTGGGTGGATGCTGGAACTGTAGACAATTAACATAAGTAGGAGTTGGATTGGATAACCCAGATATACAGTAATGCTGAGAACATCTACCCTTTCCAGAGAACAGTCATAATTTCTACATTCCTTATCCTTATACTTATGACTACTTTTTTGCAGAGCCCACAGCAGATGTCTTTACTCATGACCCCTTATGAACCTCTGTTTTTATGTACATCTTTAATGCCCCTAAAATATATCTATGTGTTACGACTGAAATAAGCAGAGATGATACAATACATTTCATTGTGTATTCTTTGATAGTCTTTAGAGATAAGTAGAACTTTTTTGAACTATTGTGGTTTCCACTTAACATTATTGTGTGAAGGAAAATACCCAATGTCTGCTATACGTGTTTTCTTAAGTGTAACAGTAGATTATTTGGATTGTTCTTGTTTGTGGGGCTTAATACATTCTGATCCTTTGCAGATACTAACTGTATTTTGGGCCCATGTTTTTTTCCCCAAACCTACAATTTGATTAGTGTGTGAAGCTTCTGTAGTTTCCCCATTCTATACTTGATCACTCTGCATGTAATTAGATTTTAGAATTCAGCTAAAGTAAGTGTTTAATGGGCTGGAATACTTGTAGAAACCTCACTTTGAGCCTTTACTGTGACATATATAATTATACAGCCCAATGGTGACCTCTTGGATGACTCTTTATAACAGGGAGATTATCTGCTGTTGCTGCTATTCATCTTACAGTTATACTCTGTGCACAAGCAATGATACATTTCTCATCAGAGACCTGTGTTCTTCTCTTTTGCTTTCTCTAACCCCTTCCTGGTCCTTTTATACCATATACTGTGGCCCACAAGCAAATAAAGGCTTTTTCATTTACACAGACATATGCTTAATAGAGGAATTGGTTTAATGTATCAGATGGAGAAGAGGCTGAGGGGCACGGGCCATGAAGTTCTCAAGCTTTGGAGCTGCATACTGAAATACTAAAGTAAAGAGATTAAAGCTAGTAACACAGAGCAGGCAGTAAGGATACTGCATACTAAAATACTAAAGTAAAGAGATTAAAGCTAATAACACAGAGCAGGCAGTAAGGACACTGCATACTGAAATACTAAAGTAAAGAGATTAAAGCTAGTAACACAGAGCAGGCAGTAAGGACACTGCATACTGAAATACTAAAGTAAAGAGATTAAAGCTAGTAACACAGAGCCGGCAGTAAGGACACTGCATACTGAAATACTAAAGTAAAGAGATTAAAGCTACTAACACAGAGCCGGCAGTAAGGACACTGCATACTAAAATACTAAAGTAAAGAGATTAAAGCTAGTAACACAGAGCAGGCAGTAAGGATACTGCATACTAAAATACTAAAGTAAAGAGATTAAAGCTAGTAACACAGAGCAGGCAGTAAGGATACTGCATACTGAAATACTAAAGTAAAGAGATTAAAGCTAGTAACACAGAGCAGGCAGTAAGGATACTGCATACTGAAATACTAATGTAAAGAGATTAAAGCTAGTAACACAGAGCAGGCAGTAAGGATACTGCATACATAAATACTAAAGTAAAGAGATTAAAGCTAGTAACACAGAGCAGGCAGTAAGGATACTGCATACTGAAATACTAAAGTAAAGAGATTAAAGCTAGTAACACAGAGCAGGCAGTAAGGATACTGCATACTAAAATACTAAAGTAAAGAGATTAAAGCTAGTAACACAGAGCAGGCAGTAAGGATACTGCATACTAAAATACTAAAGTAAAGAGATTAAAGCTAGTAACACAGAGCAGGCAGTAAGGACAGGGTCCTGACTTGGCCTGTGCCTCCTGCCACTTCGTACCTTGCACAACTGAGTTATGCCCAATGTAGGGGATGAAAAGGTGGATACATACGTGTCACCCCGTGGCCGCCTTATTTTATTTGAGTGCTGCCTAACGCAGGCAGCACTCAATTCAAAGGGCCGTCAGCAGGTCAATGAACTTTAAAACAGAGTACAGAAGCCTGCAGCTATTTGTGCACACTGAACTGCATTTCAGTTCGCAAATGAGGCCTTCAGAAAAGCTTGAGCTGCAACTTGGTCATAATTTGCCAGAGCAGACATTGATTTGCAGCCTAATTTTTTTACAGAGCATTCTAGTTGTGCTTAAATACTAAGGAAATTCTGTATTGTAGGTTAAAATTAAAAGTTCAAAAATTATAATATCTGTTTTTGCACTTGGCACTGGGTCATAAAGATTTTTTTTCCCAATGAAGCTAATGCTTGCCACTCACATACTCTAAATCAATCATTCTAAACATAGGGGTCAAGGCACAAAACAATGGGTGCTTCTTTTGTTTATGGTGGGCATCCATGATCATATTAAATAGAGTGCTATCTCTTATTACAATCTAAAAATGGTAATACAAATGAAGTGAAAACATATTTCTAAACCAAGCTTTAGGTCACCAAATTGACTCTCAGAATTATTTTGGGTCCCCTAAGAAAAAAGGTCATGATAAACTGCTCTACAGAAACTTACAGAAAATTGTGGAAGGCTTGCACTTGAATTCAATTTGCAATTAATGGTCACTGCTATAGTAATATTTCTTCTGGGGCATTGAAACAGGATGCAGGGCAAGAGAAGAAGAATGAACTATAATAATTGTATTGTAATTATTATTTTCTATTAAATCATCAAAATCTGAAAAAAGTTAAATGAACCTTTAAATAATTATATATACAAGACATTAGTCAATTGTTTTCCTATCATTAAGACGAGTTCCATCTCAGGCCTTATATTTCACTACACTCAAGAACTATCTCTCTCCGCTGCTGAGGCCTGACTGCTCCGTACAGCTCATGTCGAAACTGATTCATCCAGCTCCAAACTGTTTTTCTATGCTGAACCTTAACTCAAGAAAGGCTGACCTCTCTGTATACATCAATCACTATGCTCTGGCACCCTCAAAAGCTGTTAAAAATCGCAGTTATACAAAACAACCTTGGAACTGTTGTGTGAATCACCAGCCCTGCTGATGTCCTTTGACTCTTGTCCTTTGTCAGTCTAAGCAACTGGTTTGTTTTTATACTTTTAGAGTCACGACGGTCTTCTAATTTTCTAACTACAGGATCTGTATTGATTTCTCTGCTCTTTCGTTCTTGCATTGGATTGTATACTGGATACATACAGTATGCTGAGTGCCGTCTACACAATTCAAAAAATGTTTGTACATATATAACATTCATCTGGTTCTTCTAACTGCTAACAAAAAAGCCGGGACAGTAAAGAGGCTCACTGAACATTATAAATCACAGTTCACCAACCTTTTCAAAGCAGTGCATACACTAAAATATTAAAAGGCATAGTCATACAAAAATGTGGAACAACCTATAAACACAGACTGGGTCACCATAGAAGGTAAAAAAACAGGGGCCACAAGCTTGCATCTAGCTGGACAGATCTGCATTGCATAAACCAGATAATCTAGAATGTTCCAAGAGAGTCTTGTATCGGACAACAGATGATATGATTTATATTAAGAATGTAAAGTCATTACATCAAAATGTCTTGATGTAGTGGGTTTCTCATTGGAACAAGCAGTAATGAAGATGTATATTCATATCCATGGTCGACAGGATATTTCAAAGCCTGCTAATGGTTCTATTTGTTAACATACCAGATATAGCAGATAATGATATAAGATATTAATCACACATGAGTCTGATTTGTCACTGCTGGGATGAGTCAAATACCAAATGTTGCTATATAGAAAGCAATATTCTCCTGAACTGAGGTACACACATCTCCATTCACACACTAAACAGGTATGAGTATCAATGGTTCCATTTGCTAGGTGTCCTAAGGATAAACATCTGTTTTGGACAGAAGGAATGGACAGAGACCATCTTATAAGTCTGGCTATAAGTGAAGGATGCACTCTAGCTCAGTTGTATATGTTAAGTCAGAGGGTTTTTTTTAAACTTCTGGGAATGTCAAGATACCTTACTGCCTACCTACCTACCATCTCATCTCATCCATCTCATCAAGAACAAGCATGCCCCACCCAATTTAATTCAGCCTTAGATGCCTTCTGGAAATGTCCAATTTATGTCTTCATGAATGCTGCACTGTATTGTCCCTCACTTATTATAAAGGAAACTCCTAAAGCATTTCAGTCCATCTCTTCTCATAGCTGTTCTGCCTGCCAGATATTACATCTTTCTTTCCTTAATTAAACTGTACAAAGGCTTCACAATGGCTGTTCATATTCTAAGAAAAGAAGATATTTTCTGTATATATTTCTGTATAACTTCACTAGTAACCTTTTTTATAATCCATAAGATTAGGCTAGCAGTGAGCGTGTAATATCATGCCTGTACTATAGACAGGTTACCCTTGCAATGCTTTATATCTGAAAGTGATGGTTTATGTATTACATTTTGCCATTGGCGGATTGTTTAGCGAATCCGCAAAAAAATTTGCGAAACGCAAAATGACATGCGTGAAAAAAATTGTCACTTTCGCAAATTTTTCGTCAAAGCAAAACAGGACCGATTCACTCATCCCTAATTACAGACCCAAAGATAAAACAAATACTCTCCGTTTGGAATGTCAATATTTATGATGCTTTATATCTAAGGCATGTTTCTTAATTGTGACTGGTACAGGAAAGTGCAAATGCTCCTTCTTTGGGCTTCTATGTGCTACAGGTATGGGATCCCTTATCTGGAAACCCGTTATCCAGAAAGCTCTGAATTACGGAAAGCCCGTCTCCATAGACTCAATTTTATTCAAACAATTCAGAATTATAAAACTGACTTTTTTTTTCTCTCTAATAATAAAAAAGTACCTTGTAATTGATCCCAACTAAGATATAAATAATCCTTATTGGATGCAAAACAATCCTATTGGGTTTAATTAATGTTTTATTGATTTTTTAGTAGACTTAAGGTATGGAGATCCCTTATCCCGAGCTTTCTGGATAACGGGTCCTATACCTGTACACGCGTGTTTTGTACTTTATGCACATTTTTATTTTCATTACCAATCCCTCTAGTCTTTGTTATGCCTCCTATGATGTCAGACTGCCCATTGGATCCACACTCAAAGCCATTCCATTGGAGGGAACTTTTCACATAAAACAAGGTCAAACAAGAGATTATTAGGAGGAATTTAAGGGAAGTTTGGGGCAAACACAGAACATTAGAAGCCTTGTTTGCTATGATTAGTCATAACGTTACTGTAGGTGTAGGAATGCTTGCAGATTTTCAGCCATAAAAAAACCGTATGCAATAAGATTGCCTCTGGTGACTGCAATGACTGGGTATGGTAGATTCCTGGAGAAATGAACTACAACTGTTAATAAAACTAGTGTTAGCTATTTGTATAAGATTCTGAGGAGAAAAACATGCTGTGAGATAAACTAGCATGGATGTCTCACTATCCCTTTATGTTTTGGTTTTATTAATTATTTACTACACACATGCATACACCTATGTCACTCCATTTTACTTAAAACATTGGAATGTCAATATTTATGAAGCTTTATATCTAAGGCATGTTTCTTAATTGTGACTAGTACACGGAAGTGCATATGCTAGCGTAGCGTTATGCTCCTTCTCTGGGCTTCTATATATATATATATATATAACTGAAAAAGTTGTCTGTGATTAATAACTGATTTTGCCTTGGTGCTTTTTCTTGTGTAGGGACCCATAGGGTTAAGCACTCCTATGGTTTTAATGCCCTACAACTTCTTCATATTACTGTTACTGGGCAGAGTCCCATGTATCTAGTTTTCACTATGTCTTATACCTTATTGGTTAGTTCAGGTTGTCCACACCCCTTGCAGATTGATATACTGTCTAGCAGGAGGGTGTGACTTCCTCTTTGGCTGCCTCTGAATCTCAGGTAACAGCACCACTGAGCCTGGGGGCAGAACTTGGCCCCAGAAGCCATTTTACCCCAGAAACCACCATACTCTCTACCGAAGTCGGGGACAGGGCCCCGTGAACGAGGTCTTAGTAAGCACAGCAGATTTGTTATAGCACTTTCTAGGAAAGTGACATAGTTAGCACCTAGTAAGAAACGGCAGTTTATTTATTTCTCCTATCCAGCAATGTTGCCTCAGTGTAGGGCCACGGAGTAGAGACTATTGTCACTCATAATATCCCTCCACACCGCCCCATATCTTACTCACACACACACACAATGCTTTGCAAGTTCTGCCAATACCCACAACAAACTCCACTCTCCTGTAATTCAGTCTTTGTCTAGAAAGGTTGCATTGCAACCCATACTATGTTGATGCTGTATACGTGCTGTTTCCAATTATTTTCTGACACTTTTTGCATACTTAAGAAGATGAAATATTCAGAATCTGGCAGGTATGCAGAAACATATTTTTGATAACCATGTGTTGATTTAATTTTCCTTTAAATACTTAACAGTAATTTCTAGAGACCAAAGGATGAGATGCTTTAATGCACTGCCACACTAAACCTACTAATGAGCAGATTGCTATCATTTGTTATTTTCAGACAAGACGAGTTGGATTATGGAGTGCTATACCATGTGTTTCTGCATAGCATATCCACTGCTATTTAGTGACCTTGTACTTGTCTGACAATTCTTTGTCACTTACAGGATAATACAATGGAATATTGCCCGTTCTTCATGGTGGGAGTAGAGAGGTAGTAGAATGCCCTGCTGGATGATGTTGTGGTGGCAGATTCTAAGAATGTGGCTTGGAGGTTTCATTGAATAAGCATAGTATCCAAGGCTATTGAGATCTTAAGAACTACTATCGGTTATAGGCATTGTTATGTATATAGTTTATATAAGTCGGTGTATAGATAGGTCAGTATACATGTATTTTTACCTCATAAAAAGTAAGATGCTTGATTGCTTTTTTTTTTATAATTTTTGCTGTTTTGATAACAACAGGATTTCACATATATGAAATAATATTCATTTGTAACACAAAACATTGTGGCTTTATATATTTAATAAATTAATTTCCACTTATGTGAGATTCCTTGAGTCCGAAGTCCATATCACATTCGATAAATGTACTTATGATATTACTAGTCTGTTAAAGGGGAAACAGAATGTTGGAAAGTAGAGCAGCTGGCATTTACACATTAATGTGTGTCATGTTGCATTGTAGAAATAATAATGGAAATCCCAATTTTTTAAACATACAAACAATTAAATAAACCAGCATGAACCGACTATGTCACCAAACCACCAGAGGTGTCAGTAGGAAGTGTTTCTAGAGGGGGGGGGCTTACATATAAAAGAAAGGCAAGGGGCTGTATAATAGCCTGTGGGATGTATGCTGGAAGCCCCAACAGCCAGGAGAAGCATTGAGGTACAGATTAGTGGTGAGCGATTTTTTTTGGCAGGTATGGATCAGCAGCGAATTTCCACATTTTGCCATTGGCGAATTGTTTTGCAAAACCATTTGCGAAAATTTGCCCAGAGAAATTAGTTGTGTATCAAAAAAGGTGCGTAAAATTGGGCTTGGTCACATAAAAATAGGCATGGTGGCATCAAATTGGGCGCAGTCGCGTACAATTGGTTGCGATTACAGCAAAAGAAGACACAAGCGGAAAAAAAAGACACGAGTGACAAAGAAAGTCGCAGGCGTCAAAAAAGTCACTCGACAGGCGCGTTTCATGGATTTCATAGGACAGATTTGCTTATCACTAGTACAGATATCGAACCCCAAACATAGAAATAGAATAGACACCTGCTTAGTTGTATTATGCCCTTCCATTGGTAGGATATCTGGATGTAGGACAACCCAGCAAGAAACACCCTGTAGATATATATTTGGCAAAAGTTTTTTTTTTAAATGTTATTATCTAAAGAATTGATCTTGACCCAGCTACCAAGATCTTATGTGAATATGCCTAAGTCCCCAAGAAATGCATCCAATTAAGTAAAATTTATATATATAGTGCACTGACAAAATTTAATCAAACAATTAATGAAAGGGCTCGGACATTGAGCCCCAAAATCTTTTACCTAAAGTAGGTGTTGACCAGGTCCCTCGCTGAATATTTCAAAAGCTGGCACACATACAATGGAGATCACATGATATATGAACACTCACCAATGCCGAAATGTGGTTCGGGTGCCTGGAGCCCCGAACCCATAGCCCAAGGGAGCAAATTCAAATCTCTGAAGAAAACAACTCACGAAGCACCATGGTCAGCCAGAGAATAGATAAAACTCAAACTTTATCCTTAAAAATCCCAGAACGCCTGACGCGTTTCGTGCGTACCCGCACTTAATCATAGGCATCATGCCTAAGGTATGGCAAATCACCCCAGCAGTGATTGGCCAATGTATGGTTTGGTCAGGTATTCTTAACTAAGGATGCCCATCCTATGATCCTCCATCTGTTGTTGAAGGCACATCCAGCTTTCCTATCCTCCTAGGTTGGTAATGTTGGGCACAGAAGTGCAACATCAGCCTATGGGCAACATTTGTATATTCCATTACTGCAAATAAAACTTCAGAAGAACCAAATCAGGTTTTGGAACCCACATGTATCTGATCTTTGTGAAAGAAAGAAATGCTGGTTAAAAATGAATTTTGAACATAAATTTATGTTTATTTTTCTCATTTAGCCAAGTGGAGAATAAAATAAAAAAAACAGTCCTACAAGTATATAATTTGTGTAATGTTCTTTGTCTGCAGGGGCTTACCAAAAAAACAAAATGTCATTTTCTGGCTACAAAAATAAATAGCTGACATTACATTCTGTGTCTTATTGTTCCTGGGTGGATAAAATAAATATGTTCAGGGACAGAAAAGGATTCCAACTATTCTGTTAAATAATAAACCTAAAACCAGCGCTATAAATAATATATACTCCAGACTAATTCTGAATTGTACTTTTACATTAGTATGGGGGGAGCAACTCTGGGGCTTTCTAAGGGATAAAACATGCTCTAGATGTGAATTATAGAAGCAAATGGAGCCATTTGTGCTGGCTGTGAATTCAGTACAAGTCTCACAACTAGCAGGTTCTATGCACTGACTGAGTCAATCCCACGCCTGTAGTTTTAGAACTTTGGCGTAAGTGCAGATAACTGCAAGTGATTGCAGGTGGGAAAGTTACCAATACTATGTTTGTAATAATGTCTGAAATGTCAGAGCCCCTGTTATCATAGGGGACAGAAACCATTTGTGATGCTTGCAGGGTGTTGTAGCTTAAGGGTATATTCCCTAGGGTACTTTGATGTTCTGTCCCTTGTTCCAAAATCAGAATTAGAGAAAGGAGAAACCCTGGAAATGCCTGAAGTAAAGGACCCCCACATGGGGAGAGAATCAACAGAAAATAAGAATGTATTGCCTGCAGGTATCAAGTAACTGCCGAATTGTACTGTTGGGGAACCACTAGGAATTGCAGCACAACAACTGGACAGTGTAGGACATCAACTGGACATAAAATGAAACTAACTACTAATACACAAAATAATATGCTCCTTGAACTTTTATATTTGATTTCCTTGTATAGATATATATATATATAGTTTAGAACAGGTATCCCTTTGCATTCCATCCCCCATGTGAGTTCCCCATATGGAAAAACTTATTAGACAGAGTGCAAGAGCGAGCCAAAGCATCCCCACCAGTAATGTGTCTACCAGCTATCACCCGTAGTGTATAAAAAAAGGTTGGTTATTCATTTTTGAATAATTATTAGCTAGCATGTGTGAATAAAGTCCAGTGGCTTTAGTAAGCATGGAGTTTTCAGACTTGTGTAACCAAGCATTTTAGGCCCTATAGAGCAGTGAGTAAAGTCAATACCTCAATAATATCAACCAGTCCTATAAGAACTGAAGGTGCTATTGAGTCTAAGGACTGCAATCCAAATTGCCTGACAGCCCTGACTGCACAGGTGGGTAGGGTACATTGTGGGCAAAAACATGGCTCTTAGTGCCAGATTTTCCTCATTTTATTGGATAAGAAGTGTAACCCATGTTTTTTTGGGGTAAATCAAAAGGGACATTTGTGGGCCAAACAGCATTATATTCAGAAATGAATCAATAGCTTGTAGGTACTTGTATGTACACACTTCGGGCCAGTATATACAGTGTTTCTTGAAAATGCCTGTGGTCAGCAGTGCATAGTAACGGTAGCACTAAATATTATATTTGTAAAGTACTATTGCAGCAATAAAGGCTGAAATCACATTCTATGACAACACTAAGAAAGTCTCAGATAAGCTGAACAAATTGTAACAAGCAATATATGCAAGTTTCACGGACCAATGAATTTTGGGGGATGTCGGCCTCCAGCTTAAGGCAGCAGTGAAAGTGACTGGATTTGTGAGGGCCAAGTATTTACTGCCCATGCCATTAAGTAATCCAGTAGGAGCTGAGGGCTTGATTTATAAAGGCAATACTGAGCCGTGATATTGATGTTTCCAGTGACTTGGTTGGTTTGTGATATTATTCTAGATTTTGGGCCACTTTAAATTACAAAATGTATTTATTATACAACAGATTTATGATTTTGTGTGTCGAATATATAGTTTATTATCCTGACCCATTTCCACTCCTTTGCCATTTCTGTCATGCCAGAAATAGGTTTCACATATTGCTGCTATAATAAGATGTATTCATAAAATGACTCTTGCACAAAGCCTTAACCCTTTCTGAAAAGTCAGTCTATTTAGGGCACCATCCGCACTCTGCTAGGACAGTGGTAATGATTGGTTAATGAAATTCAGTGTTCCTAGTCACAGAGCGTTTTGACTGAGTATTTGATAGGTTATCCTCCGACATAAGCATTAAAGTTTGATGTTTACTTTGTAAATTTCCGTTTTAAAAGCACACGCATGTACCAACTATAATGGAAACAAAATGGCCCACTTTCCAGGTTACTGAACAATATGGGCATGTTCCCCAGGCCCCTTAATTCACCTTCAAGCTGTCACAGACCTGCCTTCGATGTGTCTCCTAGTAGTTCGGTTAAATGACAGATAAACCAATGTTTCTGTGTCACCTTTGATTTGTAAGCAAATGGAATGCCCTGGTCCTTCAAGAAGGAGAATTGCAGAGAATGGCCATTTGATCTTCTAGAATGATGCATCTCTAAGGTCAGCTTGAAGGTAAATTATGAAGGTCAGTTGAGGAGAAATTAATAATAAAAGCGTTTTATTATTATGTGAATATTTTTGAAACTATGACTGATGTACCAGTGTTTTCTGTATCATCTATTATCTAGCTATAAGCTGATGGGGAGGCTGACCTTCAAGGGGAGTTTGAACCAAAACAGTTTGACAATCACTGCTTAACAGCATTAGCTTAGATACCTATGACAATCTCCTTATCTAAAAGGACATGAAACCACTATGACAATAGGGAAATGAAGTCCTCGTTAATGGAGAGTGTGTGTTCAATCAACACTTTGTCTGTCCCACTAAACAGCCTATTTGTGTCTGTAAGTTACGCTCCCATTTAGATTGTAAGCTCTACGGGGCAGGGACCTCCATCCTCTTGTGTCTTTGACTCTTAACTTATTGCAACTGTATCTTGTATTTATTTGTGCTTATTTATTGTATTTATTGTTATTATGTGTATTTATCTATTATTATCTTAATAACCCCCTGTTTGTATTAATGTATTCTACTGTACAGCGCTGCGTACATAAGTAGCGCTTTATAAATAAAGATATACATACATACAGCTGCAGTATCAAAAAGTATCAAAAATTCTAATTTAAGCAGGCACAGCTACTGCTAACAAGATTATGGCAGCTTCATACAGTGGTCTGTATAAACAGTTTCTTTATTCTAGTAGAATTTTATTTCCTTTCTAAATAACTGATTTTTATGTATCCATCCACCCACAGACTGAATGAAAATATTTTATCTTCATGTCCCTAAAATGTTTCATCAAAAAAAGGTAAAAAAATGAATAAGTAATAATTTTAAGTGCAATGAGCTACAATCATAACCACAAAGATGAAAATTGGTAAACTATAGCCACTGCTACAGTGATCATCAAGCTGCCATGGTGCCATCCTGTCCTTCTGTGTTGTGCACCAGAGAAATGGATTCATCTACGTCCATGGCATAAGAAATGATACTAACGATGAGATAATATATCAATTAATGTGCTAATTAGTGTTTTAATGGACACTATCACATAGTGGTTACATTGTTAAGGGGCATAAAGCTGAAGAACTTTTAATTAGTGTGTTGTATAAGGTTCTTAGGAGAGTGTATAACCCTACTAATTAAGACATATCAAATCTTATGTCCACTCATGGTAATCCCAATACAGCTAGTTAGGGATTAGTATTTGTATTGAATCTGCATGTTTGGTTGTACAGCACAGTGGAATATATTGGCTCTTTATACATATGTATCAATAATAATAATAATATTGGAGAGATACTGGCAGATAGAGCTTGTGCTTCCACCACAGCTGGTGTCCCTCAGAGGCTGAAAGCTGAGGAGAAATGTCCTTTCTGCTCTGCACAAAGAATTGGTGCTGTATTTTGAAAATTGAGTATGTGCATGATCAAGTGTCCAATGGCACGAAACGTGTCAGGAGGGAGTGGCTGGCATGAGGTAGGCTCACAGGGGAAGACGCTGCCTTGTGGTATGTTACATTTTATTGTTTAATGAGCTGTGTTTATGATTTGCTGTGAATGTGTGAACTAATAAACACTTTGAGCTATTGAATTTTGCACATTATTTATTTCATATATGTGCATAGGCCCTAGTTTAGGCACAGGCCAAAGCACCATTGTTACCCTGTTATGTAAATATGTGATACATCAGAGAAAAGTGGGTTCTGATGTGTAAGGGTACAGGGCTTATAGAAGACCCTGACTATTATGTGCCATAGGGCATAACAACTGGTTGGGAATGGCTCTTTAGTTACAACATTGAGGGCTGCCATAAAGACAGGAATGCCAGGGGCCCAATGGCACACAGAAGCTGTATGATCTGCAGTTTTTAACAGGAAAGTCACAGACATACCAAAGTCATTTTCCTATTTCTCTTACCCCACAAACTGGGGTCCAAGGAAAATCAAGACCATCATTGGCCCTATGGGACAATAGTTTATGGGTTAAGGGAGTGTATATGCATAGCATTAGAAGCAGAAATAGATGCTACATGAAAGGGAACTGACTATGGATTATAAAAGAGCAGAATATGCTGGGCATGCATTTCCTCTGCAGCCAGTTAACATCACAGCTTTTGCTTTGAAAACTTATCTAAATGAAACACTGGTGAAAGTGGTGACTTAAAATATACGGCCGCATATCTGGTTCTAGTAAAATGATTACAGGAAATAATGAATGTTCCACAAGGTGAGCGAGCCGGACACATATTGTTGACTGCAATGATTATTTATTATGAGAAATAAGCACAGAGGCAAATGTGCCATGTTTATTATTTACGCAGCGTATCATTATCCTGCCAGGTCATTTTTATTCCTCTACTGTTTTTCTTTAATAAAAGTGGATGATTAGAGACAAAATAATAGCTTTGGGTGCACAGAACAGTTTTTGCATTTTTCAAAAATCTTTTTTTAAAAAAAGGCACATTAAAAGAAATCTTCTGATGTGTTTGCAGAATTATACAAAGATATAGGGATCATAAGGCAGATCCTACAGAAAATATGCTCCTGTGTTACTCAGTTCTCTTTTTTGTGACTATCATGATTTGAAAGAAAGACACTTTTTATGCAATCACAATTTTTCCCATGATGTGTTGAGTTTTATTTAAAAAATATAAAAATCAAATAGAAGCCACCTAAATCCTCTCAAGATGCCATAAAGGTCAATGCGAAGTGTCTCTTTAGCATTCAAGCATGCTGACAATCGATTTTTTTTTCCTACCATTTTATGCCAGTCATGATTTCTCAGCTTGCTTGAAAAAGAATGGATAAATGTGATTCATAGTAACATAGTAAATTAGGTTGAAAAAATACTCACATCCATCAAGTTCAACCATAATGCCTATATATAACCTGCCTAACTGCTAAACCCCATCTGAAGCCTCTCGAATTTGCCGCACAGGGGAAAAAATCCCTTCCTGAATCCAAGATGGCAACCGGACCAGTCCCTGGATCAACTTGTACTAAGAGCATAACCCTGTATTCCCTCAGTTGTACTGAGAGCTATCTCCCATAACCCTGTATTCCCTCACTTGTACTGAGAGCTATCTCCCATACCCCTGTATTCCCTCACTTGTACTGAGAGCTATCTCCCATAACCCTGTATTCCCTCACTTGTACTGAGAGCTATCTCCCATACCCCTGTATTCCCTCACTTGTACTGAGAGCTATCTCCCATACCCCTGTATTCCCTCACTTGTACTGAGAGCTATCCCCCATAACCCTGTATTCCCTCACTTGTACTGAGAGCTATCTCCCCTACCCCTGTATTCCCTCACTTGTACTGAGAGCTATCTCCCATAACCCTGTATTCCCTCACTTGTACTGAGAGCTATCTCCCCTACCCCTGTATTCCCTCACTTGTACTGAGAGCTATCTCCCATACCCCTGTATTCCCTCACTTGTACTGAGAGCTATCCCCCATAACCCTGTATTCCCTCACTTGTACTGAGAGCTATCTCCCATAACCCTGTATTCCCTCACTTGTACTGAGAGCTATCTCCCATACCCCTGTATTCCCTCACTTGTACTGAGAGCTATCTCCCCTACCCCTGTATTCCCTCACTTGTACTGAGAGCTATCTCCCATACCCCTGTATTCCCTCACTTGTACTGAGAGCTATCTCCCCTACCCCTGTATTCCCTCACTTGTACTGAGAGCTATCTCCCATAACCCTGTATTCCCTCACTTGTACTGAGAGCTATCTCCCCTACCCCTGTATTCCCTCACTTGTACTGAGAGCTATCTCCCATAACCCTGTATTCCCTCACTTGTACTGAGAGCTATCCCCCATACCCCTGTATTCCCTCACTTGTACTGAGAGCTATCTCCCCTACCCCTGTATTCCCTCACTTGTACTGAGAGCTATCTCCCATACCCCTGTATTCCCTCACTTGTACTGAGAGCTATCTCCCCTACCCCTGTATTCCCTCACTTGTACTGAGAGCTATCCCCCATACCCCTGTATTCCCTCACTTGTACTGAGAGCTATCTCCCCTACCCCTGTATTCCCTCACTTGTACTGAGAGCTATCTCCCATAACCCTGTATTCCCTCACTTGTACTGAGAGCTATCTCCCATACCCCTGTATTCCCTCACTTGTACTGAGAGCTATCTCCCCTACCCCTGTATTCCCTCACTTGTACTGAGAGCTATCCCCCATACCCCTGTATTCCCTCACTTGTACTGAGAGCTATCTCCCCTACCCCTGTATTCCCTCACTTGTACTGAGAGCTATCTCCCATACCCCTGTATTCCCTCACTTGTACTGAGAGCTATCTCCCATAACCCTGTATTCCCTCACTTGTACTGAGAGCTATCTCCCATACCCCTGTATTCCCTCACTTGTACTGAGAGCTATCTCCCATAACCCTGTATTCCCTCACTTGTACTGAGAGCTATCTCCCATAACCCTGTATTCCCTCACTTGTACTGAGAGCTATCTCCCATAACCCTGTATTCCCTCACTTGTACTGAGAGCTATCTCCCATACCCCTGTATTCCCTCACTTGTACTGAGAGCTATCCCCCCTACCCCTGTATTCCCTCACTTGTACTGAGAGCTATCTCCCCTACCCCTGTATTCCCTCACTTGTACTGAGAGCTATCTCCCCTACCCCTGTATTCCCTCACTTGTACTGAGAGCTATCTCCCATAACCCTGTATTCCTTCACTTGTACTGAGAGCTATCTCCCATAACCCTGTATTCCCTCACTTGTACTGAGAGCTATCTCCCCTACCCCTGTATTCCCTCACTTGTACTGAGAGCTATCTCCCATAACCCTGTATTCCTTCACTTGTACTGAGAGCTATCTCCCATACCCCTGTATTCCCTCACTTGTACTGAGAGCTATCTCCCATACCCTGTATTCCCTCACTTGTACTGAGAGCTATCTCCCATACCCCTGTATTCCCTCACTTGTACTGAGAGCTATCTCCCATACCCTGTATTCCCTCACTTGTACTGAGAGCTATCTCCCATACCCCTGTATTCCCTCACTTGTACTGAGAGCTATCTCCCATACCCCTGTATTCCCTCACTTGTACTGAGAGCTATCTCCCATACCCCTGTATTCCCTCACTTGTACTGAGAGCTATCTCCCATACCCTGTATTCCCTTACTTGTACTGAGAGCTATCTCCCATACCCCTGTATTCCCTCACTTGTACTGAGAGCTATCTCCCATACCCCTGTATTCCCTCACTTGTACTGAGAGCTATCTCCCCTACCCCTGTATTCCCTCACTTGTACTGAGAGCTATCTCCCATACCCTGTATTCCCTCACTTGTACTGAGAGCTATCTCCCATACCCCTGTATTCCCTCACTTGTACTGAGAGCTATCTCCCATACCCTGTATTCCCTCACTTTTACTGAGAGCTATCTCCCATACCCCTGTATTCCCTCACTTGTACTGAGAGCTATCTCCCATAACCCTGTATTCCCTCACTTGTACTGAGAGCTATCTCCCCTACTCCTGTATTCCCTCACTTGTACTGAGAGCTATCTCCCCTACCCCTGTATTCCCTCACTTGTACTGAGAGCTATCTCCCATACCCCTGTATTCCCTCACTTGTACTGAGAGCTATCTCCCCTACCCCTGTATTCCCTCACTTGTACTGAGAGCTATCTCCCATAACCCTGTATTCCCTCACTTGCTAAGAATCCATCCAGCCCCTTCTTAAAGTTATATAATGTATCAGCCAGTACGATTGATTCAGGGAGGGAATTCCACAACTTCACAGCTCTCACTGTACAAAATCCTTTCCGTATATTTAAATGGAACCTCCCTTCTTCTAAACGGAGGGGGTGCCCTCGTGTCCGTTGGAAGGACCTACTGGTAAATAAAACATTAGAGAGGTTATTATATGATCCCCTTATATATTTATACATAGTTATCATATCTCCTCTTAAGCGCCTCTTCTCCAGTGTAAACAACCTTAAGTTGGCCAGTCTTTCTTCAAAATTGAGGCTTTCCATACCCTTTACCAGCTTAGTTGCCCTTTGCTGGACCCTCTCTCTCACATTTAATTGCAGTGACTTAAAGTGATTGTGAATAACCCATTCAAAATGTTTCATAAATATGCCCACAACTTCAGGGGAAAAAGAACAGGTTTACCAGGGCCGCTACTGACATGAGGCAAAAGCTAAAATTTCTTTTGGGAGGTCCAGCTTATTTTGTATCCATGACATCTGAATCAGCACCCACCAGGAGCTTGTAACTGCCAAATAAAGAGTTATTATTTTGTTTTTAGAACCACCGGAGGACCATTTATTTAAAAAACCTGTTTTGTGGTAGGATACATTTAGGTTATCCCTTACTCCAACAGTAAAGTGAAGGTCCACCGGAGAGACGAGTAAAACATGCCCCATTAGGTGTTGCCGGGAGTTGAGAACAGTTTGGCCAGATCTGGGGTAATTAAAGGGGTTGTTCACCTTGAAATTAACCTTCTAGTATGATGTAGATCTGAGGCAATTTGCAATTGGTTGTCATTTTTTATTTTTTGTGTTTTTTTAGTTTGAAATAGGTGTGAAAGACGCCATTTATACCAGCCTGGAAAAACCATCCCTGAACAGAGGAGGGGGCCTGTGACACCGCTTGTCATCAACATACAATGCCGCTTTGACATCCTTACCCCGGCGGTTCCACAACAGTTCACACTTCCAGACAAGTACTTTGAAAGATTAACACCTGCATCAATGAGAATCATGGTACCATTGTGACTGGATCATACCTTTCAGCTAACACCTAAATGAATAAGTTCAATGTAACCATTTTGATTGGAAGTCAGTGACTGTACTATTCCCTACCAGTCATTTGAACTGATGAAGCCACTCGGATGAGTGGTGAAACAATTTCAAGAAAAACTAGATACTAGATACTGTATATCATGACCTGGATGAATGAGAATCTTCATAGATATGTTTTTTAGTTTTAAATTTTAGCAGCAATCTGGTTGCTATGTTCTTTTTTACCTTAGGAACCAGGCAGTGGTGTAAATGGGAGACAGGAATATGAATAGGAGAGGGGCTTAATAGAAAGATAAGGAATAAAAAGTAACAATAACAATACATTTGTAAGCTCACAGAGCAATAGTTTTTGGCTGCCGGGGTCAGTGACCCCCATTTGAAAGCTAGAAAGATATAGAAGTAGAAGGCAAATCATTTAAAAACTATACAAAATGCCCAATTTCCAACAAATTGCCCCATACCGAATGTGGCCCCACTGGGGCATACGCACACTGGGAGATGTGACCAATGCTGGGGCCCTGTTACCCAGGAACCAGATCAAACATGCAGATACAGGAGAGCTGCTACCCTGGTTCTCATATTTACAACTTCAACAAGCATTCCGACATCAATTCCAAAGAACTATAGTCCCCTTCGTGCTCACTAAGCTCTAAATCACCCTCCAAAACCCCTCTTCCAAAAAGCTGATCACCACACTATACTCCCTGCTCCTCTCTACCCTCCAATCTCCCTTCCTTACGGCCCAAAAAGCTTGGCACCAAGACATACCGGACCTGAACAGTGAAGATTGGGAGGAAGCGACAGACAGGGCCTATGACTATCTGATATCCACAAGAGACAGGCTAATCCAGTTCAAAATCATACATAAACTCCATCTGACCCCGTTACGACTATGTCGAATGGGAATCCGTGACTCGTCCCAGTGCCCCAAATGTGGTGCCCCGAGGCCAATTACTTTCACTTAATGTGGTCATGCCCACAAATACATCACTTTTGGAACCAGGTTCTAGACCACATCCAAAACACAACAGCCCTACCTAAAATAATCAATCCCAAGGTTTGCCTCTTTGGCATTGTGGATGACACTATTCCTACATTAACATTGCGTATCCTCTACAGAACGCTACTGTTTTATGCCAGGAAAACCATCCTTTCTCAATGGATGGCACATTCTCCCCCAACAATTGCCAGCTGGCTCAATTTAATTAAAACCCTCCTGCCGCTGATACAACTCACCTATATAGCAAGAGGATGCCCTCAAAAGTATGACAAGGTATGGGGAACATGGGCTGAAACCATGGAATAACGTCACATGGTCACCCTTGGGAACTTGAACCCCCACTGGTAATCCCAAACCTTTCCCTCCTGAAATAGGAATTTGAGCACTATTTCGAGTAGGACATTATTGATTGTTTAACCTAATGCAACGTTTGTACTCTGGCATGAAAAGAACGCGTCTGCAGAACCAATGTCAATGTTTTATGTTGTTTTATGTTATAAATGCATAAATAAACACCTTTGAAAAAAAAAAAACTATACAAAATAAACAATGAAGACCAGCTTATAAAACCTTTTTGCTAGACATGAGCAGCATTTGCCTACTTTGACTATATTCAGTAGTATTTTTTGCTTTTATAAGATTTAAGTACAAGAGCCCACTATATGTACACACATCCTTTTAGGCAAGAAGATAAATAACTTTCAGACAGACATGGACAAGACTAATTAATGTCAAAGGTATAATGAAGTTTTCTAAGCTCAGACACAGATCCAGAATACCCAAATGAAAGGTGTTTGGGGTAACTGACATCTTGCCTTTCGAATGTATTTCACGGAATACGATTCACATTAAAATGTATTAAAAGCAGATTTCTTATGCTCCAGTAATCATTTGAGCGCGCCAGTGATGAAAGCCGTACCTGTCTCTGATGTGCCTACTTTTGTGACTCTTTAGTTAGTGGGGGCAACTGAGAACTCAGCAGGAGAGAAGGAACACTTGTAATCACAAAGGGTGGGGGGAAATAATGAAAAACAGTATTACTTTCCATCAGCGAGCTTTATTGCTAACTCGCTATGATTGTTATAGGCAATTACAAAGTATGTCCTGGCAGATCTCTCACAATAGTACAGATCATGATAAAATGTGCTCGAGTTCTCATCTTTGATATTGATCAGAGATGGAAAATGTTGAGAATATGTGCTATTTGTTTATTTAACATATTATTTGTCGCAACCTTTGTTTCTGTAAAAAGACTTAAAGGGGAAGTTTGCTGTTTTTAAACAGTGTTAACTAAAGACTGGCATACAAAAAAGAGACGGGTTGAGCAATGCACATTCCCTGGTCCCCTGTTTCATAAGTAAATTGTCTATGCTAGTGCATGTATTTACAAAAAACAGGGGTTTTTAGTTACAAAGTTATGATCATAAGATTGGTAAGGCACCATACCACGTTAAGGTAAAGCCCGTATGGTGGTCCTATCTATTTACCTGGTCATATTTTTCAAAGGCTGGCACTCCCATGCACTGTAGCCATTCTTGACCTGGGGCTGGTTTGGTCATGGCAATCTCTCTCTATAAAAGCAGAAGGCATGGGAGTGACTAAGCCCTCTGACTCAAACCAGCCCCCAGGTCAAGAATGGCTACTGTGCACGGGAGTGCCAGCCTTTGAAAAATATGACCAGAGGTAAATAGATAGGACCACCATACGGGGTTTACCTTGACATGGTATGGGGCTTACCAATCTTATGATATCTTATCATAACTTTGTAACTAAAAACCCCTGTTTTTTGTAAATACATGCACTAGCATAGATAATTTACTTATGAAACAGGAGACCAGGGAATGTGCATTGATCAATTCCCCTCTCGTTTTTGTATGCTTGTAGTTAATTTGGCCAGATCAGTCGCACTTCCATTGTATTTGTATACTCTATTTATCTTTGGAGCGTTCCCACAACCCCCTTTTGTTTAACTAAAGACTAGTTGCTATAATTTCTTTATTTTAGATATACCCATATATACTCGAGTATAAACCGATCCGAATATAAGCCGAGGTACCCAATTTTACCTAAGAAAACTGGAAAAACGTATTGACTCGAGTATAAGCCTATAGGATGGGAAATGCAGTGGCTATTGCTAAGTTTCAATAATCAAAATAAATACCAATACAATTACATTAAATGAGGCATCAGTGGGGTAAATGTTTTTAAATATTTATTTCAAAGAAAAACAGTAAATTAGCTCTGTAAGTGGAGAAGAGGGCCAAGAAAAACAATATGGTATCAATAATGATACCTTAAGAGTACTACCCCCTTAGCTCAATCAGCAACCAAGCTAAAACACAAAGTTAAAATCATTCAAAACTATATATAGATTATATAGAATATGAAGTGCAATGTCTAGTGCAGAATGGGACAGGTGAGGATGGTAGATGAAGATGAATTTGGGAGCGGCCCAGGGCACTGGAGGGTCTGGTTGCGGGGGGCCTAATTTGCACACAAAAGACAGAGGGTGCTAGTCTGGAGGGACCCATGGCACCCGACTCGAGTATAAGCCGAGGGTGACTTTTTTCAGCACATTTTGGGTGCTGAAAAACTAAGCTTATACTCGAGTATATACAATATATATATATATATATTATATGTTATGTCTTCTGTTTTGACTCTTACAACTACTTGTAGATCCCAGCTTCTTTGATTCCCACAAACCTTTAATTTCCACAAACTGATTAGGAATGCACTGAATCCAGGATTCAGTTCGGGATTCAGCCAAGATTCAGCCTTTTTCAGCAGGATTCGGATTTGGTCGAATCCCCACTCCTGGCCGAACCGAATCCTAAAAATCACAAGAGCAGTAGCCACCAGCAGCCTTAGCCAGCTTAGCCATGCATGGGATGCAGCCAATCACCCTATCATTGTTTATAAGTTCAAGAGGATAAATGCAGTGATATTTTCAGCAAAATCAACAAATAATTAATATCTGAAAAATAAAAGGCAATACATTGCACTCCTTATGTGATTCAATTATTTTTAGTGAAAATAAAACCTATGTAATCTCATGCACAGTGGTTTGTTGGCTGCTTTGCACTGTTGCTGTTCTTGATGGATTATCTGCGGCTAAAAATGAGTTTTGCCTAATGATATATTAGAGATTGGTTGATGCACTGTTACAGTCTCAAATTAGGAGAAGTTTGCAATGAATATAGAATAAGTAAATATTGGTTGCAGCCAGTCAGTGGGAGGCGGCCCTTTGTTGAACTTCAAGGAAAACTATACCCCAAGAATGAATACAATACAGTAAATATTGCCTCTTTACATCTTTTACTTTGTGCCACCATTTTGTGCTAGTCTCTGTGCTCCCTCGCCCGACAGGAAATAATGCAGCTTTAACTGTAACAGGAAGTAGTGTGGGAGTAAAAAGACATAATTTTGCCCATTAATTGGCTGATGGCACGGAACATGTAAGTGTGCCCTTGGTTTGTTTCTGTGCGCCATTAATCTTATGAGACCAGGAGGCGGCCCTCACACTAAAAAAAATAATTCTAAATTCATTTCTTTTGTGTTTGTCAAGTAGCAAACTTCACTTACACTATATAAATTATTTAAATCTTGTTTCCTTCGGTCTTGGAATGACACAATTACAGGAAGGTGCCATTTTGTGGGTGCTGTTATTAAGGCAAGCTTTGTATTACACCAAAATCTTGTGTATGTACTTAAATAAGGGACCTGATACCCATGCCCATGCATAGATACACTGGTTAGATGGTAAGAAGGGAGGGAGCTTGTGTGGACTGCACTGATATCTAGGAAGTGCGAAATGGAAAGTGAAGGAACTGTCATATACTTTTATGAAAATGGTTAGATAAAGCAGGGTTTTACTTATGAGCTGGTTTATGGGATATAGTTTTATATACAGTACCTACATTGTTCAGTTTTCCTTTTCACATGTTGCCTTCTACTAAGAAAATGACCCCTAATGACTATTTCAGGGCTTGGATGGCCAAATATGGCAAAGATTTGCCATTCTGTGATATAGTTTGAGAGCTGATCTGTATGCCTACAGCCAGCTTTATATGGTATTTGGAAGTCGATGGGCCATTTGTTGCCTTTTTTATAGATGTCATGTTCTGCCTATGCACACTTCTTCTCTAATTAACGTCTTCATGCAGTCGGGAACAGCTTACAGCGTCTACAAACCTTTCCGGCCACAAGCTGTAGCATATAGAGTTGTTAGTAACAGTTGTTGGCTAAAAGTAAGACACACACAACCTTATTAGGGATCTCAGGATAGATGCTAATTGCTGGCCTGTGCGATCATTGCATTTGGTTGCCTAGCAACCTCGTCAGGAGCGTGAAATTCTCACTGTACAAACTCTCCAACTTCGGAACAAATCTGCAGGCAGGTACAGTAATTGGCTTTGGGTCAAAACCAAGACAGATTAATGATCCGCGCTGCTTTATTAATACTAATTCTGATCCAGCAAGTGCATTTTACATTGCTGACGGAAAGAAAAAGTTAATGTTTATTCTGCTCACTTGTACATTAACCTGCTGATTTTTTTCCAACTTTGACAGTAAGGGTGTCGGCTGACTGAGCATTTTGTCTTTTTGTGCCAAGGGGCAAAACAATAGAAATTGCCATTTTCCTATTCAAAGCCCAAACCCTGTCCTGTTTGTAGATTGTAAGCTCTTTTGGGCAGGGCTCTCTTCACCTCTTGTATCGGTTATTGATTGCTTTATATGTTACTCCGTAGTATGTCCAATGTATGAAACCCACTTATTGTACAGCGCTGGGGAATATGTTGGCACTTTATAAATAAATAATAATGATAATAATTGATGGCTGCTTATCCCTAAAATGCAGTAGGATGCCCCTGAGATTGTAGATTTTTATATGTAAAAAGAATTCTGAGGTTTGGGTCCATGTTTCCTATCATTTATTGGTGAACGTGGCTTGAAGGGCACCTAGACTACCTCAAACTGTTCAGCCAATTAGTGGCATATTTTTACACCTCATACAGACTTGCGGCAAAACTCTGGTTTTCAGTGTGTGTGGGAAAAAAACAAAAAAGTCCATTGACTTCAATGCATTTGGCATGAGAAAAAAATGCCCATTGACTCCAATGCATTTAGAATGAGAAGAAAACGCCCATTGACTCCAATGCATTTGGAATGAGAAGAAAACGCCCATTGACTCCAATGCATTTGGAATGAGAAGAAAACACCCATTGACTCCAATGCATTTGGAATGAGAAAAAAAAATGCCCATTGACTCCAATGCATTCGGCGTGAGAAAAAAAACGCCCATTGTCTCCAATGCATTTGGCATGAGAAGAAATGTCCATTGACTCCAATGCATTTGGCATGAGAAGAAATGTCCATTGACTCCAATGCATTTGGCGTAAGAAACAATGTCCATTGACTCCAATGCATTTGGCGTGAGAAACAATGTCCATTGGACTCCAATGCATTTGGCGTGAGAAACAATGTCCATTGACTCCAATGCATTTGGCGTGAGAAACAATGTCCATTGACTCCAATGCATTTGGCGTGAGAAACAATGTCCATTGACTCCAATGCATTTGGCGTGAGAAACAATGTCCATTGACTCCAATGCATTTGGCGTGAGAAACAATGTCCATTGACTCCAATGCATTTGGCGTGAGAAGAAATGTCCATTGACCCCAATGCATTTGGCACAAGAAAAACATGGCTATTGATTCCAACATGTTTCACCATTCCTTGAATTTTTCCACAGTTTTGTGAAATATTTGGCAAAGCTAAAGGGGCCAGTTTAACTCCTAACTAGATATAACTGCTCACATCACTAGTGTGAATTGAAACTTCATTGCATACTCCAAGGTAAGTGTGAGAGGGTTTGATAAAGTTCCCCCTCCCATTTCTTTCCTATATAACAAATTGGTACTGATGTGTTATGTCTGAAAGATGTGAAGAGCCAGAGATCCCTGTAAATAGGTCATTATGTCTAAAGTAAGAAGTGTAAAAACATGCCATTCCCTATTAGCGCTACTTAATTGGAAAACAATATTTGAAGTATGGGGAGAACCCTTTGTCAACATAATATTTATTTGCTTCATGTTGCATAAATGAAGCGTCTGTGCTCCCCCATGAATAGAGCATTACCTGTATTCAGAAGTGTTGTATTCATGGGGACAGGCTAGGGGAGGTATCCAGGAATCCCCCATCCCACCAACTATCTGCCCCCCAATGCGGGTGTCATTCAGACATGCAAATTAGGCAGCACCAGTGGTTGCAGGATGCTAAAAGCCCTGTGCTATGCCCAGTGGCATAACTAGATATTACTGGGCCCCACAGAAAATTACATTTAGGGACCCAAAACAATTGTAAGTTGACCTACTGTATTATAGCATGATATTGATCATTAATTAGGGCCTCATTGGGCCCTCTACACTCCTGGGCCCTCCTGCAATCGCAGGGTCTGCTCCTGTGTAGTTATGCCTCTGGCTATGCCCTTATACCAATCCAACACGAGGTGCAGCACATAAGTGAGCCCTAAACACAAGAGCTTACTAAATTACCACTAAGGGGTGTTATTTTATGCCCCTTAGTGCTCTAGCACTTGCTTCCAGCTCATACATAAAAGCAGCTCTATATCTATGCTTGCATAAAAACAGTGCTACAACTTATTAATGACCCAATTATAATGGGTACAGTGGTCAGCAGACTTTGACTTTGCCAAGCAATCCCATTTTAAGCATAGTTCAGATACAGGGTTATGTCTGTTTTATTGACCTATGAAATAAAACGATACTGTTTGCTTATTAAATAGTTTATCAGCCAGTAACACATTAAAAGGCAGTGGGAACTTTGAGTAAAATGAATGCAATGTATTTTGGTTAGAAACCAAATTAATCAGAGCAGGGCAATAGATTGTATGCAGTTTGGGATTTGATAAGAAAGAGCCTTTCTTCTTAAGGCTGAGATGCCTTCCTAACAACCTTATGCGGGGGATAGTCAGTGTGCAGCCAGATAATGATCTCTTCTACTTTTAACTCTGTCCCATTCCGGCCGCCCCTTGTACTCTGTGCCAGCTGAGCGTATGATGTGCCTCTGGCTTCAGGGGCAGGCAGAGTGATATCCACCAGCTGGAGGAAAAGGAACAGCAGGAGGGCAGGGTAACAGGTGGGCAAAGGTTGGAAAAGCCATGATGAGTTTGGGTACAGCAGCTGTTCTGTAACCTGTAGAGATTAAGCTTTGTCCAAGGAAGCATATGCTAAGGGGAAGCGTGGCTCTAAGCTAGTCTGAAGAGTCTCACCAGAAAACCTGCCAGCATAGGGAATGAGGCACAGTTCAGAAGAACCTTGTTATGGGAATAATCATGGCAGGCTTGTATTCACTGATACATTCAGCAGCAGTTACATCTACTGTATATAAATGCGCTGAATGCACCACATTCAGCTTCTACTAATAACTTGTCAGTTAATTATCTAATCTAGCTATCAGCAATCTTCAATAGGCAAAGCTAACAAATGAAGGAATCCGCCCCCCCCCCACCCCACCCTTTGCTTGTGTCTATTCTATGATTGCCAAAAAAATAGAAAGAGAGACCACTTGCAAAAACTGATTGCATTTATTCCATGGGTTTAAGCAAGACACCACAAACACCCTGCACAATGTTTCTGGGGTGTGTTACCCTATCCCTTCCTCAGGTGAATTGGGTAACACACCCCCGAAACTTTGTGCAGTTTTTAATTGCAAGTGGTCTCTCTTTCTATTTTTTTTTGGCATATGATACTGGTGGGAAGGTACCAGGAGTATCCACTTGCTAGGAGGATTTGGGGGGGGGGAGTCACACAGGGTGAGGGTGGCAGAGGGTACCATTACTCTGAGCTCCAGGGGAAAGTGAAATTGGGTAATTGACATGGAGCATGAGTAGCTTGGAAATCGCTTCTTGGCCTTTTGGCTAAGATCAAGTGTAGGAGCCTTACAGCTGGAGCCTTACAAAGGCAATAAATGGCACTGCACCCGCACACTTGAGCACTTTTTTTGTGTTTTATTTGTGCACACTGGATGGGTGTCATAGTCCTTTGGGCTTGACCCAGGCCAATATTTACACGGACTTCCCCTAGCTGCAAGGTGAAGGGAAGTCCAACCACCTGCTGGAGTTCACCCTAACTTTGGCGAAGGTGGACCTACTCGCCCATGCTGTTCGTTGGCGGATGCCTTGGACACATGAGCATCGGAGCCCATGCCTTTGGGTAGGACTTACTGGTGATGAGTATCTTGGTAGGCCTGGGGTCCTGGTGAGAAGGTAGTCAGCCTTGCTTTAGGGCAGGGAGAAAGCAGGCATGACCCAAGTGTTACATGGGAATTCGGTATTTCCCCTTTGGAGGCGAGTAAGTATTGATGGTTATGTAAATATTTGTTATACAAAGGGTTCTGTTACAAGTCTAGAATGTTATACATGTT
Organism: Xenopus tropicalis; assembly: GCF_000004195.4. Classification (NCBI taxonomy): domain Eukaryota; kingdom Metazoa; phylum Chordata; class Amphibia; order Anura; family Pipidae; genus Xenopus; species Xenopus tropicalis. The sequence continues at coordinate 120,824,340 of NC_030679.2, forward strand.
AAATTATTTTAAATGTTATGGTTAATAAAATGTTAAGTACAGCCTTAGAGTGTCTGAGTTTCTTTATTGGATCAAATAATCTGCATCTAGTACAAACAGTGATGTAAGAATATTTATTTACAATCACAAGTGCCTGCATTGAAGCCATTCATAATACTACTTGTATTTGTGCCACACATGCCCCTGCCACTTGTGAGTAATTGTGGAGAGGGCCAAAGCACATGGCACTAGTTCCAGTGTTCCGCTAGCAAAATTGCGCCTACAAGAGCTACTGACTTGTGGCAAGCAAATTGGCTGCTTACTTGGAATTAATGACATGCTGGAAATGATGCCATTGTAGCACAAATACAGAGGAAACTGTGTACATTGCTATTTGTTAAATGCACACTACTTTTCAATTCATTTTGGTACATTGCTTGCCAGTTAGAGTGAAGGCAATTCAAGGTGGCCATACATTCACCAATACAAAATGAGGTTTCATACAATATTTGGTGTGTGTATGTAAAGGGACGAGGCAACCGACAATAGCAAAAGCCTTGGACAGCGGTTGTCTCCACAATCCGCCCAGATGGAAATCTTTTATCGGCCTCCTTTGGAGGCAACTGAACATCAGCAAAACGTTAATGCTGAATCGTCAGATAGAGGTACATTTTTTTTGCTTCTTCCTGCATATCTGGCGATTCAGCTCTTAACGTTAGTAAAGAAAAGAAACCATGGCCACATTTCATGTGTGCCAGCAATTATGATAGAACTATGAGGAAAAACTGCATTGTGGGTAAAACAACATGCCGATTTGTGTCTGAAAATTTAGCACTGTGACAGGCGCAAAGTTTTATTTTGCATTGTGGAAAAAATATAGTGGGTGGTGCCAAGGCACAATCCTCATAGTAAATAAGGTTCATAATCTCCTTATAACACAAAATTCATGGACTAATATCCAACTTGTTTATTATTTCAACATATCAAGAATAATGAGGTTTATACACATAATATAATGCACTTACTGTATAGTAATACAAATAACAGAATAGGGGTGAAACAAGTAGTGCAAAATAAGTGGCAGAAGGAGAAAAAATAGGCTGAGTGAAATGCCATTACCAATAAAACACCCACTTATAAACATTTAATTAAAGCAAAAAAAGAAAAAAAAACCTTGAAAAAAAGTGAATTTTAACCATGAACTTTAAATGATATCTTAAAATCTTCCATCCCTCTCCTGACAGAGCCTCCTATGTTACCTTGATCTAAAAACCTTCTATAAAAGCATAACGCCGGAACTTGTACAACAGTATCACCATCTATCAGAATCCAGGAAATAAGCACAATAAAGAAGGCAGCCCAGCAATGGATCTGTCTTGTAGCTATTTGTGTAATTGTTGCAATGGATAAAGCTTGGCAGGTCCAGAAAGTAAATGTAGGATGTTGGAAGTGTTGGGCTGCCCTGCAACCCCAGCCAGGTCCTCCTGAGCAAAACTAATTTGTCTTAATGTCAGCGACCGTGACAGAAACTATGTTAGATTTATGATTCCGGCCCTTGGTGTCAAACAGAAAAATGCATTGCATGGAAGCGTGCATTGCGTTTATGGCCAATTAGAATCCAGTCAGTTACTGCTGTTCTCTCCAAAGTTAGTGAGAAAACAGCAAGCCATCCATCCTATCTGCTGCAACCTCTCACCCCCTCCCAGCCATCCTCTGCTGACATGTGAAGCTATTGAAGGACTACCAGGAGGTCCATGGGGAAAGTGACAAAATGGCTGTTTAGTGTTTAGTTAGGGGAAGTAATCAATGGACCTTAAGTGCTCACGACTGGGCAGTTGCTTCCCACTTTACAGGTTTTATGTTTCCAGCACAAAATCATAGAACTGGATATCACTTATTACTATTTCGTAAAGGTCAGATTTGCTGCGAAAGCCAGATTTTCCCCATATAACTCTGATATTAGGCATCCAGCCAAGCTAGAATATCTACTAACACTCATCATGCCAGGAGAAATACAGCAACAGCAAATATTCCCTAGTCTGCAAAAGAAAATCTGACAAATGGGAAAATACAACATGGATGGAAACCAAAGGCAAAAGGGTTACAGAACACAAGAGCTTGAAGTTTCTTTACTGGATTAGTGTTCTTTTTAGGGAAAAAAAGCCACATCCCCAGGAAGAAAAAGTAGCACTTCATTCCAAAGTGTCTTTAGCATAGGTAAGAAAGATGGCTGCACTACGAAGTTATCGATTGAATTTACTGGGACTGCTTAAAAATTGCTATTACTTGTCCTTTAAAAGGCCACTAAACATATAAGGGCTTATTTACAACCACAGCCACAACAGCAATTATGCAAAAATGGACAAACCATACCCTCCCCGAACTTGCAAGTATTTGCAAGTGCCATTCCATACATCAAGTTTATTCCGCTGAATCACTCACAAGTGTGCCTAGTGTTGCATAAGGAACCCTGGAGATACCTCCACCATAGTGATGAGCTATTCTGTTGCATTTCGCTTCATTGAAAACTGTGCAAAACTACAAAAACAATTTACGAAATGGCGAAACGTTTGAGAAACGCAGGTATGGCGTGCAACTATTTTTTATACGACCGCACTATTTTTTTTATAACTATTTTTTACACTATTTTGGTGTGACCGCAACTTTTTTGACACATGACAAATTTTTTTGCACCAAATTTTTGCAGAAGTTTCACAAAACAATTTGCCAATGGCGAAATGCGGAAATTCGCTGCAAATTCATGCCTGGCAAAAAAAAAAAATGCTCATCACTACTCCACCACAAAGGTGGCAGTAATTCCAAGGTTTTTACTGCAAGCTGCATCAAAAGGCCCAACAGATTTGCAGCTAAAGAATCATGTGTATGCGTGATTTTAACTCAAATCCTTAGAAATGGCGCATTCCCCGCTCAAAAAATGTGTTTTTACTTCACTGTAAAACCCAGTCCCAGTATCTTTCATGCAAAGAAGTTCAGGCTACTGGATTCCAAACATAGGTAACAGCCAAAAAAGGAGAGTGTGATCCGATTCTACAGGAGTGTGGTAAGAAGTACATTAGAGGGGATTATAGGCAGATAGGGGATGTTATTTTTTCCCATAAAAACGATCAGCGCACCAGAGGCCCCCCCTTTAGATTGAAGGAACGGAACAGCGTAGGTGGTTTTTCATGGTGAGGGCAGTGAGATTGGGGAATGCCCTTCCTAGAGATGGGGTAATGGCAGAGTCTGTTAATGACTATAAGAGGGGCCTGGATGAGTTCTTGAACAAGCATAATATCCAAGGCTATTGTGATACTAATATCTACAGTTAGTATTGATGTTGGTATATATGGTTTATGTATGTGAGTGTATAGATAGGCCAATGTAAGTATGTAACTATGTAAGAAAAGGGTTACAGACTCTATAGGACAAATAAATTAGGTTGAGGAGACTGCCTCATACAGACAAAAGCAAACAAAAGGAATTCTGGGAGTGAATTCCAAACTCTTAAAAAAATCCCATTTACATGGGTTTATCCTATAGGCTACAGCTCACCCACTGGGTTTGAAGCTGAAGCCAGGACAATAGCTGATCAGATTCCCAACTACACTGATGAGCCCCCAAGAAGGGCAAAACCGGTCTGTAGTTGGGAATCTGATCAGCTATTGTCCTGGCTTCAGCTTCAAACCCAGTGGGTGAGCTGTAGCCTATAGGATAAACCCATGTAAATGGGATTTTTTTAAGAGTTTGGAATTCACTCCCAGAATTCCTTTTGTTTAGACTCTATAGGAGACAGCCTTTCTATAACTCTGAGCTTTCTGGATATCAGGTTTCTGTATGGAAAACGTAAAAAAAATAACAATTGTTTATTTATATAAGACTTTAAGGGGTCTTGCTTTCCTGCTTTCCAGCTAACAGATACCACACCTACATAATAGAGGGCTAATTTACAACCAAAGTCACGTCAGTGATCATACACAAATGGATGCAACATGTTGCTCCCTGCACTTTGCTTGGCACCATATTATTCTTTTCTGCATTGGGTGTTGTGTATCTATTGACACAGGGGAACTCTGGAGCTACCACCACCTTCAGGCTGCAGTTTGCACCAATTGGCACAGCAGACTAATAATGCAGAGCCCAGTCCCAGTGCATAGCAATAAGACTTACATATAACAGAGCAGTTGTATGGAGACCGCTCTTCTACAGACAAAATAGCTGGGTAAATGGCACTCTGCCTAGCAATGAGTCGGTTAAAGAAAGAAATCCATCTGAAGCTGAGCAGTACAGCGGTGCTTCTCCTGATGATAATCTTTACAAGCCAGGCTCCTTGCTGCAGGATTCCACTTTTTGGTTCTATTAAACTTTACAAGCCCATTTTTAGCTGATACAAAATATGTGTGTCTTTTAAGGCTAACATTTCTTTTCCTGTAACTACCTTATAGCTCTAGCCTTGCGGAATCATATCGGCCATAAACTAGGAGTTTTAGTCCACTGACTTTTAAAGAACAACCAATTATTCAGGTATGTAACAGAGCTATAAGGCACACCAGTTTATGATGGATTTATGTTATAAATAAGTAATGCTGCAGTATTGCAGTGGCTTTTCCATCTGGGAAAGGGAGCTTTTCTTATATATTATATCCACATTTTATTTCTAAAGAAATGTCTATATGTGACTGCCTTTTAGTCTTTTGTTTACACCAGTACTACTGTCTTCATTGACATCTTGAAATCTCCAAATGGGGGTATGCAAAGTAGTTCCAGTACTCCAGGATTAGAGCTCAACTACAGCTACTGAATCATAGGAACAACTGCTGCAGAGATTTTATTTGTCATAGATAGTAATGAGCGATTTTTTTTTTTGGCAGGCATGGATTTGCAGCGATATTCCACATTTCACATCAGTGATTTTTTTCTCAGTGGTGCAAAATGTAACTGTGGGAAATTTGCGGTCGCATAAAAAAAAAAAAGTTGAGGTTGTGTAAAAAGAATTGATCGTTTTGCGAATTTTATCCAATGGTTTGCAAATTTTTTGCCAAACCGAAACAGGATAGACCTATAGAGACCCAATAAATAAAGCCGCCATCCTCACCTTTGTATTCTACAGTGTTTTGGATGCCCCTCTCTATTGATGTCATGGAGCAGGATCATAATGCGCTATTGAGGGACTCGGGCACATCTACTGGGCACTTGCTCTGGCATAGAGCTTCTTCAGGGTTGCATATAGATGGAGTGAGCCAAGAATTATATAATAATATAAGTGCAATTTTTTGGGAGAGGACATTTTGTTTTTTGAGAGATTGTGTACCTCTGCCCTAAGATACAAACTATGTTGGCTAATGACTTTTTATCAGCAAAAACACGTCTCACTCGGGATGGACAAAATCATTTGCACGGATAAAATTTGCCACGCATCGCCTTCTCTGACGCACGTGTTGGTATTTGCCATGAAGAGTGAAGGGTGAGATTAGAAGTAAAGATAAACAGTTTGTAGCAGTATTTTACAGTTTAAAGGAAAAATGAGGACTGCACTACTGCTGAACCACTTCTGAACCAACTGGACCACAGATTGCTCCAGCTGGTTCATATTAGTTTGAATATTTGGAGCTGGGGCATTAGACTGTTTCAATAACTATCCACATCTTGGACAAAATATTGAATCCTATATGTTAGATTTATCTTCAAACTTAACTAAATCACTTTAGTAACACATACAAATGATGCATAATAGAATTTGTACTCAGGGACATCAGCTTTATAAAGAATTGATCCTCATTAAGTGTCATTATCTATCTATCTGTCTATCATCTATCTATCTATCTATCTATCTATCTATCTATCTATCTATCTATCTATTTATCATCTATCTATCTATCTCCATCTATTTATATATCTATCTATATCTATCTATCTATTTATCTATCTATTTATCTACCTACCTGATATTCTCTTCCATTAAACATACAAATATATGTAGAAAGCCAGGCATACACAAAAAAATGAGGGATTGTGGGAGCACTACAAGGCTAAGTACAATGGAAGTGCTACTGATCTGGCCAAATCAACTACAAACAAAAGAGACAAATGAATTGATAAATGCACATTCCCTGGTCCCCTGTTTTCCAAGTAATTTAGTATCTATGCTAGTGCATGCATTTTGAAAAACAGGGGTTTTTATTTACAAAATAATGATCATAAATTTGACTAGATATCATACCACGTCAAGGTAAACCCCATATGGTGGTCATAACTGTTTACCTCTAGTCACATTAAGGGGCTGATTTACTAAGACACGAATTCGAATCCGAATTGGAAAAATTCCGATTGGAAACGAACATTTTGCGACTTTTTCGTATTTTTTGCGATTTTTTCGGCGTCTTTATGATTTTTGCGAAAAAACGCGAGTTTTTCGTAGCCATTCCGAAAGTTGCGCAAAGTCGCGATTTTTTCGTAGCGTTAAAACTTGTGCGAAAAGTCGCGCCTTTTTCGTAGCGTTAAAACTTAAAAGACGCAACAAGTTTTAACGCTACGAAAAAATCACGACTTTGTGCAACTTTCGGAATGGCTACGAAAAACTTGCGTTTTTTCGCAAAAATCGTAAAGACGCCGAAAAAATCCCAAAAAATACGAAAAAAATCGCAAAATACCGATCATTACGAAAAAAACGCAATCGGACGCATTCGGCCCGTTCGTGGGTTAGTAAATGTGCCCCTAAGTGTCTCCTAACCAAGGCACTGGTTTCACTGGGCTTTCAACCCCTCCATGCCTTGCGGCTTGTAAAGGAGAGTAATGGCCCAAACCAACACCCATTTTTAAAGGCACAAGACCACCATTATGCATCAGGCATAGTAAACCACCCAGTTTATGCAGATCTTGCTGCCAGGATGCTACCTCCTGGGTAGAATTAATTGGATGCCCCTTTTCTGCAATGCGTTCACCAAGCACATCCAGATGCTTTACTTAACATTTACCTTTGCTTGCCCTTGTGTACAGAGTGCACATTGAGTAAAAGGTGCAGAAAGCGAAGTTGTACCATGGCCAAGTGCTGTTTGTGTTGGTAGTGATTCTGAGCCCACTCATAGTAAATGAAGCCTTGTATATTTTATGAATTCAATACCTATCAGTTCCTATAAACCTCCATAATCTGTTACAACTAGAGAGATTGATAGCTGCTACAGGTAGATTTACAAATGTGCAGTCATTTGAGAGGTATTTTTTTATGTCTACCAAAAATGAACCCTGAGTAGACATTCAAAGCTAGTTTCCTAGGAGTGAGGTGGCAAGGATCAGAGTTTTCCATCCTTATTGTTACATTAGTATAAAGGCTAAGATAGTGTGGGTCTTTCTGCACTAGTGATATCAGAAGATACCAGAATTCTACATGTTTTATTTTTACAATATCCAAAGAATGCAATAAATAACCAGACTCAACCCAAGGCAAGAAGATAATGAAAAAAAACATTGAAAAAAAACATCTATGGCGCTGGAAGGTTTTTCTTTATTATTATTGTGATTGATTACAAACAAAAACTGTAAAGTTGTTTTATATGTGGCCAGAAATGTATCCAAGGCTTCACGGTTGCATGATATCTTAGCAGAGTTAATGGTCTGGATTCTTAAAAAGAAGCACAAACTAACAGAGAATATATTTAATCATTAGTCAACATGCGGCTGAATTAATATTGCTCAGAATAACAAATTACCGAAGAAACCATTCATTTATTTTTATTTAATGGAAATAGAGACACTGGTTTCAGAGAGCTTTTTTTTTCAAATTATGCATTTTGTCAACAGCAATAGAAATAGCAAGCAATGTGGAGGCATTTTTAATAGTTGCTGACAACAGCTTACCATTGGGAGCATCAAGATTCAACCTTACGCATTGTCTGCTGCCTGCAGGTCATCTCTGGCTTCAAAAAGAGTCCTTATTTATTTGCCTACTGCCAGCTTTTTAAATTTAAAATGGCTGCCAAGGGCACTGTATGTTTACAGAGATAAGGTTGGAAGGGGGCAAAATGTTATGTAAAAAAAAGACAATGTCAGGAGTCACTGACAAGTCCGAGATCAAAATTTAGAGAAGCAGTTAGAAATGTGGTGGGTTGAGCAATTAACTGGCTGGAGAAGACACAGAAACACGAATGGAAACTGGGGCCAACATGAGAGCATAGAAACTAAAAAATGATCAAGTGGACAGTAGAAGTAGACTTTAGGGCTCATTTATGGCAACTTGAGTTGTGCCTAAAACCCCTTTCATTAAAGTTACCTGAAAGTTACCTGCACTTCAGTACAGTAGCACCAGCTCTCAGTCCTTCCTGTCTTCTGTTCCGAATCAGGCACTACTGCACCTACTCATGCAAGGGAAGCCTGAAGCTACCACCACATTCTGAGCAATAAGCGCTGAAAGTATAGGGCAGACATGTCAATGGCATGACAAACATAGAAAATGAAACCAGGCAGATTTACAAAATATTTGGTGCCCAATATGTAATATATGTATATGTAAATATGTAAATGGCTTTTCCACTAAGGTCTCAAGCTCACCCAGTACAGGCTTTCATGTTCATGTAACCCTTTCTTGGCACAATCACTTATTTTTGGGCTGTATACAGGAGATTTTCGTTCTCTTTGAATACTGGGAACTGGGATTTAGCGCAGTGCCTCCACCTAGTCGATACTGAGGAACACACCTCAAGGGACTTTCCACTAGGAATAATCACACACAGTTGCAGAAATATCAAACTTTATATAACTGTTGAAATAGAATGTAAAACAACTTTAGGGATAACTGAATTTCCTGCCCTGAGGAACTTCAGTCTATCAACTCCTGGCACAGTCTCTGTAGGTGCCAAGTCCCAACTTGGATCCGGATAGACCCCAACCCTTAAATCAGTTCAGTCCCTTCCCCAAGAGCTCTTAAGTCCCCCCAGGTAGCGCTACCTGCCCCAGAGTACCTTCCCTTTTGGAAGGGTGGCTGCTCCCACGTAGCAGGCAAACAAGCAATACCTGTCCTCACCAGGGGACACACACGATTCCACCAAGGACTTTGTAATCCTTGGCAACCCAGGAGACTCTTGGGCCCGCCCCTTGATTTTTGGCTCCAAACTTAAGCACACCTCCTCCCAGAAGTGCACTGGGACATCCAGCCAATCGGGTCCCTCCCCAGTCTGTAGCTAGGCTGGATGATGTCACAGACTGAGAAACAGGGGACAGAGTTCTCTGATCCCCTACATTCATAACTAGGAGAGAATGTTTGACACTGTTTTACCTGTGCCATCATCACATGCACATACAATCTCCTGTCTTGAACTCCCAGAGCTTTTTTATTTCCTGAAATGCAGCAGTAATTAGACCTGGAGATATACTGGTTGCCCAGGATCCACCCCTGGAGTCCTCTACATATCTGCCCCTTCTGCCTCAAGAAGAAGTGTAGGCACCACCTGTTACTAAACTTTGCACCCAGTAAACTTTGCACCTAGTTCCTAGGTTGGTCTCGACAGTGAAACTGAAATCTCTCTACCATCTCTTCTAGTTGCTCTGCCATTTTTAGGTCCCCATGGCTCACCTATCTCTGGAGATTGAAGGGAACAGACAACAAATACTGGTCCAACACAACCTGCTCCACTACAGAGTATATTTTATCTTAGCAATTTGTAGACTTGGGTTTAACTTTATTTTGAAGTCCAACATTTGACCAGGACTCCTCTACATTGCTGCATCAGCAATAGTACCACAAATATCTAGAACAACCATTCAACCAAAAATCTTCCCCACCTGACTCTCAAGCTGGCCTTTTAGGGGATCTTGAAGAACACAAACAAAAAAGCATCTCACAAAATTTTACCCTATTCACACTATTTGTGCAAAGGCAATAGTATCATATTGTCAAAGATTTATATAACTAGTGATTATATTACAGTACAAATGTAAATACAAAATGTATTTATTCCTATATATTTTAGGGGATGAGTGGGAATGAGAAAATTAAGTATAAAGAGAATTAGGAGAGGTGTGGGAAAAAGAATGGGACACACAAAATCAACAACAATTTTATGGTCAGCATTGACCTCTTCAGATTTCTGTTGGCAATACAATCAGTCAGATTAGAACTGTGGTACAAACATAATTTGGCATAAGGTCTTGTTAGAGATGTCTATCTTTTGAAGCTCAGACAGCTCTTTCAACCTTTGTGCACATGTGATTATTATTTACAGACCACTCTCTGACACCTCCATTGCTACATTGCTTTCTAACTTTCAGCTTAAGCTGGCCATACACGTGGCGATCTCACGATGTTTCGTACGACCGTCGGTCGCACGAAACATCGTCAGATCCGCCACACACCATTCAGGGCTGAATCGGCAGGTAAGGAGGTAGAAACAATAGGATTTCTACCTCCTTCTGCCGATTCAGCTCTGAAGGGAGAATTTTGGTCAGGCGCCTTCTATGGCGCCCGATCAAAATTTTCTAACTTGGCCGATCGGCGAGCCGACCGATTTCAGCAGCTTCCTGCGATATCGGTCGGCTCGCTGACATGCCATACACGCACCGATTATCGTACGAAACGAGGTTTCGTACGATAATATCGGTGCGTGTATGGCCACCTTTAGTCTCTAATTGTTTTCTCTGCACCAAGAACCCTACTGTTATCTTAGGTGATTTTAACTGCCATATAGATGGCCCCACTCTTAGCTTTGGCCTTCTCACTGTCTGCTCTAGATAAGCTCTAAGGAACAAGGTTAAATTTCAAGCCTTTGCCTTTTCCAACTCAGCAGGCAGCAATGAGGCAGATTTGCCTCTTTATATATTTACAGGTGTGACCTTCCTGTTGTACCCTTGGTTAAAGAAATTTGTCAGTAAATCTTTCCAAGAAGCAATTGCTTGAAGTGCATTGCCCAATAAGAATGTAAGTCTATGATGTGGCATATGTCTAAGCAACAAAATGCTTAAATGTTGCACCACATGACATAGCCATTTTTCAATTCCAATGTCTTCCTTTTCAATATTCACTTTTCAATACCTACTGTAGAACTTCATTCTATTTTCTAGTATTGACTTCCATCACCTTACAACTATAGCCTAATCATGCTCATAAGACAGCATCCCTATATACAACATGCAGAGGGCATGTGAAGGAAATCCCATACAAATCTGACTTTCTCCTCTATAAATGTCTCCATGGCTGAATGACAGCCTCTCACAGACCAAGCAAAATTACAGACCTACATTCAAACAATAATTCTTCACCAACATATTCATTAAGCTCTATACACTCTACTCAGGCCAATTTCCCCAGAAACAGACTTCTATTCAAATGGCAGTTAGCTCCATAAAAACAGGTAATGATTCACTATTTTTAGTTCATGTCATCACTAATTTTGCACTTGGCATAAACCATTGAACCTTTTTAAGCCAGTGGCAGACACATGTGATGTCACCTTCACTCTCCCATATGTGTGATGTCATTTACAATTAGGCAACTTATCTGTAGATAATACAATCGCTGTTAAAAATTTAATTAGGAAAGCTCTGCTTTGCAGCCTGCCAAAGATGACTTGTTTTGAAATTTTTTCGCAGACTGTGGTCCTTTTGGAGAGGTTTGAACTCAGTAGCCTTCCTCCCACAATGTAGGTTTTGAACACTTCACAAAAACAACTTTTGGACCCGCGCCACAGATTTAACAGCCTGCTTTCCAGCAAATAATTCTGGCCCATCCGGTAGGCTTTTTTGCATTAGTGCCAGAAAAAGAGGTCTCATCTGTCCCTTGGAGAACCTTGTATGGTTTATAAACAGAATTTGTGGAAACTGTGTTTTGTTTTGTATAGCTTATATAGCTATCAGAAATCCACAATGGGAAGTTAATGTTTAAATGTTTTTTTCTTGACTGTTTTCAAATCCTTCATGGCTCAGTCTTAAAGACATCTTCTCTCTCATAGTAATCTGCAGATTAACCCATTTCCTTCCTTCCCTGTTCCCTCTACCCTCTGCTCTTCCCCTTTACCTTATTGCTTTCCTTTGAGTTTTATAACTCATTTATTTGGTGTTTCTCTTGCTCCTGCTCTTTATATCAATGCCTTTCACCTGGAAGTACACAGTTTAAGCTGACAGCATGACATTATCTTTATTTAGAATGCATTTCAGGTTGAATTTGTATTAATTAAAATACCTTTCTATTCATAGGTTATATGAGAGCATATTTGCATGCTAATTGTGCATAGTGTGCAATTCATTAACTATAAGCTCTTGGTTATCCAATCATCATATTGTGATAGACCTATACATAGGACTGCGGTACCAGCCAGGGACATAAATATTCATGTGCATAAAGCTACCCATACACGCACCAATATTATTGTACAAAATGACGTTGCATACAATATTCAGTGCATGTATGGTGGATCAACAAGATGACCGTTATCACAAAAGCCTTGGATATTGTCTGTCTCCTCGATTTGATGGGCCATTGAATGCGCCTGCACAAAAGCTGCATTTAGGGCTGAATTGTCAGATAGGGCAGAATTCCTATTGTTTCTACCTCCATATCTGACAATTCAGCCCTGAATGTCAGTGGAGGGTACAAACGATCTTTTCTGCTATCAATGGTCGCAGTAAAGATTGTACTTGTTAAGTGTATGGCCACCTTAAGAGAAATACCATTTCTAGCTTTATGTTGATAATAGCATAACTATCTAAAACAAATCTCTTCCCTTGAAGTGAAACTCTGTTTAATGAAAGTGCCATCATTATGGGAATGCTGTTTCATATGTATTAATGGACACAAGAGGATGAACATTAAAAAGTGAAAAAAATATGACAATGACATAACACTGCTGCTGATCCCCAAGATGGTTTCTAGTGTAGTATCTTTTCCAAGAAGTAGCCACAGCTTTGGTGCAATTCATCCAACAGAAATAGCAGGGGCACAAATCATTACAAAATTTAGAGGAATGTGTTTAGAGAGACCTCCTTATACTATTGTGCCCAAATAATAGTATTTTCTTTTTAGGTTCTCTCAGATCTATATACAAATTGGACATCTAGCACCATTCAGTGTAAAGCAGAGTCTCAAACTGTGTCAAACCTACATATGAACCAACTGGTTGGCAAAGAGTATCTAGTGGTGCCAGACCAATGTATTATCTGCTTGGCTAATTGCTCAGACCCACCAATCTTGTCAGCTGAGAGCCCCTTCTATCATATGTGTAGGGTCAACATCCATGGAATAATAGATTTGTACTCCTATGCATCCCTGGGACACATTCTTATTTCTGAAAAAATGTCTGTCTTTGATATATAATAATAATATTGTAGTCCTAGACCCATCAAGCTAAATCTTTACGCAAGTCCCAAGCATGTGTGGGGTGCTAGAAACCAAGATGCCAGCAAGCTTGGGTATAAGCCAGTTACAGTTTGTATAGATGGACTGATGAATCTGAGTTGGCTCTGGGGTTTTTTGAGGGGGGTTATTAAACCACCTTATATGTGACTATGAAGTAACAGCATCTTGTAGATTGGGCAGAGCTCTTTTTTAAACTGATTCGGCAGCTTATCTGCCTGTGTATGGGCACGAACAACGTGCCTCCCTAACCAACATCTGGCCTGAAATTGGGCAGATCTCAAATAGGCAGGTTTGATTTTTCCATCGGATTGGGGGCCTAGGGCCAAATGACCAAATAAGCCCGATATTGCCCACCCGTAGATGGGCATATAGGGAGAACGATCTCACCAAACGAGAAGATCTTACAGAGTATGGTCACCTTTGGTCCCATTTTGGATTGGTGAAATCCTGTGTTACAGCCCTAAAGATGGCGATACAAATCATTTTTACATCCTGGCAAATGTGTAGAATTTAATAATAAAACCAGGTTGTTGAATAATCTACAATAGTGTCAAGCGCCTGAAAAATCCTACTATTGCTTCTTTCCTGATTACTGTATACCAGCATTTATCTCTGTAATTATCTGTAATTCCTTTAAAATTAAACCAATAAAGATTTCATTATTATAAGTTTATATTTCAGAAGTATAAGCTTATGTTGCATTTCGGGGGAAAAAAAAAAACACAAGCCGCAAGGTTTATTTAACAAATCATTAGTTTTAAAATAAGACCTTGTAGTCAGTGAACAGCTCTGACCTAACTGTTGTCACACAGAATGGTCATGCAGAGTTTAACAGTCCAATTATGCTACAGAATGGTGATTTAGCCAAGAATAACCTTATTTGATTGTACTCTTTTAATTAACCGCAACCATCTGTATGTCTATGTAATAATTTGCGGGAATCACAGCAATTGAGGTATCTAGCAAAGAAAAGCTGTAGCATAAATATATAAAATAAACAGAGCTCTCATGAAAGTACAGAACTGATTTAGCAATAACAGCAGGTTTTGACAAAATATTTGTTGGCAGGAAAAATCGTAATTTCTGCCTCTTCCGTTAAAGAGTGTAGGTCTTGCCATTATAAAGCTCCCTCTGTATGGTCACACTTGGCTACCTGCCCTAGAGAAGGAATAGCAAAATAAAAGCCATGCATAACTTGTGAACCAAATCTGCACTCTCAGTGTAGCCGTCCCATGATAAACAGAATTCAGATAACAAATGTTTCCTAAAGAAAAGCACAAAATGTCTGTCATTCTAGCATTATCCCTAATACAGGTATAGGACCCGTTATCCAGAATGCTCGGGACCAAGGGTATTCCAGATAAGGGGTCTTTCCTTAATTTGGATCCCCAAACATTAAGTCTATAAAAAATCAATAAAACATTAATTAAACCCAATAGGATTGTTTTGCCTCCAATAAGGATTATTAATATCTTAGTTGGGATCAATTACAAGGTACTGTTTTATTATTACAGAGAAAAAGGAAATCAGTTTTAAAACTCTGAATTATTTGAATAAAATGGAGTATATGGGAGATGGGCTTTCCGTAATTCGGAGCTTTCTGGATAACGGGTTTCCGGATAAGGGATCCCATACCTGTAATAGAGTATACAAGAGCTATAAAATGATTAAAAAAATATGTACAGTAGTCATTGAAGCCCCCTTATAGCTACTGCCACGAGCCTGGGCTCCTTTTGCCTCTGTGGTAAATATACCCATGTTAACAAAGCCTATGGGGCCCATTTACTTACTCACGAACCGGCTGAATGCGTCCGATTGCGTTTTTTTCGTAATGATCGGTATTTGGCGATTTTTTCGGAAAATTATCGCGAATTTTTCGTTGCCATCCGAATGTTGCGTAAAATCTGGCGATTTTTTCGTAGCGTTAAAACTTGCGCGAAAAGTCGCGCCTTTTTCGTAGCCATTCCGAAAGTTGCGCAAAATGTTGCGATTTTTTCGTAGCGTTCGGATTCAGTCAAGCTTCAGTATGGTGACTTTTCTTGGGCCAGGTTGGAGCTGCAGGGTGCCATTGAGTCCTATGGGAGGCTTTCCTTGGGCCAGGTTGGAGCTGCAGGGTGCCATTGAGTCCTATGGGAGACTTTCCTTGGGCCAGGTTGGAGCTGCAGAGTGCCATTGAGCCCTATGGGAGACTTTCCTTGGGCCGGGTTGGAGCTGCAGAGTGCCATTGAGCCCTATGGGAGGCTTTCCTTGGGCCGGGTTGGAGCTGCAGAGTGCCATTGAGCCCTATGGGAGACTTTCCTTGGGCCAGGTTGGAGCTGCAGGGTGCCATTGAGTCCTATGGGAGACTTTCCTTGGGCCGGGTTGGAGCTGCAGGGTGCCATTGAGTCCTATGGGAGACTTTCCTTGGGCCAGGTTGGAGCTGCAGAGTGCCATTGAGCCCTATGGGAGACTTTCCTTGGGCCGGGTTGGAGCTGCAGGGTGCCATTGAGTCCTATGGGAGACTTTCCTTGGGCCAGGTTGGAGCTGCAGAGTGCCATTGAGCCCTATGGGAGACTTTCCTTGGGCCGGGTTGGAGCTGCAGAGTGCCATTGAGCCCTATGGGAGACTTTCCTTGGGCCAGGTTGGAGCTGCAGGGTGCCATTGAGTCCTATGGGAGGCTTCCAAAATCATGCTAAGTCTGAAAGTTTCGGCCGCCGCTTACGAGCGCTGAATACGAAAAAGTTGCGAATCGTAATGGCTACGAAAAACTCGCGTTTTTTCGCGAAAATCGTATTGGTAACGTAAAAGTCGCGACAATTTCCGAAAAGTTGTAAAGGCGCCGAAAAAATCGCAAAAAATACGAAAAAGACGCAAAATGTTCGTTTTCCAATCGGAATTTTTCCAATTCGGATTCGAATTCGTGTCTTAGTAAATCAGCCCCTAAATGTTATTTCTAAGATCAATAAGCTCTAATATTCAGCAAGGTCTTTCCCAATTATTGCTTTTATAAATGCCCTTTGTCTTAAATAAAAGAATGACAGGACTCAAAATCCAACATCAGTCTCCCTTGCCCTTGAAGTACAAACAAGCCTACAGGTAAAGAATAACTTATTTGCAATATACCACTGGCACACAGTCATAAGGTCGTAGCCATGAAACAGCGGCTTTATTTCAAGATTGAGTGCCCCCCATGTCTTTGTTGGGTCAGCTGACCCATAACTCAGTACCTTCATAACTCCCTGAAGGTATAGAAATAAAACAATGGGGATCTTTAGTGCCACAGGGCTGCTTTACAGCTCTTCCCAATGCTTATGAACTGTATTTCTTTGGTTCTATTTTTCAGGGATTTGTAGAAACGACCCCTAATCTGAACCATGTTCACAGAATTCATCTTTATATTCATGATATCATACCAGTATCTCTTCAAACGTAGCCTCCACCAAAGATATACAACCATCCTACTCTGTACCACTTCCCACTATGGAACCTATATAGAACGTTCTTACCATGTTTAAACAGATTTCCATCTTTTCCATAACTCATTTATTAAAACTATGTGCTTTCAGGAAATCAAATCAGGTTTTCTTAAATAGTATCCCTACCTACCCTATTTTAATTGTAGCCTCATTCTTAATCAGTCCTTTGCTTCTGCATGAAATGGTTTCCCTTTTCATTTAACACCTTCTTGTCTAATGTCATCCATGATTTAACTTCATTTATAGCTCCCCCCTATAATGTAGATGAGATGGTAAGCTACTGTATTTATAACTGCCCAAAACCAATAAATAAAACATCTTGGGGGTCATTTATAAACACTGGACATGGTATTCTCTTGTGTTCTCTCTGAAGGCAAAATAATTATGTTACAAAAGAATTGCTATGTGGGTTATTTCATATAACTTCATGAAACTGTTGGATCTGACCATTATTATTCTTATTATGACCTACTGTGCCCATACTATTAGGGATAGTAATATGTTGTTGTTTATTCTACAGTCATATTCTATGATCTTCATTGTCTCAACACCTTATGGTACCAATGTTGTTACACACAGGACTGCTTTTAGATAGACAACAACTATATAAGGGTCTGGGGGGTGTTGTTTAGGTTTCAGAATAAATAGAACACCAGGGTCTATTTTGAATCATAGTCTGGGTATGTACAATACATCTCTCTATATGAAGTGCATGGCATATGTTATATATGATATATATGATATATAATAATCTATAACCATATAGGATAAACATGGTAAGGAAATACTACAACTTCTTCCTTTTGGGTTCTATATTGTAAACTATTATGTTTAGTGAGGATTTCCTGGGTATTTCAGTGTACACAAACCTATTGTTATAGAGCACTACGCCTCCCTGTATTTCATTGTGGGATACATTGCCGTTTAATAGATATAGTATAGATAATAAAAAGTCCATAAAAACATAACAGGCAGAACAAAAGACCTGCAAATGAATTTATCAGTGCAATAGAAAAAATAATTTTGTGAATTTTATTGAGGTTGAAAGATATATATTTCCACCAAGTTTATTCTTATATTTGGATGAAAAATCTACAGTTTAGGTCAATGCTACCAGAAACCTGAAAGTCTCTCACAGTAGTAGAAAGAGGGTTAAACAACATTTCACTCCCACCCTCTAAAACAACAAAGAATTATAATCCCCCGGGGATATATTGCCAAAACCTCCTCCCTCGGCTCCTGTAAAAACGATCTCCCAAATGATAAATAATTGCGTTCAGTGCATACTTTTATCTCTTTGCCACCATTCCTGAAATGTATCCGTAATTATAGCGTTTAACCATTGGAACGTCATTTGCATAATGTGTTTTATCGAAGTTTGTAATTGGCTTTTTTTTTATTAAGCTGAAATATTATCCTTCCTCCTGCAATTCGTTCAGTTTATGAAAGATATATAACATTCCAACCCTTGGAGGTTCCACATGGCATGATTCTTTCCCTCATGATGTGTTTAGCGATTTCCCCGTATGCATTTTTATCGAGATCATCTTATATAATTATTTGTTATGACTTTGAGATCTCATACTTCTCATTGCATATCATACATCTCATTGCATGCCCCCCCTTCACACAGTCTCCAGGCAATCTTCTGGAGGTTCCAGTCTTTCAAAAAATCTGTCATATGTCAAAATGAAGTCAACAACTGTTGCGTTTCTAGTATTTGGTTGTATGACTGGATGTCAGTATAAGAAAAAAAAATGATCACAAGTTTTCCTAATGGAATTTACACATATGATAGCAACACCGGTCCCAAGGCTACAAATATTTACTCCATAATTCTGTGAATTGCTTTGCTGTCACAGATATTATATTGGAATTGGTTCTTACCGTGCACATATCTGTAATAACAGCAATTTCACGACTGTAGACTTATCGCCCTGCATAATACCAGTGCTAGAATGTATTAATTGTCCCTCTCTTGCACCAAATGGAAGGGTTTTATTACACATACTGGGCCTGACATGTTCTTCTACTTAAGGGCATTATAAGACATACTTAAACATCCTCTTAACATCTCTATGAAAAGCATGGCCATGCCTGGAGCTGTAGTGCATACAGTTACCTACAGGCAGGACTAGAGAGTATGGGAAAAGCATAAGAAATGAATTTTAATGGTGTTTAAAATATGTTGGCATGGGTATTTAGGCTCACAAAAAGCTGGAGGAGCATGTTGTATTATATTTCTATGATATTTGAGTAGTGGAAGACACTTTAGACATTAGGCAGAAGTGAGTGAAGGGCACTGGAATACAAGTGAAACGAAAAAAATCAAATAAAATATATATGTGAATATATAACACCCCGAAACAGCTCTCTCCCTCATAGCAATACTATATCCATATAGCATAATGTGATTCAAATAGTTATGGTCTATCTTATCATAATTTGCAATAGTATTGGTACTTTTATGCTTCTGCTCCTCTGAGAAGAAGTCACCAATTTGCTCCTAAATAAACTTTATCCTAATTAGAAACCCAAGATATATTCCATGTCTCCATTGATATCAGCCTAGCATTAAAAGCATTAAAGGGGTAGTTCAATATGAGTGCAATGAATAGGGCTTGTGCTGAAAATACTTTTTGCCTATTGTTCTAATTATGAAAACTATGGATTTTGTTATTTATTGAGCTAAATGGGGCAAACAGGTATATTCAAGCTACTTCATGTTTGGTCCTTGCACAGATAACCCCCTTCATAATGGACAAAACAGTCACAACAAAGAGGGAAGAGAGGTGTTTGTATATTGGTAATCTTATTATCTGCCTCATAAGGACCAAACATGGAGTAGCTTTAATTTCCTTGTTTTAGTTTAGCTCAAGAAATAACAAAAAAACATAGATTTTTCATTATTAAAACAACGTGCAAAATGTATGTTCATCACCAGCGCCATTCCTTGCACTCATGTTGAATACTGTCCCTTCAAGCTTCCCGTACGCACTCATGGTGCCTCAATATACCACAAGTTATAGTTGGACTCTTGGATACTGATCAGCACTCGGATATCCATAGACCAGGATAACAAAACACAATTCCATTATAACAAACAGAACAGTATACTGCTGAATTTGGTTTTTGGATAACAGAAATATTCTGTACGGTAAATTAATTAATGTGCATTTCTTAATTTCTTCCCAGTGTTCATTACTATTCTATTTCAATAGGGGGTGAAGGGTTTTATGAAAGATGCCGGAAAATGCCTTTAGTAAATATCATCTTCATTGTTATTTAACACAATTGCAATCATCAGCTTAACTGCAACGTGGCATTTAAGACAAAAACATTCATTTATTTTGTTTCTAATTTAGTTGTTTTGTATAAGTAAATTAGTGGTTTAATTTATAACTAAATTGCCAGCTTGATGTAGCTATAGCAACGCCATTCAAATTCAAATCTCAATCCCATTGATCATTTAGGTAATTAACCCAGCACTACATAGGAACAGAGTTTTCAGTAACAGCAGTGGAAATATTGTTTAACAAGCAACATGTTGATGTGTGCAAATGGGCTTAAGGGAAAGTTAGTTGCCCGGCTAAAGGTGAACTGGGCGAATGGTATGTTACAAGATACTTGTTATTGTAGATCAAAGAAACGTTTTAGATGTCAAATGGGCCGGAATTGATCCCATCCCAAAATATTATTTTAGAGAAGGGTGAAGGTGTTCATACACCAAACTCTTGATTAAATCGACAGCCTTTATGGGCCCAAGATTTACCCCTCTCTTATCTAATAGGAATCATTCACATATCAGTTGAGCAAAGTAGAAAATCCTGAAGGCCAATGAGCACACCAAGGACCAAAACAAACAAATATGTGCACAATTTGCAACCAGGACATCTTAGCAGATATCTTTTGCCATCTTCTTTTGTCAGATAAAACTCTTTGCAACTCCTATATTCTGCAAATTGTGAGCTGGGGTGCTCAACTTGCACATATCATGTAAAGGCCAAGTATGTGGGGTGTTCCATTCCCAACCTTTCATGCATCTAAAACCCTTACTAAATGCTTGCTCAATATAACCAACTTTGTGCAAACATTATCAATACATCAACAGCAAAGATACAGACAATATTCAATTTAATTTCTTTATGGCCATGTGTGCAAAAATGATCTTCTGTGTTGACCTGTGTGCACAAGAAGAGTATAAATAGTTATATCTTACTTGGTTGGTGTGGAGAAATATACTCTAGATCAGTGATTCCCAACCAGTGGCTCGTGAGCAATATGTTACTTTTGAGTTCCTGGCTTTTGGGCAAGTTTTGGTTGCATAAAAAACAGGTGTACTGCCAAACAGAGCCTCTTGTAGGCTGCCCATCCATATAGGGGCTACCAAATAGCCAATAACAGTCCTTATTTGGTACCCCCAGGAACATTTTTTATGGTTGTTTTGCTCCCCAAGTCTTTTTACATATGAATTTTGCTCACAGGTAAAAAAAAGTTGGGGATCACTGCTCTAGATTGACACTTCTATGTGTCTTGAAGAGGATGTGCTCCCAAGATATTTATAGCAAGCTAAGGCACAGGTATGAATACTCAAAACTATTACAAATCTAAAATGCTAAAATTGACATAAAACTGAAAGAATAATTTAGAATTTAGTAGTTATTGGTCTTTTCTTCTCCCAAGGGGTTGTTGTGTTCACCAGTTATCGCCTTACTTGCTGATCAAGAAAGAGAAATGTTGAGCACAGATATTGCAAACATCAAGTTAACATGGAGCTGTGTTATAATGAGCCCAGTTTCTAGCGTTATTATGACATTAAGGTACTGTATGTGGCTTTTACCCATGGCAACTGGAACTTGGAAGACAATCTATTTACACACAGCACCTAGATACAAATTGTTTTATCTAGGATGGAGTCAGTTGCACATTACAGCTGTGTAGCGTTGCCTTGGAGAGTTATATAAATAAATATGGACAAACATACAAATATACCTGTATACCTTCATACAGAAGTTAAACATACACTATACACCTATAAATATTACCTAATTATATTTTCTTATGAGAAACAGAGAAACATGACACAACACTAAAAACAATATACATACTCACATATTAGATACAATACATTAAGACACAAAAAATCATATGTTTATACCATAAATGCACAGACCAAATAAGCATAGTGCAGTTATATTTCTACAGAAGTATATTCAGAGATCCCTTGTAGCCTGACTGGTTTATTTTTTTATGAAAGGAAGGAAGGTGAGCAAGTCCCTTGTGAGGTATGCAAATACTGTACCCCTGGGGTTCTTATACATGAGTGACACTGACTGGTTAATATAGATGTGACACAAGGCTGCAGCTACTGATTGCTGTTTTGTAGAAATTAACAGCAATTAACGAGTACAAATGCAGTGAGCAAATGGCAATTTCTAACACAATCATCATGTTTTTTCCCATAATGCTGCATTTTTCTCAGATTTCCAGCATTGTTGTGGTCATAAGGGTGCACCGTGGTAAAGCAACCGTGGGTGATGCGTCAAAATTCACACAATAGTGCTGAAAGTTTTACGGTTGGTATCATTTCAGGTGTTTAGATGAGTGCACCCAACCACACAAGTGCATTGTGCCTATTGGTACAGGGTACTCAGGGAACCCTTGGGCTACCGACTGGTCTGAAGATCATAGTAACTCCAGGGTTCCTCTGCACCAAATTGTGCAACTGTGCTTGAAAGGGAGGCAAGAAGGACTTTGCGGCACCAAGCACAACTATACAGAAGTGCAAAGATCATATATTTTACTTTTAATGAATAGGGTTTTACGTTTCGGGGGGAACATTTGCTTGAACACAACTGCACTTGTGGTCAAAAATGACCCCTAATGTATGCTGAGACTAAGGGGGGCTTTTACTAACTTTAACTACTAATTTCTTTTATATTCACAATTCATATTTTTTTGCTCTAAAACTCAATTTTTTGTGGAAAAAAAACAAATTTTTCATGATTTACTAAGCGTAAAAAGTACAAAAAAACACATCAATAACTTCACCATCTTGAAGCTGTCAAGGTCATGTAGAAGTCAATGACAGTTGTCCTAGGCAAGTTGTAACAATCTTTGTTTGTGGTTTTAGAGCTTTTCAGGTTTTTGTTTCATTTGTAGGTCCACAAAGATTTGTGAAAAAAACTTAAAAACCCCCAAAAATGTGTGGTTTTTGTGTTCATTTTGTTTTCGTTCTGCATTTTAATCCATTGGTACTTTTTCAATTTGGATATTTTTATAAATGACTAGACATTTACAGTTTAGTGGAAATGAGTTTAGTCGTGGTTTCAAAAATCTCTAAAACCAAGAAAATCAAAATGTTAATAGATCTGCCCCAAAGTATCAGGGTTTCAAATATAGGATAACTTTTTTATATCAGTGTCAAGGTTTCTGAAAGATAATTGACCACCAGGCTAGAGGCTAGAGCTCATATCATTTTATCATTTTGAAAACCCTATACAGTGATGTATCTGCTCTTGACTCTTCTCAAGCTAATGTGTAGGTGGAGGTTAATTACATTTTTTGCAATTTCAGCCATTCACTTCATTAAAAATAAAGCCCAGGGCTGCCTAATACAGGAAAATATAGAATAAAAGAATGTTATATACAATAAGAAGAATTTACGGCATCATATAGCCACTAGCAACTAAAGTGACATAGGTCGATGTGCTCTAGAAAACCAAGGAAATGTTTTAGAAAATTGTTCTGTATTCTTTAATTTAAGTTTAAATAACTTATTGGCAATTTACATAAGCTTCACCTTCATTATTTCCTTTCCATGCAAATCAGGTAGAGTGGTCCAGTCCAGCAGATTCAATGGTAAATGGGAATTAAAGATGGCTTTTGTGGTCACAGTATATATACGTCAACAGATACACTGGCACTCATGAATTGCTAGTAAAAAAAAAATCTTGTATTACATTAGAAGCAATGGAAAAGTGGAAAATATCAATGTAGCATTTCTGGATTCACATCAGTTTATCAAATGCCAAAAAAAAATAGTAAGCCGCTGGTCAGCACCAAATTCCCTATGGTAGGGAGGTTTCTCTATAATCATGAGAGTTGGGTGGATCCAGTAAGGACACACATCCCACACCCTTCCTCCTGTTATCTTTACTCTCTGTCCTACCGTACCTGTGTCTATTCCATATGCACTCTTCAATGCTTTATCAATTAACCATATAGTCCAAATCTTTTCAAAAAATGTATTTGATAGTATATTAATTAGTAGAAGGGGTATCTCTGCTACTGTATTTATCTATGTTATATATACAAAGGGAAGGTCTGATTTACCAATCATTTTTGTTGACATAAACAAGCAAAAATACATATTAGTTTTCCTCTTCTGCCTCTTTCTGGCGTGCCACTGAACGTGCTTTCTGGTTGTCATCTTCTGATCTGTTTTTCGAACTGCTGCTTGGTTGTTAGAGTAATCAAGTAAAACTTCCAAGATATAGGGGCAGATTTATCAAAATGTGAGTTTAGCGCTTAATACATAAAAACTCACCCATGTTCTAGTCATTCCTGTGGGATTTTTAGAACTGTGTTTATCAAATGGTGAGTTCTAACTTTCACCCATTGAAAAATACGCTTCTGAAAATCCCATAGGAATGAATAGAACATGGGTGAGTTTTTATGTACTCACATTTTGATAAATCTGCCCCTTAGAGTTCAAGAATGGAAACAAATAAATAGTTCTAAGACCATCAATAACAAAAAATGAAGATACTATAATGTGAATTAACCCTTTAATATTAATTTTACATCCACCCGGTTTGGTATAAGAGATAGGGGGGTTTCAAGGTATAGAATTGCTGAGATTTTTTTTTGCTTCAGTTCAAACACTTGGGTTACTAGGCTGATGGACTGGCTTCTTCCCCACCACACACACACTTACACATTACTCAGTGGAGCTTTAGGCTGAACACGGAATAGTTCTCTCTGTCTTGCACTGGGGTAAATCACCTTAGGATCTAGCACTGGCACAGTCTATGGACACACATCTTTCCTGAAGGAAACGCTAATGGAAAATGTTGTGCCTTTATGAGGGCAGAGACATGTAACTCATCTCTTTAGTTTTCTAAGCCAGGGTCAACTGATGCATTCATCAATAACAGGGCTTTCCTAGCTCTTTCACTCTTCTACCCCAGGAAGAGATAGACAGAAAGGAAGGTTCCATATACCAAGTTCTCTGTTGCAATGGTTCCAAAACTATGGAACTGGGGAGGAAGTCTTGGAGGGGATAATGGCCATTTCCTGTATCAGATACAACTGAGAGGCCAGCTTAAAGATCAGTTATGGTGACATTTTGAATGAATATGTATTTGCTTTCCTAGATTTTCTTGAAACTGTGACTGAATGACTGGTAACACTAATATTTTCTTAGATCTGTATGTTTTATTAGGGAAGCTTTAACAAAAGGTTGTACTCTTAAGGGTGAACTAATACTGATGAACAGTATTACGGTGAACAGTAAATCCCTACAAGTATATTTCTTTTTAAATAGTTAAAAAAAACAAGCTAAATTGTTAAATAAAAAAGTGGTTCTGTATGTTACCTTCTGTTCACATTATTTTATTGCTTTTTAGAGGCAGTTAAGAAACCTACACTGGACCTATATAACCCCAAAACAATACACTGACAGGACAAGGTATGGAACAGAACCATTAGAGATTGTGCAAAATGTTGTCCTTCTGCCAAGTGAAAAACCCTATAACAAACTGCAATGTCTTTCCAAGCTAATGGGCAAGTATTATTGGGAGGGGTAATATATTTCTTCCAACACAAGGAGTTTAGATTCTCCTTTTCTCTTTACTTCATATTTTTTGTGGCTACAACTTCAGCATTTCGATTTAACAGGACTCATAAAAGAAATGAACACTTTGTTATACTCCAAGGTCGAGTGACACGCAACTTTTCCTGGTGTCCTCACTGCTCAGCTGCCATCAGATGGATTATGGTTTTCTGAATCAGTCGACAAATACTTGCAGCTGCTGAAACAAAGTCATATAGCTGAACCGGCTTTCCATTATGTGGTAATTACAGAAATACAAAATAGAGCAAGCGAATATTGCTTAAGTTTGGACATTTTAGGGACAGGTTAATATTAAACTGGTCTTTAACTGTTCTGGTTTGTACCATGATATGGTTTCCTATCTGCTTTAATAGCTGTAGATACCTTATTATTAAGGTAATGCCAAGCTATTAGATCCAACGCGGTTGAGTCAAGCAATATTTTACTAAATAAAAATTATTTTGTTTGCAGGGCGACAAAACTTAGATTGTAAGTTCTTGCGAGTAGGGGCCTCTGACTCTATTCTTACTCTGTAAACCCTTGTTCATCAGATTATTGTAGGATCCCTGTTCATTCTAAATTACAGCACTGCATAATTTGCTGGCGCTATTTGCTGGCCCACTCTCCCCCCCCCTCATTTCCAATATATGGGTGTAGTGATGAGCAAATCTGTCCTATTTTGCTTAGCCAAAAAATTCACAAAATAGCAAACCTTGACTTTTTTGACTCCTGACCGAGACTTTTTTGCCGCGACTGCAACTTTTTTTTTATGCAACTATGACATATTTGATACAACCATTAGCGAATTTTTGTAGCAGTTGGCAAAATGGTAATTCAAATGTAATGTTGAATATAATGTTTAAAGTAATTCAAATATAATATTAAATATTATACAGCACTGGCCAAAGTTGTGTGCTTGCTTCAGAAACTATATTATAATTTATATAAATACCCTGCTGTGCAGCCATGAGGGCAGCCATTCAAGCTCCACTCGCATCCACATCTAATCACTCCCTCTCAGCCAGTCCCTTGTGGGACACAAAAAATCTTGTGCGCATGCGCAGGGGAGATGACGAAGCGCTTTTAAAATGGCAACAGCATTATGAAAGGCGCAGATCTTTGAAGGAGGATTACAGCAGCAGAAGGTCTCAGATAGGGAAATGGATGTATCGATTTAGGAGGCAGGAGGGGGCTTTATCTAATGGTGAGAACATCTTCAAAAGCCTTTCCTTCTCCTTTAAGATAACTAAACCCTAAAAACAAATGTGGCTAGAAATGACATATTTTATATTGTGAAGTGACTACAGTCAGGTCATTGGTTTAGCAACTCTATATTAGTAATGAACCAGACCTTCAAAGTTGTAACGTGAGTTCATCATCTTAGATTTTGTTAGAAGCGTCAGTGACCCTGCACATGCTCAGTGGGCTCTAGGCAGCTACTACGAAGCTAAGCTTAGGGGTTATCACAAATCATCAATCAGAAAATTAGGTTTATCTGTCATATAATCTCTGTACTCTAATGGTACAGGACAGGTTATTTCAATTTGAATTAAATCACAAATTTACATAAAAATGTAATAATCAGACCTGCAAAATTGTAAATCTGAATTAATTACTAATCAGCCTTATATTATGACATTTATTTTTTGATATAGACTATATAAGGTGACTTAAGCTGGCCATACACGTGGCTATCTGACGATGTCATATCCGCCACACACCATTCAGGGCTGAATCGGCAGGTAAGGAGGTAGAAACAATAGGATTTCTACCTCCTTCTGCCGATTCAGCGCTGAAGGGCCGACATACCATACATGCACCGAATATCGTACGAAACGAGGTTTCGTACGATACTATCAGTGCGTGTATGGCCAGCTTTAGTCCCTAAGCTCAGGTAACTGACAGCACCATAAAAGAAAGAAAGAAGATGGGGGCTATTGGGGCATCTTTGGAGGCACAGATCTTCCCTGCTAAAGGGCTGTTATCACCTTAGGCTGGTACAGAAGCCCAAAGCATAATATGCAACATTCTAACCTACTTTTTATTAAGCTTTATTTCTCCTTAATGTTCAAATTTCTTCCTCTCTTCCCTTTGCTATTCATGGTTTCTCCCTACCCACCTACTCAATCTACCATTTGGGCATTCTGTGATAATCCATCACCTATTGAATGCTACCAGCAGGGACTGTGCATTTAACACATAATAAACACAAATATAAAGATATGTACTTGCCATTTTGCCTATTTCTGTTTTTTTGGTGCCCATGGAGTAAGTCGTACTCTAGCTCTTTTTTAATGTAAATTTGGTCGTGAGTTCCTATCACAAATCCTTATTTATGAAGATGTCGAGTCTCTTTGTGGATTAAGTGTGCATACAGCACTGTATTTATGAGGTGTGCATTGGGCCAGTGTCTTATGTTTATATGAAGTGTGGGAACCCAAACTACTGAATAATTGGCAGAGATATCCAGTAAAACTGAGAATAGATTCCAGATCTCAAATCCAGGGGTGGGCCTAATCACTATCGCGCCCTAGGCAAGGCAATTGATTCACTCCCACAGGAGACAGGAGAGTTCAAGAAAGCGGTCTTGTCCTGCCTCCGCCTATCTCTGAAGTTTTCTCTGGAGCCTCCGGAGGTAAAGAAGGGCCAGAACTAGGGGTAACTAGGCAGAAGAGTTTCGTTCCCTGCGCTAGTTCCGGCCCTGCTCATATCTATTTAAGTTCATCTTTATTGATTTTGTTCTGTTTTTAAGAATACATAATACATTATTAATTTCTTTGAATCAAGTTGATGATAGAAAATTATAAGATCCCTAACACAATGACTGCATTACTTTACAACACATAGAAATGTAAACATTTTTAAGACATGGGTGGAGCCAAAACATATAGCTAAAAATACATAGTATCTTTAAAGGGGTTGTTCACCTTTTAATCAAATGTCAGTATTATGTAGACAATGATATTCTAAGACAATTTGCAATTGGGTTCCATTTTCAGTTATATAGCTTTTTGTTTATCAGGTTGCTAGGGTCTTGTTTACCTTAGCAACCAGGCACTGGTTTGAAGAAGGTAAAAATAATAATATAATCGCAAGAGCACAGAACAATAGATTTTTAGCTCCCTGGGTCAGAGACCCCCATTTGAAAGACGGAAGAATGTAGAAGAGAAAGGCAATTGCAAATTTGCTAGGAACAGGGCATTCTATAACACCTTAAAGTTAACCTAACCGTGAACCACCCCTTTAAATTATTTCTGCCTCCTAAGATGTAATGTATAGTTATATGCTTCCTCGAGGCTTAGTATGGTCCCAGAAGGCCTAGGTAATTTCTAATATGCTTATACTTTACAATAGGGTATATTATCCTTTACATAAAGGGTGCAACTATAAAGCCATAGCAACCGGGGTATAGTTTAGCTCTTAACTCTTTGGAGGCAATAAGGGAATGCATAATATGGCAAAAGCTGTAGCCTTGGTGACACTACTCCTATCTCTATTATGTATTTTAAAATTATATGATTAAAATGACTATTTCCATTTTAAAGGACACTTTATACTTAAATGCCCCCCCCCCCCCCCCTTCTAATTAGTACAGGGTATTGCTCTCTAGAGGTTATACCCAAATGTATTATTATTATTATTATTGTCCGATACTGGCTGGTGGCTGGTTATGAAAAGAAAGTTTTATACTGTCAGATACCATTGTACAATTAGCCCCCTAATTCCCCCCTACGTCTGGCCACACATGGGCCAAATTTTAGAGAATTCGCTCAGCAAGTTGGGGCAACCCGTTTTCCTTTTTGGCTAATCAACTCTGGTGCAATCGCTCACACTGATGTCCAGGGGGCCCTATACACCCCAGTGTTTAATAACATTTGATAATGGCAGTCATACGCAGACTTAACATTGTACATGTGTGACCAGCATGAGCAGCTGCAGTTAAAGCAGGACCTTTTCTTTTAATCTTCTCAATCAGCCGAGAAGCCATTATTGTCCATGTGTCAATGAAGGATGTATAGGCAATGGCTGCTCACATCGGCTGTTCCCTTCAGTGAATGGAAGGAAGGGCAGAACTACACTATAATAAATAATGCAATGCTTAAAGTTAGTTGCTGTATCATGAGTTCCTTTATTCCCCTTGAATTGCTGTTTTGTTTTAATGATATTCTAAGCTTGAATGTCCTTCTATTTCTTATTTTTACTTAGACTATTTATGGCTTAGAATGTACTTACTTCATTTCTCCATTGGTTTAAAGCACGGAGTATTTTAGTGTAATCTTTACTATTCATGGTGCATCAGGCTTTTGTCCCTGAATGTTCAATGCAAGAATACAATCCTGTACAAGAAGCAACAAGTAACTAAACAATACGGCACTAAAGCACTTTCCATATGAACAGCATCTGACTGCATAAGGCTGCACACACGTTGTATTTCTCACAAATTCCCAACACTACCATCTGGCGGCTCATTGTGGCATGACACCTACATGCAACACCTCCAGTCATATGTTATATCACAGGCAGACCGTGTGTTTGTAGTGTGCATATAATGGGGTTAGTGTTCAAAGCTTATCTGCATTTTGGGTCTATGGTTCTGGGTTCATGGCTGTATCATGGGTGCATATTTGGCTGAAAAGAGAAGGAAAGATTGCATTGCATGATTCTACCCATAAAGGTGGCGAAGCTGTATTGGATTAAGGTGATAGCTAAGAAAGGAAGTGGTTAGGTTTATTTGCGAGCTTTCAAAAAATCTTCTGCTTAGTAGTACAGGTATGGGATCCCTTATCCGGAAACCCGATATTCAGAAAGCTCCGAATTATGTAAAGCCTGTCTCCCATAGACTACATTGTAATCATATGTATGTATGTATGTATATCTTTATTTATAATGCACTACTCATGTACGCAGCGCTGTACAGTAGAATACATTAATACAAACAGGGGATTATTAAGATAATAATAAAGTGTAACAATAAATACAGATAGATACAAGATAAATACATTTGCAATAAGTTAAAAGTCAAAGACACAAGAGGATGGAGGTCCCTGCCCCGTAGAGCTTACAATCTATATGGGAGGATAACTTACAGACACAAATAGGCAAATGCAGTATAAGTGCTGTAGGTCACAGTGGGTGACAGTACAATATAAGTGCCAGTTCCCAGATCAGGTGCTGGGCGAGTGCTCCAAAAGGTAGTCTTTAAGTTTAGTTTTAAAAAGACTGGGGGAGGATTCTCTCTGGAGGAAATCAGGGAGGGCATTCCAAATGTAAGGGGCAGCCAGGCAGAAAGGTTTAAGGCGGGAAACCGCAGTAGTAGTGGGGGGCGCAA
Organism: Xenopus tropicalis; assembly: GCF_000004195.4. Taxonomy (NCBI): domain Eukaryota; kingdom Metazoa; phylum Chordata; class Amphibia; order Anura; family Pipidae; genus Xenopus; species Xenopus tropicalis. Next base: position 120,855,275 of record NC_030679.2, read on the forward strand.
CCAAATGGTTGCTCTGTGAGGAACGAAGGAGTCGGCGAGGAACATACGGAGACACAAGAGAAGAGATGTAGTGAGGAGCAGAGGAATGGAGGGCTTTGAAGGTTAAGAGAAGGAGTTTGTAAGATATTCTTTGTTTAATAGGAAGCCACGATAAGGACTTTAGCAGGGGAAGGGCCTGAACTCTCCTGGATGAGAGGAGGAGAATTCTGGCAGCAGTATTTAATATAGACTGTAGGGGGGAGAGATTGGAATTAGGGAGGCCGGTTAGTAGCAGGTTACAGTAGTCAAGTCGGGATAGGATGAGCGCGTGCATGAGCAGCCTAGCTATTTTGGCAATATTGCGTAAGAAAAAGTGCCAAGGTTTTGACAGTGGTGTTAATATGGTCAGAGAAGGAGAGACAGGAGTCAAAGATCACCCCCAAACAACGTGCCGAATCGACAGGGTTTATGAGGGTGCCATCAATAGAGATAGAAAAGGGGGGGGTAGGACCAGGCTTAGGCGGAAAGATCATTAGTTCAGTTTTTGTTAGGTTCAATTTGAGGTGGCGTTGGTTCATCCAATTAGAGATAGCCAGGAGGCAGTTAGAGATTTGACTCTCAGTTTCAGCTGTTAACGAAGGGGTCGACAAATAAATTTGGGTATCATCAGCATACAGATGATATTTAAAGCTGAATGAGCGGATAAGATCTCCCAAAGACAGCGTATAGAGGGAGAACAACAACGGCCCAAGTACAGAGCCTTGGGGTACCCCCACATTAAGAGGAACTGGAGATGAGGTTTTATTAGCATAGGAGACAGTGAATGAATGGCTAGAGAGGTAGGAAAAGATCCAGGATGCAGCCTGACTACGGAGACCAATCGAATGCAGAATTTACATCAGGAGGGAGTGGTCAACCGTATCAAACGCAGCTAATAGATCTAGGAGGATTAGTATAGAAAAGTGACCTTTGGCTTTGGCAACCTGAAGATCGTTTGTAACTCTGCACAACGCTGTCTCAGTAGAGTGTGCAGGCCGAAAGCCAGATTGCAGCGGGTCCAATAAATTATGGGCATTAAGGAAGTTAGTTATATGGGAGAAGACAATACGTTCTAAGATTTTGGAGGTAAGCGGTAGAAGTGAGACAGGACGGTCCTTTTTCTCTGTAATACTAAAACAGTGCTTTGTACTTGATCCCAACTAACATATAACTAATCCTTACTGGATGTAAAATAATCCTGTTGGGTTTAATTAATGTTTTATTGATTTCTTAGTAGACTTAAGGTATGGAGATCCAAAAGACCCCTTATCCGGAATTCCCTTGGTCCCAAGCATTCTGGATAGGATAAAATCTTGGCCAGGACTGGTTTAGCTTATAGGCTCAGACTGTTAGCTTTAGTATTGTTTCCTGTCCACCATCACATGGCACAGTTATAACTGGCAGTAATATTAATATTATGTGTCTCTGACACTGGGCCTCTGATACCAGAGACCCTTGTACCAAATCCCCATGGCAAAATCCAAATCACGTAATCTTTTGGTGATCCAAAGTACTTAGTACATCAATGATGACTTCCTTGATTGCTTTAAATTTTGCAAACTGCTTTGAACCATAGTGTTACAAAAACAATTCCCTTCCCTATTTTTCCATATCCCTGAGTCTATCAAACAGACAACAGGAAATTGGACACAATGAAAGAATGAAAAAAGCAACTACTTTCTACATTACAAAGCAATAACAACATATTTTGTGCATCTTCTCTCAAGACAGAACGCAGCCGCCCATCACAGACAACTCTGATTACAATGGGACTCTCTTCCCTTTATCAGTTCCCTGTCAAGGAAGCTGGCTCCTTAATTGCAATTTAGCTTTGGGTTAGGGCTAAATCTTCATTTCCTTTATTACAGCTCAGTGTAATTGCATAAATGCTCCCCACGGCAAAAAAAGCAATATACTTTATATCAAGGCAAAATGAAAAGCCCCTCTTTGTTATAGGCAGTCAAATTGGATTGCCACCGGCATCAATATGACAGATGATGAACTATTAGAATTCGGGAGAAAAAGACTCTCAGGCACATTAACCCTTTAACCAGCATGTGTAAACAGAGAACAATGCCAAGGATGCAGGAGAAGTATCTTTGGAATTAGACATATTCATATGCAGCGGAGTACCGAAACGAGCTGGGCTCCCCTGCAAGAAAATATTTAGAAGGGTCTGAAGCACACATCGCCCGCTCCCTGCTCGCTCCCTGCCCACTCTTATGCGCACGCAAAGTTATGCGCCCTCTACAAATATTAAGCGGTGGTGGCAGACAGTTTTCAGATTTTGTCATTTTCCCAACTTTTTTTATGAATTTGCTTTAGTAAATCTGTCGGTGCCATCAAAGCCAGTCCCACAGATACATGAGCCTTGGGATATGGATTTTACCAGCAGGATTTTGCATTTCATTTGCCATTTGTCATTTCACTTTGGGGGGCATTTCCTGAAGGGTTATTTTAGTTTGCCTGGGAAACTATACAACATTTTTTTCAGGACAAGCTGGGCTTCAAATGTTTTCTATATTTCTGTGTAATTCCACTTCTGTAACAAGATTTAAGGGTCTAAATACCTTCTTCTCTAGCCCCTACTCATTACTGAAAAGAGGTCCAACAGGACTAGGGCCCACCTGGTTTTTATCCAGTGCCCTGTTGAGCCAATCCAACCCTGTACCCCAATATCCCAGTTTGGGTGCCAGTGTGCCTGTGCTGCTTGCTGATCCCCAATATGGTGGCTGTGAACAGAAGGGGCACAGCTAAAGGAGGGAGCCAGGGAAAATTTGCCTAGGAGGATTCACTTTACCTTTAAATAAAAATGTATACAATATATTCACACAACATGTTATTGCCTCATTCATTAAGCTAAAACTAGCATAACAATGCAAATGTGAGGTTTATAAAATGTTACTGAGGCTTTTTGCGCCTATTGTTCTAGGGTTAGACCAACAGCTGTTCCTAACTACATGCTGGAAATACAATATTACAGTGTAGAGTCATATGCCTTATGGGCCAATTACACATAATATGCTAATAGCAAAATAGATACATGGGCTTCTACCCAGTAACAATGGAAATAAAGAAGATAGGGTTTAAAGCTATAGTAATTGTTAGCCCTATAGGTATTGATTTTTTGCACAAGTCTTGCTGAGTGCAATGCTTTCTATCTGTAGTACGATCTTTAGTGCTTTCTATATTGTGCTGACCTACCGATACACTCACATATATATATATAAACTATATTTACCTATACCTTTAGATCTTAACACATGTTTGCTTAATAGATCATCCAAGCCCTCTTATAGGCATTGATAGAATCTGCCATCACAACATCACTAGGAAGGGCATTCCCCAACCTCACTGCCCTCACCGTGAAAAACCACCTACGCTGCTTCAAATGGAAGCTCTGTTCCTCTGAACTAAAGGGGTGTTTTTATACTAAGGTTGATAAAGATACTCTGCTATCTGTCTAAAATGTCCTCTAATGTACTTGAAAAGAGTAATCACATTAAACATAGCTTTTCATCATAGTTTAATTCTTCATTTCATTAGTAGTTTATTTACACGTCTTTGTACTCTCTCCAGCTCATTTATCTCCTCTTTAAAGACTGGGGCCCCAAACTGAACTGTATACTCAAGGCAAGGCCTTACCAGGGATCTATAAAGTTAATGCCCTTTTTATGTAAGGCAGCACATTTTTTGCTTTATTAGACACTGTGTGACACTGCCTAGAGTTACATAGCTTGTTGTCCTCAAAAATCCCCAAATCTTCTCAATTAAGGATAACCCAACAAAACCATTTAGAGTAATATACCTAGATACCTAATACAACTATTAAAATGAAAACATTACAGTGATGTGAAGACTGGAGTGAATTCTTATTTGATAAAACACTGAGGCTAAATTATAAATATTTAAAAATCTGTTTTGGGGAAAAAAAAGAAAAAAAATGTTGAACTTTTGTGGCTTGTGTTCCAAGTAAGAAAAAAAAATCACACATCAGTCAGAAACCAGAGGGGAGACAAAAGTAATTTAGAAACTGTGGAAATTGAAACAAATAACCAGGTTAGCTAAAATGGAAAGTGAAAACCTAATTGGCAAACAAAGCAAGTACAATTTCAAAAAATGAATTATGTAAATCAATATCAAAAAGATGAAGCCTGAAAGAAAGGGTGAATTAAAAATCAATATATAATGATGCCAGGGGATTGCGATTTCTCAGTATGAATACAACGGTATCCAAATACGCACAAAGTAGTAGTACAGAAAAATCACTACAACTCAGTATTCCATGGCTGACAGTTGACAAAAGCTTTTATACTTTAAGGGATTCTCCAACCAAAGATGATGTTTTTTGCATAATGAAGGAACATTTAATTCTAAGCAACTTTTCAATGTGCAATAATTTCAAAATAAAATAGCGAAAAAGCAGCTGGTTAACAGACCCAGAGAATAACGCGAATTCTGCTACATTGTTGGAATAGTCAAAACCAGAGAACAGAAAGGGATTGACAAATGCTGCTTTCAGTTGCAATTACATTTACAAATAGCTTTCATAACCATCAAAATGTATCAGAATAATATTTTCTTTTCACAATTTAATGAGAACTGAGCTCCTGATCCATATTAAATAAACTAGAAATGAATACAGAGCTTCTAATCCACATTAAATAAACTGGGAAGCCCTTAGAGACTTTTCAGAATCTCTTACCCAGTATCGTTCCAATGGACTAAATAAAAGCTGATGCAATCTGAGTATTCAGAAGAGTGCAGCCTGGAAAAGTTTGACATCTGCAGTGGGATACTAGATGGACAGAGACCACATTTTAATGAACGGCAGATTAATTAATCATGAAACAAATGTATGCTAAAGAATACTTCATTTAATGGATAGAAAATTGAAAGAACCGTAGGTATACTTACTGGTAATCCTTGGCTCACTGTCTAACCGGTCGGAATATATAAATGGTCTATATGGAAGTTGTCATTTACCTCTTACAGAGTTGTCTGTAAAATGACGTTGTTGTGTCTGATTCACAAAAATGACAATGTAGAGTCCAGATATGTTTAAAAGATAAGCTGGTCATTTTGGATTGAATAAAATCTAGGGTTATAATTCCAGAGGACACAAGGGCTTTATAGCCATTAGAAACTCAAGTCTGTGACATCAAATTGAAATAATGTGGCCCATTCCTTTATTCCTTGTGATTAGGAATGAGCGAAAATTTTTGTCCATTACGGTTTTGCATCAAAATCTTTAACCAATCTGCAAAATAATTTTGACATGTTTTGCCTGGTTTGTTTAGCTGGAAAAAAGCTGTCCCTTGCCTTCCACACATCAGCCAATGGGATCACACCTTAGTGGAAGAACCTTGATTTTTCCATCTGTGGTTCCACCACACCTCCCCAGCCCTCTCCTTATCTATCTAAGGAGCTGTTCAGGTGCCATGTTTTGGAAGAAATTGACAACATTGGGAGAACAGTTGTAGCATAGTGAAAAGGAGCAGTAGAGCAATGTATATATTATTGCAGAGCTAAAAACAATTTAACCGCAAAGTAATTCTACCTCCCCATTAACTTCAAAGCATTTTGATTGCATTTTGCTGTTTTGCAAATTTTTCTCAGTTTTGCAAATTTTCTGAGCAAAGTCAAATGTGCCAGTTTTACTTATCACTACTCATGATTAAAATTATAGTAGCACAGTGGGGATAGCAGCCTCCATCTATGGCTCTGTGGCAGCAATCACCAACTTTAACTGCCCATTACCCTGGTCAACAGAAAGGAAAGCCCTGGAGCCATAAGTGCAGGGGCTGTATGACAAGGGATCCGAATAACCAGCAGCCAGATTACACTGGTTTATGTTTAGAGATTGGCAGAACCAGGTGCAACTTTAATTCGGTGAGAAGGAAAGAGTTAAGGCAGGAGAAAGCCGGCCTGGGGTGGAGAAAGAGAGGGATGTGATGTCCCCCTTTTTGTATATCTTGAAAATGTCAGGAGTTTCTCTTCTTTTTGTTTTCATGGTATCTATTAATAACTGAATGTGAATGTTTTCCTGAATGCATTGTTATTTTATGCTTTCTGTATCTTTATACGGTATAAACTTGAGAGTCAGCATTGTATTTGATTCATGTTAACTATGATTGCTTGATCAAGGGAATGTTTCCGATCCCCATGGGGGTCAGGAAGGAATTTTTTCCCTCTTGAGGCATAACTGACACTAGCTTCAAGTTGGGTTCTTTGCCTTCCTTTGTATCAAAACAGTGGATATATCATAATATATTTTAACTTTTATTTGACACAGCAGCGGTAAGACGTTGAGTACTGCACAGGTAATTTTATCAGAGGGAGAAAGGAGGTTCTTTCCTGTGACTGCACAATGGATTGATAGATACAGACGCTACTACTGCTTGTGCTAGGTGACAGCCTGCTTGGATTTCCTATCATTGAGACCCTGCAGATCCAGGACCAGCAGCAGGACTGCTGAACTTCTCTCATGGTTGGTAATGCAGCTCCTGCTGATAGCAGAGTTTGGGGCCATCCTCTCTGTAGGTGGAGGCAGTCTAATATTCATTAAAGTCTTCAGCGAGGAACGGCAGAGCATAGTAGTGAGGGGGTAACAAGGGGAGTAACAAGGGGGTTCAGTGGGGTGCCACAAGGCGAAGGGTCAATTGAGGAGTCCCCTTGTCAAGCAAAGAAAAGGCAGTCAAGTGAAGAGAACTACTGCTACCAACCTCTCTGCACTACTATTGGGGTAACTGGGTGGCATGGTCCAGAAAGAAGGGCTCTGCAGAGGAGCCAAGTGGAACAAATAGGTTTAAATCTTCTTTTAAGAAAGTAAATCCAATCTTCAAAGGTATGCAGACGATAAGCAAGCTTATTATAATCAAATGTATTTAACAGGCTCTTTAAAAATAGCCATAAAACTAAAATACACGGATTCACAAAGCTAGTAGCATTACAGCAATGGTGCCTCCTGCAATAGAGGGACATATTAAAAAAAAGAATCAGAATATTTCAATTCACACAACATTGTCAGCATACTGTATGTAAGCTATTGCTAATGCATTGCTTATGTATGTACTGTAAGTTGAACGTACAAAAACCATAAACTTCTTACAGAGTACTTGGCACTCGCCTGGTACAATTCTGTCTAGTTTGGATGCCTGATATTGTCAGGAAACATGACAGAGGAAGGAAATCCAATTTAAACTGGGCAAGAAATCACTAGCTTAACATGGGAAGCTACACAATAATTCAGCATGTTGGCTTCTTTCAGTGCAAGCAGAATGAGAAGGGAAAATAGGCGATGCTAATATATAATTTATATTTTATTGACTGGCACACAAATAGAAATATTTATTTTTCTTAGGTTTTATTTGTCATGGAATGTGAAAGCAGCACATGACAGGCATTTAAGATATTCTCCTTTAAATCTAGGCTTATTTGTTGTCTAGTTTATGATATATTTGTTTCCTCTTCTTGCCTTATCTTCACTTCCACTACCAGGGAATAGAGATGTAGCGAACTGTTCGCCGGCGAACAAATTCGCGCGAACATCGGGTGTTCGCGAACGCATATGTTCGCGAACTTTCATCGTATGTTCGCAGTTTGGGTTTGCGCCGCGTTTTCCGCCGCGTTTTTTATCGTCGCAAAAGTATTGTACAATACGCCGCACAAGTCACACATGGCGTTTTTCCGCAAATCCCGTTTTCATGGTGTTTAAGCGCGACATAGCAAAAAAGCCGCGTATTTTCGCTAGAATAGCTTGCGTTTTTTGCGCAACTCTGTGCCAACAAAGTATTTTTCAGAGAAGTTTTTGCCCTTGATCCCCCTCCTGCATGCCACTGTCCAGGTCGTGGCACCCTTTAAACAACTTTAAAATCAGTTTTCTGGCCAGAAATGGCTTTTCTAGGTTTTAATGTTCGCCTTCCCATTGAAGTTTATGGGGTTCGCAAAGTTCGCGAATATTCGCGGGTTTTGGCGTATGTTCGCGAACTTTTTTTTTTAGGTTCGCTACATCCCTACCAGGGAAGCCTTTTGAAGATTAAAAATAGCATTCAAGCACTCCACCAAGGGGAATTATTTGACTATAAAGAGGGTTTATATAGTAACATAGGTAACTTGTGCCCTATTCCCATAATAGAGAGTAATTCTCCTTATTAACATGTAAGTAATGAGTTTCTTAAGAAGTCTGTAAACTAGTTTGTTGAAAAGTATTATTTGCACACTGGAAGAACCTTGATTTTTCCATCTGTGGTTCCTAAAAGTTCATTTTACTGACTGTATGACAAGCATGCAAATGTCTTTAGGAGGCTAAAGGACCATGGATCGTCTGCAAAATGGCAAAATGGGCAATTAAAACATCTGGCAAAAAGAATAATTTCCATGTCTATTAGCAGCTGCAAGATCATTAAATTCCATCCACCTCCACAAAAATTACACAGTAACATTCATCACCCTCCTCCAGAAAGCACTTTACTCCTTATGTGCTCCTTATGTCCTCCATTCTTGAGATCACTGAGTTCCTTAAAATGATACATTGATCATTTATCATCTTACTTTTTAACCAGATCATATGGTCACCCACATTTTGAAAAAAAAATTTATACAGATGGTCCAGTCTTTAATATTGTGTTCCATAGCCAGAATAGTTAACCAATACTGGGCACCTTTCAGAATAAAGTAACATACATTTTTCTGCAGCAGTGCACTGACTGAACCTTCATTTTCTTTATTATTGTATTGCTAGTCATATTACTTCTACACATGACTCACAGCAACAAGCAATAGAAGCCAAACAACTGAAAAGACCTACAGTATAATGAGTTTAGGAAAGTAAAAGTTTTGCTCACCTGTACTTCTCCTGCTTGTTTTTTACATGGGAGTGGGAGCTGTTTGATGGCAGCTCAGTAGTTGGCCAGTGACAGATAAGATCTCAGTTAGTATAGCTGCCAGAAGCTCCAATGAGGAGACCAGGAGGGATAGCACCCCACCAATATCACCTGTCAGAATAGGGACTCAAGCAGCTAGGCGAAAGTATAGGAGTAAGACACCACTGTGGGAAGCATGCTTTCAGCGCTGAGGACTAGTTTTCCTATAAGTGAGCCTTGCCTTGGGGTGTTGCCTATCCTATACTTGTGAAACACATACTGTAACTGCAAGACCGTGCATCCTCCAGCAAATAAATTGTCAACTATTAGTTCTTAAAAGATCAGTTTCGTGTAATGTGTTTCCTCAATCAATATTGGTTTATAATGTTTGATTTATGGCTCACTTTTGTAATACACTTTGTAGACGTTCAAATGTTTGATGTTTATGTATGTAGTTTTGGCAATTATTATTATTATTATTATTATTATTATTATTGTTATTATTATTAACATTTATTTATAAAGTGCCAACATATTCCGCAGCACTGTACAATAAGTGGGTTTCATACATTGGACATACAGAGTAACATATAAAGCAATCAATACAAGAGGTGAAGAGAGCCCTTCCCAAAAGAGCTTACAATCTACAAGGAGAAAGGGTTGAGACACAAGGTGTGAAGAAAGGGTTGAGACACAAGGGGGCTGATTTACTAATCCACGAACGGTCCGAAGGCGTCCAAATGCGTTTTTTTCGTAATGATCGGTATTTTGCGATTTTTTCAGAAATTGTTGCAACTTTTTCGTAGCCATTACAACTGTTTTGCAAAATATCGCAACTTTTTCGTAGCGCTACGACTTGCGCGAATTGTCGCAACTTTTTCGTAGCCTTCGCGCCGAGTAGGAAAGTTTCAGATTCATTCAAGCTTCAGTATCGTGACTTTTCTTGGGCCAGGTTGGAGCTACAGAGTGCCATTGAGCCCTATGGGAGACTTTCCTTGGGCCGGGTTGGAGCTGCAGAGTGCCATTGAGCCCTATGGGAGACTTTCCTTGGGCCAGGTTGGAGCTGCAGAGTGCCATTGAGCCTTATGGGAGACTTTCCTTGGGCCGGGTTGGAGCTGCAGAGTGCCATTGAGCCCTATGGGAGACTTTCCTTGGGCCGGGTTGGAGCTACAGAGTGCCATTGAGCCCTATGGGAGACTTTCCTTGGGCCAGGTTGGAGCTACAGAGTGCCATTGAGCCCTATGGGAGACTTTCCTTGGGCCAGGTTGGAGCTGCAGAGTGCCATTGAGCCCTATGGGAGACTTTCCTTGGGCCGGGTTGGAGCTGCAGAGTGCCATTGAGCCCTATGGGAGACTTTCCTTGGGCCGGGTTGGAGCTGCAGAGTGCCATTGAGCCCTATGGGAGACTTTCCTTGGGCCGGGTTGGAGCTGCAGAGTGCCATTGAGCCCTATGGGAGACTTTTCTTGGGCCAGGTTGGAGCTGCAGAGTGCCATTGAGCCCTATGGGAGACTTTCCTTGGGCCGGGTTGGAGCTGCAGAGTGCCATTGAGCCCTATGGGAGACTTTCCTTGGGCCAGGTTGGAGCTACAGAGTGCCATTGAGCCCTATGGGAGACTTTCCTTGGGCCAGGTTGGAGCTACAGAGTGCCATTGAGTCCTATGGGAGGCTTCCAAAATCATGCTAAGTCTGAAAGTTTTGCCCGCAGTTTACGAGCGCTCAATACAAAACATTTGCGACAAGATACGAGCAAATCGTAATGGCTACGAAAAAGTCGCGTGGGTGGGATATGGCAATATGTGTGGCAATACAAACTGTGGCCTTTTCCAAAATTTAAGAAGACCCCTGTATAATTTAATAAAGGGGAAGGGCAGGGTTGGTTTGCAGAGATAGGGACCTGTCAACAGATGCTGCTTCTGTCACAACAAGCCAATTCATTCACTGTGGAACATTCTGCTGCTGAGCAACAATGCACAAGGCACTTTGGCAGAAATAACATAAATATAAGTTATACACTAAATGGCAGTGCGCTGAGGGTATCCTTAACCGAATAGAATCTGGGGATTTGTGAGTGTATAGATTGGTCAGTATAATGTGTATATATGTGCACTGGGGTTTATATGGAGGTGTTGTTGATAGTAAATAAAATAGAGAAAAAACGTCTCATTTAAGGGGACCTGTTACCCACATATAAAAAGCTGTATAAGGATAGTCCTTTTCAAATTAAACATTAAGCTCAAACTCCTTTTTTTATTAACACATCCATGCCTTAGGCATAGAGGCATAGAGGTGGGCCAGACAGTTACTTCACTTTCTATTCAGCACTTCCTAGATGTCACTGCTCTCCTCACATGCCCCGCCCTTCTCACCATCTAATTGTGTATCTGGAGCATGGGCATGGGTATCTGGTCCCCCATTTTGGTACATAAATACGATTTGGGGTAATACAAAGCTTGCCTTCATAATAGTGCCCACAAAATTGCACCTATCTGTGATTGTGTAACATAACAGAAAAGAATTTGGAACCTGGAATAAGAGTTTAGACAAGTGTCCACATACTTTTTAATATAGAAAGGAGACTTGACATCACTAATATGGCTAGGGTGAAGCTGGGAAAATGTGTTAGTTGTATGTGTGTTTAAGATTTGAAAACAAAGAAAGAAAGAACAAGGATGGTAACATCACAATATAAAAGGTATGAATTTGTTGCACCATGATCATGAAGATATATCTTTTGCTGTCTTTGTACAAGTTCATCTCAGTATTTTGATGCAAGAGTTGTCAGGGAACAGTTTCCTAGTGTGCTCATAATTAGATTAGAATATGTATAAAAAAAACAACAACAAAAGTGTAAGAGATTAATGTGAATTAACTGGATCTGCGCCTCTACTCAGAAAAGAAGCAAGGCAGATTTGCAAGCCAACATTTAATATCAGGCGAGAGTTTCAATGATTAATATTTCCCACGAGGACCGACAGTCTGCCTATCACAGGTATTAATCTGTCTTTAAAGAGAAATGTGAAGAGCTTATTTTTACTCGTACTCACTACATAAGCCCTGTTAAATTCTGCAAAAGTAGCTGCCCATTAGCATCTAAATCAATGAAATCTTGTACATTTAAATCAAACTCTTTTAATTAAATTTTCCTCCCCCTCGTGTCCCCCTTGCCACCTCCCGCCTCCTCTGTGTTGCTAATATTGCACATTTATTTAACAAAACGGGCTCTCATTAGGAATGCATTTACACTCCGAAAATCTTAAAAAAGATTAATCAGTTGCATCGGTAATTTCCATATGGCAAAAGAATAGACGTTGCACAGAAAGCCTTATGGGGGCGAGGTGATAGTATTTTTATAGCTGAATTCACAGCAAGGCCATTAGCATACCAAACCATTTACCTTAGGCTTTGTGATAAAGTGATACCAAAATGGTTTAAGGAGTTAAGTGAAATCTATAAGTTTATAAAATGAGTCGGTTTGTTTTTTAAAGGAATGGTAAACTTTTCTTAACCATTAATTATATGTGCTAAAGAGTCATGCACATAAACTCTGCAGAAGGGTTGGGAAAAAAAGCAAAGTGAACACAAAGCAGAAATACTTTTAGACCCCATTTTCTGTTTTTGAAATTTGCTTAGTAATGGAAATAAATTGTTATGTGCATTGATGCTATTCATTAAAGGCACTTGCACTTGCCTGTGGTTGAGCTTGGCCCCAGTGCATCCATCCTGCCTCCTCTTCTGAACCATGTGCAAGTGCACCTATTGACACAGAGGAACCCAGGAGCTACCACCACATTAACGGGTAGTGATCCCAAGGTTCCCTCTGCAAGCTGCATCAATAGGAGCAGCAAAATTTCGCCTAGTGAATCACACCCAAACATCATAATGGCAAGGATAAACTTTGGAGGCAATTGCATATAGTTCATCAAAATTTATACCTGCAATAGCGCAACTGCTAGCTGATCCAGAGGAAGGCAAAAACCACTTTCTGAAGTTTCAACAATTTGCCTCAGAGGGGAGAAAAATTCCACAACTTCACAGCTCTCACTGTAACAAACCCTTTCCGGATATTACAATGGAACCTACTTCTTATCAGAATGGATGCCTTCACGTCTGCTGAAAGGACCTACTGGAAAATAAATATATGTTCCCCTTAATATTAATACATTGTTATCATATCCACCCTTAAGTGTCACTTCTCCAGCGTAAACCCCAATTTAGCCATTCTTACCAGTGCTTTGTAAAGTGGAAGGATGATTATCCTGCAAATCTATGCCCCTGTTAATACAGCTTAGAGCTGTGTTTGCCCTTGCAGCTGCTGCCTGGCATTGCTTGTTACAGCCAGGTTTATTATCTACAAGGACTCCATTATGGATTTGCCTAGTGCAGTCCCATTAAGGGTATAAGTGGCTGCATATTTTTGCACCTTACATTTATCCACATTAAATTTCATCCGCCACTTAGCCACCCAGATTGCCAGTTGGTCAAGATCCTGCTGTAAGGATGCCACATCCTGGATAAAATCAATTGCAGAGTTTTGTCATCTGCAAATACTGATACATTACTTCCAATACCCTCCCCTAAATCATTAAATTACAAGTTAAATAAAAGTGGGCCCAATGCAGAACCCACTAAGAACCTTACTCCAAGAAGAGAATGTACCATTGTAACAACCACCCTCCCTATATGATCCTGTAGCCAGTTTCCTATCCATGTGCAAATGACTTCACTAAGACCAACAGACCTTAGTTTAGAAAGCGGTCATTTGTGGGGCACGGTATCAAACAAAATCCAATTAAATCACATCTACAACTGCAACCCCACTGTCCAGCTTCTTACTAACCTCAAACTGGTCTGAAATGACCTGTCCTCCATAAAGCCATGCTGATTACTGCTCTTAATGGCATTCTCCAGTACATAATTTTGAATGTGATCCCTTAACAAGCTTTCAAATAACTTGCCCACCACGGATGTCAAACTTACAGGCCTATAATGGCCAGGCTGAGATCTTACTCCCTTTTTAAATATAGGAATGACATCAGCTTTCCTCCAATCCATAGGTACCATACTAGATAAAATCAGAAGAGTTAGATAAAATCAGAAATAGAGGCCTAGCTAAAACTAAACTAAGCTCTCCAAAATTACCTGAAGGGGGAATCACTAAATTGTGGGTAAAAACATACGGTGGGTACGGTATCAGTGACTCCCTCCTCTGGGTGAGGATCGCCAAAAACAGGGTAGTGAGTAAGCGTATAGTTTTTCTTTGAATATGAAGCAACAATATGCAATATTAATTTATTTTTGGACAAAATATTTATTTTGCAAAGTCCTATCACATTTATGGACAAAAAGAAGACATCCCTTAGGATAAAGGAAGTTCAAAATGTAAGTCATTTTACATTAAATTGTGCCTTTTTGGCATAAAATACACTTAAGATGCCACCTAGAATCATCTACAGGGATATATAGCTTTTATTTCTCCAGGGCTACTAAGGCACAGAATAGATGGGAGCATTCTCTCTGGAAATGAAATTCAGTTTGACATTATTGTTCTCTCTGCCTTGCTAAAGGAATGGGCAACTAACAAAATAAAGAAATACAAACTATTACACAGATTTGAGGAAAGTTTCAAAGAGCAATAAACAGCATAATACATATATGCTGAGTGATATATTAATGTCATAATGACATATATATATATATAGATGTATATATGATATAATTCTATCAGTCTTTTGCACTCGGGCTTTACATGCTTGTAATCAACACCTTGGCCTTAACCAAAGCTCACATCAGAACTGGGCACTAAGGAGCCCAACAATTTTCCCCACACTGTAATAAATCATTCAAGCACAGAAAATAAATTGTGAAATGTGAAATGCCCAATATTTTCTTACCGTGCAGTTATCATTGTTTTTGACAACACATGCCTTATTTTATAAGAAAAAGTATTTCACACTATAGTTCTACAGAGACCCATGATGACATTTGACCCCTGTTTATCTTTCTGTTTAACTACTAAAAGCATTGAATTCTGTTGGGTTCATCTGTTATCTGCTTTGTATCCTTATCTCTGCCTATAGCCCAATTTATGGCTGTTAATGCCTCCAGTCTTAAGAGAGTGCCTTGAGCTTAGCAGATAGATATTGCAAAGGCAAAATGAAAAATTAATGTTTCAACTGAAAATGCAAATCAGTATGAAATCACGGGTTTTCCTGGTATAAATACATCTTCTGGGCAGCATGTCAAGATTGTTAGTTCAATCAAGCTAGCCATACGTGCCCAGATTAATGCAGCAACCATTCCTGGGACAGTCCAGATCAGTTAAAAATTGGTCGACCAAAGGAAGTGAAGCGAAGCCATCTTTCCTCAGAATAAATCAAAGGAGGCCATGCACCTGTATGCCCCTTGTACGCTATCCATCCAATCAGGCTTTGGGCTGTTTAGTTGGATACTGCATGGTCCATTCCCATGTATGACCACTATAACTCAAGTTGTATTGTACTACTGAATGCTTATAATTCTATTTATACTGAATGGACCAAATAATCCTACTCAGCTCCTCTAAAAAACCCCAATGTTTTCACATTAGCTACAGTAGGCTGTTGAGTAGTATATATATATATATATATATATATATATATACACTTTCCCGTAAGAGAAAACTCTACACATTGTGGCACATTAGGGGTGTGATTACACATTAAATACTAAAAGACCAAGCAACAAGAATTTGGGGTTAAAAAGTCCTTGATATGTAGTATATAGGTACAAGGTTCCAAGGTGGCCAGTTTTGGCTGGTACGCAATAACTGCATTGGTAGTTCTTAAGTGTCCTATAAGTTTACCAACTGGGTTTTAGAGGCTCAGGTAGGGTTATGGTCTGAGCAGATCCCAGCTACAGACAGGTTGTGGCTTATTGAGACTCATCAGCGTACAAAAGAGTTCCTGATAAGCATTTTCAAAGCCAGGGAGGTGGTTGCATAGAAACAAACACATATGAAGGGACTAGCAACAATTAGAGACAAATCTACAAATTGTGCCACATGGGTTTATGTTTTAAAGAGGAAACAACAAGGATTCTCCCTAGTGGGGGTAATCACAAACCCTTGTTTGCTCCCTACAACTAAAAAGCCCTTGGCTTAAGAGTAAAAGATTTTACCTGGGGAAAGTCTCCTTGAATGCCCCCAGTGGTGCCTACCAGACTAGTAATCAACTTGGAGACCTTCCTCGCACACCCTGGCACTCCAAAGTGAGAAGCTCGGTGCAAAGTGCTGGAGGGATCAGAACCTTCCCAAACAATTCCAGAAAATAGAAAGCAATGGCACTTGCCCTTGCAAATTTCATTACGGAATGCCATTGCTTTCTATTTTCTGGCCTACCAGACTAGCCCATTCTTAATTAGTGCTGGATCCTGCACAGGTTAAAAGGGACTGCGATGCCTTAAGACATTAAAAGCACCATCAGCATCAAACTGAACTGACTACATTACATTCAACTACTCCTACATGACCTCAAGACACCCATTGAGATACAGAGGGCTTACACCTCCAAAATCATTGATGTCATTTGAGCCTCAGTGTTTTTTAGCCTCATATAAAGCCTCCAGGGAAAAAAGTTTTTATAAAGAAGTTGTAAGAAAGTGTTACACTTCTGTGTCTTTTGAGGTTATCTGACACGCAGTAAATAGAGTCCATTACAATTCTGCTGCACTGTCAGAGGCTATTGTGGGAATTTGGTGCACTCCGGATTGATGTTACAGTGACAGCTCAGTACCAGTGTTCTATCAATATATGACCTGAGAACAAGAGTTCAGAGATGAACAGAGGAAGCTGAGAGAAATATGCAATCTCGTAGCAAATGAGGAGAAGCTGTATATACTTCAGGAAAGATTTGTCTTAAGCTAGCAAGAAAAGTTGGTGTAAAATGATGAACTGTTTGTCTGTTATACCTCAAGTCTTATTCTAGTGGGATTCTGGGAGTTGTAGTTCACTCACTGTCTAGTGGGCCCTGCACAGCCACGATGTTGGGAAAAAAAATGCAACCATCTTGTGAATTAGCACCATTTATTAAAGGTACTCCCATCTTCTTGCACTTCTGCATAGTTGTGCCGTCTCTCCTCATGTTCTGAATCATGCACAAGTTCGCCTATTGACCCAGGGGAAGTTATGCTGGTAAATGACTCTGTTCAGGGGTGTAGTTTCCCTTCATGAATGAAATGGCGTCTTTTGCAATTTAATATTGTTCTAATATAGGGCCAGATATAATTTTATGAGAAATGCATGGCATAGAAATCTAAGGGGGAAATTAGGAAATAATTAGGAGATATATTTATCTATATACAGTATATTGCATAGTGGGTTTATATGCATAAACCACTTTTATTTTATTTTTTTGCATTGTAAAAACATAAAAATAAATGTTGCTGTCGTAATTTTCATATAGAAGGACTTTTAAGTGTTTCAGACTTTATTTTCATTTTATTTTCCTATATACACAGGTGACTTGGAATAATATTTATATGTTTCCAGGGACATTAGCAAGACCATTTAACTGCCAAAATAAGCACCTAGCAGGGATATTCTGCCTGATTCCTATCTGCAAAAATACAACCCCTAGCATCCTCCATAAGCCACAGAGATCCCCGCCTCCTTAGGTTCTAGCAACCCATAGTAATAAAAAAGAAGCCTTTACCTGGTCATAATTCTAAGAAATAATAGTACAAAAAATAAACATGACCTCCGTATGCATTATTTCATTAACAGAGCATAAATAAATGAAATCTTTGTTATAATGACACATGTAGACACATACACATTTAACAATTTTGTTTTTTTAAGGGAGTACATCATTTATTTATCTATAATTATCATTCATTTGTTTTATCTTAAATGGATAATTTAATTTTTTAATATGCATGTTTGCAGTTGAAATATATAAATATATATAAATTGCCATAATACTTGTCTTTGCTGAGGATTTCTGCTTTGTGACCACTAGGGATACTCTTGATATAACTGATTAATATTCAAAAATGTAAATGTAAATGTAAAAAAGAATGCCCTATGTACACAAAGAATAACATATAAACACAATATATGCTGCCTTTATTCATTAACTAGATACTGTCCAGAGTCTAGCACAGTTCCTTTTTCACATACTTTACCGTATGAGCCTATATTAACGACCCCAGGATACATAATCATTCTATGGGATAATTAAAGATTCCAGCTGTTATCAAGAGGATCTTCATAGTTCCATCTTTTCATCTTCCATCTTTCCACAAATACTGAAGCAAATCTTCTCTAAAAGTCCAGCTGCTTTAGACTTAATTCTACTAAATGCTGTATATAAAGAGCTGGATGAATAAAAATCTTCATAGACATTTGTTCTCTAATAGAAATCAGGAAGACATGCATGTATATAGGAACTTGATTAGTTCTTGGAATGACCTTGTCTAGGAAAAAGAGCCATGAGAGCCAGGGCCGAGCCAAGCCACTACCCCGCCCCCCCCCCCCCATCCCATGGTTGCACTCTTCTGCCTACCACTAGTTCCGGCCCTGACAAGAACGCTCTGCATTTCATTTAATATTTTGTTTGCTCTACAGTCTACAATACCATTAAACTTCCATTATACAGAATGCCTCTGATCTGTCGAACCTGGTAGCCTGAGTATCACTGAAGTATCCAAACGCATGTACGCTTATGTATGCCATTTATGAGAATTACAGATGAAGAAGATCAAGGACAATAAAACAGTTTTGTATACCTACTATCCTCTCTGTTGGAGCTTCTCATCGTCTCTGCTAGTCACTATTGTTGGATATAAATAATAGGAGATATTCAGCAATATGAAGGTCAAATGCTTCAAGGCTGTCACTTTAATTTTGTTAAGTGCAAGACCACGTGATCAAGTGAATGTGGAACACGCTCAAGCAGGGCTGCATACAAAGCACAATAAACAAGTAGGAAGTCACAAGACCATGCAAAGTATGAAGTTATTAGTGGTTCAGCTTATAGTTTTAGCTTTGTACAAGTGGAAGTGGATGCAGCAGGTTACCATAGCCGATACACACACACTCACACACATATATAATGTATTTATTTTTACACACATTACAGATGTAAGGAATAATATATCCCATACGTATTATAAGACAGAAGGAGATAAGAGGTCACTAAAAAGTTCTGTGACCATACACAGTACAGTTATTTTAATACAAGTATGGGACTTATTCAGAGTGCTCGGGACCTGAGGTTTTCCAGATAAGGGATCTATGCATAATTTGGGTCCCCGTACCTTAAATCTGCTAACCATCACCCAATCATTTAAACATTAAATAAACCCAATAGGATTGTTTTGCCTCCAATAAGGATTAATTATATCTTAGTTGGGATCAAGTACAAGCTACTGTTTTATTATTACAGAAAAAAAAGAAGCATTATTTAAAAATGTGAATTGTTTTATTAAAGGAGAAAGAAAGTCATTTTGGCATTTTACTGCCAATAGATTCACCACATTAGTGCCACCTAGAGCAATATATTTATTCTGCAGAAAGCTTTACTGTACCTGAGTAAAGAGCCCTAGAAGCTCCCTCTGATAGCAGCTGCCATTTTAGTTTGGTCTCAGTAGGTTCCTGCTGCAGTTATAGCCATTGGAAGATCAGATCACACATTCCTAAGGGTGGGGGAAGTGAGTTCTTATGCATTCTTATGGGAGGGGGAGCAGGAGAAGGGAGAGAGGAGAGAACTGAGCAGACTCGTGCCCCAAACCTGAAAGAAAGGAAGTCTGATACCGAAGAACATGTTCCCAAAAAAGGAGACAAGAAATCCCGTGTTTCTTTTGATAGCTGTATTCTTTTTATGGCTGTATTTACATAGACCTTTCTGATAAAGCTTAGTTCGTTTTTACCTTTCCTTTACTTTAAAATTGAGTCTATGGGAGACGGGCTTTCCGCAATTTTAAGCTAATTGGATAACTGGATAACACATGGTATCAGTCACTAGCAGGACTCAGGGCTGTATTGCGGACCACTGGATCTCGGCCCCCGCTGCAGGGGAGACTTTTTTTTTCTGGAACATTTTAATTTATCATACGTGCACCCAAGGGTCACGCCCCTAAGGCTGCTGCCCAAGGCATGGGCCCTCAAATGCCGTTATGATAAAAACAACCCTGGTAGGAGTGCAATTATCAGTATTACCCAACCATGCATTTCTGCAACCACCTAACTGCTGTATGCTCCTTTAGGAGAGTTCCAGAAATTACTACTAATTGGTGGGTCACAATCAGGGTCGGACTGGGCCGCCGGGACACCGGGAAAAATCCCGGTGGACCCCGGCCCTAGTGGGCCCCAGCGGCCCAGTCCGACCTTTGCCGGCGCTCCCCATACTGACTGTTCCTCCCAGACGCGTTCAATTTATACGCGCTGGGGGAGGATGTCAGGCGGGGGCCCTATGGGGGGGTTAGGGGGGCCCCTGGGGGGGGTTAGGGGACGCAGCTGCGGCACCTGCAGGGCAGGCACCCCCAGTCCGACCCTGGTCACAATGACAAGTTTAAGAAACCTTGTATTAGTTTAATGCTAACGCTTTGGATACTTCACTGGAGTCTAAGAGCTCTCTGATGCCTATGCCACTGACTGTCAGCTACAAGGAAGAAGTTATTTTTTCCCTCAACCATATTCATACAAACTAACTTGTATCAAGTAAACTCTCCAACGCACTTTGCCATTGATCAAAGGGTCCATCAGAGGTCTTCCAGAATGCAAAATTATTCTCTTTCAGGGATCAGGTTAAGGACATAAGTGTGAAGTATTAAAGGGAGTTACTTCTCTGCTGAATTCCAAATCTTCTTTCCCCCGCTCCATACTCATTTCCTTTAAACAATAAAGAAAGACATCAAAAGGGCAATGATCCATCAAGATGTTCCTTCCAAATCAAATGTACAGAGAAATTCATTTTACAGTAATATAGCACACAGCATTATCATAATCCTGAAAACATAATAAAAGGGAGGAAAAAAAATGGACACGATTGATTTTTGAAGACTTCAAGTTTTATTGATTCATCTCTCTCAGCTCAAGAGGTTTTCTCTCCTCTTTCCAAGTTAAATGACTTTATTGTTTTTAAAGAAGAGTTAATATCAGATGAGCTATTGATCGCATTTGAAAGGGGAGAAACTCTTGTACTTAAAAGCTCAGGAATGCTGACTAATGAGTGGCTCAGATCAGATTGTTAACACGTTTTGAATATTGGCCATGCCGGTTTCTTTGATTGCAGGTGAGAACAGTAAATCTCTTACGGAAGACAGTGTTTACTAATGGGCACACAACTTGCTCTAAACTGTTATTGTATTTGTATTTCAACCTGTTTTGAAAGTAAAAGATTGTCCGTAGTGAAAAGGCAAAGGAAATAAAAGGCCCATAGTGAAAGAACGAGGGGGTCACTTACTTTGACCCTGGGTACGAATGAACTAAGGGGTGCAATAGGGTCCGGACTCTTGCTGCATTCTCCAACTTGCATCAACTGGGGGCACGTACAAGGCAGCCCTGTTTTTACCACTGCTGAACGCAGGCAGAGTTGTATTCATTAGGGAGGGGGGGTTCACATAGACCTGCGGCAATTCTTCGTTGTGCAGGGGAAGGTGCAAACTACAAAAACAAGTCTGGGAACACCCTTCATATACCTAGTATAAATAAAAGCAACTGGACTTGTTAAGTAATCATTGAAGACGTTTCACTACTCATCCGAGCAGCCTCTTTAGTTCAACTGACTGGTATGGGAAGGCCTCAGCATATATACTCTTCCACTAATCCAATCACAATGGCACTTTGTAACTCTTCAGAAAGGTGACACCTAAAACTCACAGAGGTGTGAATGCTGTGGAGTTACTTTGAAAGGATTACCAAGGTATAATGCAACTCATCGAAACAGGTGTTACTTGTTAGAGTTGCATGAATGGATGTGTGAAGAGTTCTGAAACTGCCGGGGTACAGATGTTAGAACAGGATTGTATGTAGCAGAAAGGTGGTGTCGAAGGCCCCCGCCTCTGTTTTATTTATACTAGATATAACATGACCTGGATGAATAAAAATCTTCATAGTCACCCTTCATATACATAATTTGGTATGGAGTCATATCCCAGACTGTGACTTTCCTGTAGTTGTTGGCTTTCCTGATTTAGAATCTTTTGCTGCACTTAAGTCAACTCAAATCATACCCACCCATTGGCACCCATTTTGGAACATTTCTTCCCTTCAGTGAAACTGGAATTGTTTTGCAAGAAAATGGGAGAAGGGGCAGTTGGGAAGCAGAAAGTGCATTTGGCCTATGATTATAGCCTTCTAGGCCTATGTAATTCAGCAAAAAGACTGGGCAGGCATGATATATAGGGGCTGATTCACTAAAGGTCGATAACGCTTATCACATGCTTTTTTGCATTAAAAAGCATGTGATAATTAAGTCCCGATTCATCAGTCATTTCGCATGTGTTAATCCGCATATCACATGCGCAAAAAAAACCTATCATCGAAAAGCGTTATTTCTAACGCATTGTTTTCTAACAAATTGCGTTAATTAGCGAATAGAAATAGTACTAACGCATGATTCACAAACACATATGAAGAGTTAAACACAAAATATCGCATTAATCTGAGTGAATATTAACACCTGCTTGGGGCAGGCGGTACTTAAAGAAAATTGCGGTTTGTGAGCTTTTGGAAATAAGTCTGTGTTGGCCCTTGAGTGATGCAGCCTCCAGTTTGCAGGGAAATGAGAATTTTCAAAACAGTAGTTTTCCAAAAGTAATGGTTACGTGCGTAAAATCGTGTGCTAATATAGCAAGCGGAGAAATATATTGCACGCAGCATGAAATAAGGCATGAAAAACACTCATCGTGAGTTAAATAATGCAAAGAACATTGGGTCTAAATTATGACGCCTGTCCTTTTAGTGAATTGAGCGTTAAGTCGCAAAAAAGAAGAAGCAATAACATTTTTAACACATGCTATAAATAGCGCTCGTTTTATCGACCTTTAGTGAATCGGCCCCATAGAGTCAAAGCTCAAATCCTCCTACATTATACTAATATCCTCTTTTCCAACTCCAGTTCTGCATGGACCTGGTATTTAAACAGTTATGCTGGATTTCTATCCATGCACAGCAGCTAGAATATAGATGTGTTAAACACCCTGTGGGCTACAAATATTCTTTGTCTATTCTCACTGCAGGAAGGACGTGGAAAAATACATAATTAACACACACAGAAATTATGCTTCAAGGCAAGATAAATGTGTTTCATTTTTAGCTGCTAAGCTATGTTAGAGAGAAAACATACTCTAATTACCTTTTACTTGATTTTTCTTCGAATGTTCAGTATAAGATATTGGCACAGGATATCGTAATCATTCATGTGACTTTGAGCTACTATATTGGATGGAGACTGAGGGCCTTAGCAGTAGGCTGGATGGCATATATACATGTAACAATTGTTTGGCTTAGATATGGCCAAACCCAGGCTAGTGATAGGTATAGAGCATGTGTTACATGCAACCTTAATGCACAGGAGTGGGCCTCCGCTATATGGGAGGTATTACTGGAGCTGAGGGTGTAGTTGAAATACAACTATATAGAGCTTGTGTGGTGCAGATAGAATAATGGACGCCAGAAAGGTTCTTGCTGATGAACTATAGTACAAGTTTATTGGACAAGGCACAACTTAATAGTGCAGCAGGGATTATACTCACAGACACAGCAGTATAGGAATTGGTCACAATGGATATAGCAGATGTGACGCTCAAGGAACAGAATACCCCACTTGGAGGATGCACAGAGGATTAGCTGATACCCGAGGTGAAGACCTTTCAGAAGGGAGTGTTCCGGCCGACTGTGGTCCAGGGGAGAGCTCCTAACACTGGTACCTGGCGTCTAATAAAACCGGTCCCTAAAGAATGACAACAGAGCCGGGGTAGGCTAAACCCTTTTACAACTCCTGGTTGGGGCTATTAACTGCCCTTACTAAATAAGCTGACTATGCTCACCACTCCTAGAGGGTGCTATTAATAAAACTGACTGTGCTGGCTTGTTCTCATTCATGGGGCCCTGTCCCTGACTTATCACTAGGGTATGAGGTCCCCTAGGGTACAAATGGCTTCTGGGCCTATGTTCTGGTCCAGGCTCAATTGAAGCTCTGCCCAGAACACAGCATGCAGCCAAAAGAGGAAGACACTTCCTTGTGCAAGACACTATATAGTCTGCCAAGGGGAGTGGTCAACCTGGGCTAAACCTAAAGGGGGTAGCCTAAGAACTGTAACCTGAGTGTAGAGGGCTCTGCCCTATAACAGCACAGATAAGGAAAAGATAAGGGATAACACCATAGGGAGCTTAACCCTATGGGTCCCTACATACAGTAATGTAGAGCTTTGCACCCACCACACCTGCAAATATAAAGGTTGTAAGTTGGGGCCAGCAGAGAGGTGGCGTTGAAGAGTTCTATAGCAAACTTAAAATGGTTACATAAAAGTAAAGTGTTCGTTTTACTCTCAGAATCAATCAGATATGGGACTGCCATTTTTTTATTCAACAAGACAGGCCTTGTGTATGTGTATGTGTATCTGTGGATGTGGATGTGTATCTTTTCTAAAAATATTTGTAAGTTTTATTCCACTTGCAAGTGCTCTCTGTACAGCAACATTTCTCACCAATACAAATAACCAGTTGAGTTGAATTCCCAGCTCTATTTTAGCTTATCTGTGAACTTCCTTCCCTTTTCAGTGGCTTGCTTTGGGAAGATACATCACACTTTGGGTCTATTGTGGCCAGGGCCTATTCCTGGCATACATCCATCACACACTGCTCAATAATGCCAATAGTGTCATGCCCTATCATGTTACAGTCCAGAAGGGTTATGAATAATTTAGAGGTGAGACATGATGCAGGCTCTGGGATCAACTGTATATGAGCTATTGAGTAATTGTCACCTTTTGGTGAAATTGGCAGCTGACAGTAGTTTCTCGTTATGGATATATATCCTATAAACTACTGAGTTTATGTACACATATGGTATACGTCAAAAATCCATGCCAGCAAATTGATCAAAGGTGTACGCTTCAAAGAAACACCATATAAAACAAAAATATTGCCAGGGCCAAGAAGCCTTGTAGACCAGGAAGCCACAATCTGACTCCAGGTACTTGGCAAGAACAAACAAATGTCTGGTGGGAGGATCAAGATCATAGCCAAGATTCAGAAATAGGTCCAGGGCATGGGCAAATAGAGCAATCAGGAACAGGAATATCAGTCAATATAGTGACCCATGTAACTTTGCTAAGTCCTACAATCGGGAATTTGTAGGACTTATCAAAGTAAAATCTTGCAATTTTAGCACCAAGTCATAGTATGATGACATTATGTACAATACATCATTGCACTTGCACCAAAGGTCGATGGGGTTGCAGGGAAGTGACATTGCGGCTATGAAAGCCACCATATTTGATTTCCCTACCCTGTTGCTAGGAGCCCAGACCGGAGCTGCTTACAAATAGTAACGGAAGAAATAGATTCTTTTAATAAATCTTGGTTTTGTTCACTGCAGCTTGGAACTGAAAAAATGCAGCAATCAAAGTCAGATTCATACAAAATTCTTATTATTATGCCTCCAAAAATCAATGAGCTATAGAAAGAGTGTACTTCTGTGTACCTTGTATATCTTCTACTAACGGGATTTTTTTTCCATTCATTTTTAATTACAGTTGTGCTGTTTCTGTGATCAAGGGTGAAAGGGTTCATATTTGTGCAAGGACAATCCTCACTAATGGGAGGGGTCTGCTCCTAAGCAACTGGTCCAATCACTGTGGATAACCAGAAAGCAACTCATTAAGAAGCTTGATTAATTTTTCTTTTACTTCTGTTTCCATTGCGTCTTTTCCGAGTACTTTTCTCTCTCCGCTTTTTTATTATACATCCCACGCACAATATTCATTTTGAGATGTTCTTGGCTGTAATTGTCCAATTTATGTACCAAAAGATACCCCCCACCCCCAGTCATGTGCTATCTCTCACAGCCTTTCTTTGGTTTCCCAATGGTTCATTTTCAGAAGAATGTTAAAACTATGCACATGACGTATAAAATGTGTTTGTCAAAAGTGCAGCAGTTTGCAAGCTCCAGTAGTCATGTTTAGCACAACAGCTTGAAAACATATTGTTGAACAATGGAATCCTTCACACTGCATGCAATCTCTGGAACACGCTCAGAAACAAACTGGGATAAACACACTGCCATTTATTCTTTTATTTGCCTTCAGGTTCCCTGTTTAATAGTAAAATCTTCCTAACAATTTCCTTCAGGTTCTCAGTTCTCATTACATGAGTTTCAAGTTATCTCAGTTAAAATCCAGAATTTAATTTTATCCTATTTTTTACTTAACCGCACTATTACACAGATTATTTTTTAATTCATCTAATTCCTTCCTAATTATAAGTCTGACATAGAAAATAATTTGGTTCATAGAGAAAAATTAGGTGGAAGAAGGACTTGATGCCACCAAACATTAGTGAGCGGATTTTTTTGGCCAGACATGGATTCGCAGCGAATTTGCACATTTCGGCATTGGCGAATTGTTTTGCAAAACTTCCGTGAAAATTCCCCGTGAAAAAATTCAGCACACGTCAAAAAAGTTGTGGTCACGTCAAAAAAAAGGTGCGATCACATCAAATTGGGCGCGCCCATGTCAAAATTGGGTGCGTGCACGTCCAAATTGGGCACGGTTGGATCAAAATGCCCACAGTCGTGCCAAAAAAGATGCGGGCACCAGAAAAAGATGTGGGCAGCAAAAATTAGACGTGGGCGGCAAAAAAAGTCGAGCAACAAATGCATTTCGCAGATTTTTTGCCATTTCGGGAATTTTCTTGTTGTTTTGCGATTTTTATGGCGAAGTGAAACAGGAAAGGTTCACTCATCATTACCGAACATCAGAGGCTCTGTTTTGGAACCTGAAAAACCTGAAATCTTCACTCCCTACCTAATTGATGCCATGTTTTCTCAAACTGAACCTCAAATAATTCACTCACTTCTGCACCTACAGGTATGGGATCCCTTATCCTGAAAGCCATTATCCAGAATGTTTCGAATTACGGGAACGCCATCTCCCATAGACTCCATTATAAGCAAATAATTCCAATTTTTAGAAATGATTTCCTTTTTCTCTATAATAATAACACAGTACCTTGTACTTGATCCCAACTAAGATATAATTAATCCTTACTGGAGGCAAAACAAGCTTGTTGGGTTTATACAATATTTAAATGATTTTTAGCTGACTTAAGGTATGGGGATCCAAATTACAGAAAGATCCCTTATCCGGAAAACCCCAGGTCCCGAGCATTCTGGATAACAGGTCCCATACCTGTACTTATGTATATGACTTTTATTGGACAATTTAGCCAATTAAAACCCTTTGATGAGAAAATCAATTAAAGGGCATTGCTGCTATTAAATCAAAGTGGATGTTTAATTAAATCAAAAACAGCCCATGTTATTTTTTCTTACAATTATTTGAATTTTATCAGCAATATAAAGAAACATACACTGTAGCAAGTATACATTTTCTGTGCTACACACATACACACTGTGTTAGTTAATACTTTTTAAAAAAAAAAAACTTTACAAGAAAAAAAAAGGCCAAGACCCCACACCTGTCCCTATGCCATCCAGAGTTACATAGTTACATAGGGTTAAAAAATTAACTTGGAAGTTCAACCCTTCCAAGTAAACCCAGCACACACAAACATATACTGAGTGTATAGACACTAACATACATAAAACATATATACCAACATCAATACTAACTAGATTTTAGTATCACAATAGCCTTGGATATTATTCTTGTTCAAGAAATCATCCAGGCCCCTCTTAAAGGTATAATCCCCTCTAATGTACTTGTACAGAGTAATCATAGAGAAAACAACCCCAACCTTGACAGTCTAACCTCATAGCTTAAATCTTCCACCCCCTTTACCAGTTTAGTTGCACGTCTCTGCACTTTCTCCAGCTCATTAATATCCTTCTTAAGGACTGGAGCCCAAAACTGCACTGCATACTCAAGGTGAGGCCTTACCAGGGACCTATAAAGAGGCAAAATTATGTTCTCATCCCTTGAGTCAATGCCCTTTTTTATACAGGACCAGTGTCGGACTGGCCCACCAAGATACCAGGAAAACTCCCAGTGGGCCCAGGTGTCAGTGGGCCCTCCTGCTCCTGGCCATTTGGCCTGTTTCATAGTCATTTCTTATTTCTGAATGGGAACAAAGAGGAGAAACAGATGAAAGAATAGCATGAAAATAAAAGAGACTAGGAGAATAAAGAGATTGGGTGAGGAAAGGAGGGAAAAATAGATTGGAGAATGGGCCTATGGTCTAAGGTTTTCTGGTGGGCCCCTGGGGTCCCAGTCCGACACTGTACAGGACAGCACTTTATTTGCTTTAGTAGCCACAGAATGACACTGCCTGGAATTAGACAACTTGTTATCTACAAAACCCCCCAGATCCTTCTCCATTAAGGATCCCCCAACACACTACCATTTATATTATTTCTACCAAAATGCATAAATTTGCACTTTTCAACATTGAACCTCATTTTCCAGTTTGCTGCCCAGTTTTCCAATTTTGTCAAATCGCTCTGCAAAGCGGCAGCATCCTGCATGGAACTTATAGTTTTGCACAATTTTGTGTCATCAGCAAAAATAGAAACCGTACTCTCTATGCCCACCTCCAGGTCATTAATAAACAAGTTAAAAAGCAAAGGCCCAAGGACTGACCCCTGCGGTACTCCACTAACCACACTGGTCCAATTAGAAAATGTTCCATTTACCACCACTCTTTGTAATCTATCCTTCAGCCAGTTCTCTATCCAATTACAAATATTATGTGTGTATAATAATGTAAGTGATCCGGAGGAGTTCAGCAATACTTAAACTAAGGGGCTTTGGTTTGTCAATGAGTGCAGTCATGTGCTATAGTGACAAGGATGATGTAGGAGAACTAGGGGAATATACTGATGAGTATACTTCTTAAGCAACATTTTAAAACTATTCCATTTTCCTTCCGTGTTTAACCCATGAAATGCCTTTCCCAAGTGATACATTGCAGAGATGCACAACTTAAATTTAGTGCTTTAGTTAATCCCTACAAAGATCATGCATTCCAACATCATACAACTGGCTTTTTGTGATATCCTTACAGCCAGAAATGTTGAAGAAAGCAATTACAAAACGTGCAGTCATCCATGATGATTGTTCTATTTGTAGAGAACACCTACCCTGAGTTTAATGTTATTATAGACAATGGGGGCATTGCTTTTAATACCCAATATAGACATCACTATTAACAAATGAAAATAGGTGCGCCAGGTCTGAACCTAAATAAGCTAAAATAAAAAGTCCTTTCCAAATCTATTTTGGTAGGCTTCAGTACACACAATTTCAGACTGAAATGTAGTTTTACAGTTATCAGAGTATTTAAATAAAAAAACATTAAGGAAAGGGAAAATAATATCAATTTGTTCTTTTAGTTGGTTTTAGTCAAAGTACAATAAAACACATTTTAAGTCAACTCAAGGTTGGATTATTAACACTTTCAGACCTTATATTTACCTTGTTTGGGAAGTGAAAGAGCAGTGAAGAGTAGAAGTGAAACAGCAAATGGGGTGGCTGCACAAGCACCATCAACACAGCTAACTGCACGAGAATTCAGCAACAGCAATAGCTTGAGGATAGGACAGACTATGACTGCCAACTGCATTTTGACACCAGTTTGTCCAAGTTAAGGAGATGCTGTCATGATTTTTATGGGATACTTTTTATTTCTAAATCACACTGTTTACATAGCAAATAATTCACTTTACCATTTAAAATGTTATTCTTGAACCAACAAATGTATTTTTTTAGCTGTAATATTGGTGTGTAGGCGCCATCTCAGTGCATTGTGCCCAAGTCTGAGCTTTCAGAAGGAGCTTTCAGGTAACCTATTGTTTCTCCTACTCCCATGTAACTGGAGGAGTCCCAAGCCGGACTTGGATTTCTTACTATTGAGTGCTATTCTGATACCTACTGGGAGCTGTTATCTTGCTCCCTTCCCATTGTTCTGCTAATTGGCTATTGGGGGGGGTGATATCACTCCAACTCACAGCTCAGCAGTAAAGTGTGACTGAAGTTTATCAGAGCACAGGGCACCCTGGGAAATTAAGAAGATGGCTAGCCCCATGTGACATTTCAAAATTAAATATAAAAAAATCTGTTTTTGTTTTTGAAAAACAAATTTCAATGTCGGAGTCTGCTGGAAAAGCTCTATTAGCATGTGTTCCCATGGCAGTATTTCTTTAATAAGGTAGGTGGAGACATATTTAAGTCTAATATATCCAACAGTATGTCACACTGCCCCACAATATGCTGGCTGTGCATTGCTCATGTATTACAATCCAATTTATGCATTTTTGCTGCTTTGGGCCCTTGATCCCTAGAGGACATCACAGTTCCCTATAGATAGGGTCATATTTAGTCCCAAATAAATCATTAGCACCATTCTGACACCTTAAACTAATTAAATCCTGTAGGATGTTAATATATACTTTTGTAAAACTTCTGATGTAGTGCCGGTACTCTTCTCCAACAGACCTGCCCTTTGTCATCTTTGCAGAAATGCCCAATGTTGTTGTAATGGTATGCTCATATTTTAAGGTCATTACACATCAATACATCTGCACACCTGTTTATGCCATTGTCTGTTTATAGCATGTCAATTTTGTTTCTGTTGGCCCAAGATGGCTTCTGTTCTTTTTCCCCCTTATGTTTTATCAAGCAAATCTTTCAATCCTCTCTTACTCTATAAAACAATATATATTAAAATGCCACTAAGAAAAAACTAAGAGTGCACCAAATCCAGGATTCTGTTCAGGATAGATCTCAGCGCTAACAATAGGATCAAAACTCAACTGAATCCTTAAAATTCAGCCAAATTAAATCCCTATTTTGAAGCTCTGGACACCTGAAGGAGACACATTCTTATTCCAATGAGGCAGTTACATTTTTCTTAAATAATGAATATGAAATTAGCCTTCAGATTTAGTTCAGCATTTAAACAAAATAACAAGCACTAATTGTAAACTAATCCATCCACCAATAATAATAACTACAGGTCCTAAAATAACAATAAAGGGGGCACCCATAAATAGAAAACAAAAAAATATATATATGACAATAGCTTTTAAACAAAATATTCCTATTAAGAGAACCTTCTTAGTACTGATAAACAAATGTATAGTGATGAGCAAATCTGTCCCATTTTGCGTCGCTGGAAAATCTGTGAATCTTCAAAGTGATCCGCGAAATGGTGAAAAATCGCGAAATGGTGAAAATGTTGCGTGTCCTTTTCTTACTCTCACGACAATGTTTTTTGACACAGGCGACAATTTTTTGGAGCTTGGCGAATTGTCGCCCGTTTTGCAAAATAATCTGCCAGTGGCGAAACATGGAAAT
Source organism: Xenopus tropicalis (assembly GCF_000004195.4). Taxonomy (NCBI): domain Eukaryota; kingdom Metazoa; phylum Chordata; class Amphibia; order Anura; family Pipidae; genus Xenopus; species Xenopus tropicalis. Next base: position 120,886,671 of record NC_030679.2, read on the forward strand.
TCTCTGGAAGGTTCCAGTTTATATACAAGATGTTTCTCCAGCTAATGCTAGTTTCTTTTGTAGAACTATGAAGCCCCATGAAGGCTAATGCAATATATATATATATATATATATAAGCAGTCATTTTTCTCTTGCATGATAAAGTGGTGAACCAAGTAGGTGGTTAAATTGAGCATGGCCAATCTTAATCTGACCCATAAAAATGATCGCAAAATGCACTGGCCGTTATTTCACAGCGACTTTTTCTTCCAGTGACTTATACTACACAAAACACAAAAGACACATACAGGTGTTTTATGTGGCCACTTTTTCAGCTGAGATCTGTTTACACAGCGACCTTTTCCACTCAGAATACGTTGGAGTCTATTGGCATTTTTCATGGCAACTGGAATCTATTGGCATGTTTTTGGAGGTGGGGGTATTCATTTTTTTGAGGTGAAAATGTATATGTTGAGATTTTGCAGTGGTGTCAAAAATATTTGCTAATGGGAAATGGTAGAATTTCAACGCAAATCCACTAGAATTGCTTAGGAATTGCTATAGGAAAGAGAAATACAATATGGGGAGGAGGGGATTTTTTTCCAGAAAAGGTGGCAACCCTACTATTTGTGAAGAAAGATTTTTTCTTAAGAGCACATTGGAGATTTTCAAGCTTTTTACTTTTTTCCAATAAAAAAATGTAAAAATCTGTTTGCTAATTGTTTTTAAAAAACACTAACAGCGGCAGGAAACACTTGGCAAAGGCTTAGTGCATGTTTAGCTGGGAGAGACGGAGAATGTAATTACACCATTAAGTTAATTCTTACATTCAAACTTACAGTTAGAAGATCCTTTAGGGACACTTACCTGATCAACTCCAGCTGCTGCAGAACTACAATCTCTACTTTACTCTAAAACAACTGGGGCATACAGTAGCTATAATTGTGTCAAGAACAGTGATGGGCAAAATGTTTCACCAGGCATGGATTTGTCGCGGAAAAATTCGCTGTGCGTCCAAAAATTGTCGCAAAAAAAGAATACCCTCGGGACAAAAGAATAGCCGCGGGACAAAAGAATAGCGTGCAACAAAAGAATAGCCGCGGGACAAAAGAATAGCCGTGCAACAAAAGAATAGCCGCGGGACAAAAGAATAGCCGTGCAACAAAAGAATAGCCGCGGGACAAAAGAATAGCCGCGGGACAAAAGAATAGCCGCGCAACAAAAGAATAGCCGCACAACAAAAGAATAGCCGTGCAACAAAAGAATAGCCGCGGGACAAAAGAATAGCCGTGCAACAAAAGAATAGCCGCGGGACAAAAGAATAGCCGCGGGACAAAAGAACAGCCACGCAACAAAAGAATAGCCGCGGGCAACAAAAGCCACGCAACAATTTTTATTTGGCGCGCAACATTTTTGCCATTTTTCGCGAATTTTTCACCATTATGCGAATCTTTTGGAAGATTTGCGAATTTTTCAGCAAAACGGGACAGATTTGCTCATCGCTAGTCAAGAACAAGCGTTTGCCATTGCATTTTACATCTTAGGGGTGGGAATATATTTAAAGTGCTGTAGGGAGATCTGTAGCTCCACAAATCCATCATGGCTAACCTTGGGCCTCCTTTTGCTAAAAAAATTAGCCACGGAAAAAATTCAGCGCACAAGTTTTGAAAAAATTTTGCCGAAGCAGAAACTGACAGATACTCTCATCACTAGCTGTCACTCTTATAACAGAAATAATTTCTTACATATTCTTAGCTTACCCTTGAAATAACATTTTCCAACAAAGAGGTTTGCATGAAACCAGTTTTGCCAATGTAAAGAATGTAATTGAGCTAGTAGGGGGAAATGATGCTGATTTCCTAATTTCCCATTTATTAAATCCACAATTATGGGTATCCGTTATTGCCAACTTTTCATAAACTGGTTTAGTCTGTAAGAGATGTTGTGGCAGCCGTTGGCAGGAATCAAAGTCATAGGGGCAGATTTACTAAGACACGTACGCTCGGAGCATTCATTCGAACGCTCCGAGCGTATTTTCGTTGAATTTTTCGTTGCTTGCGTGGCTTTTCCGGCGCTTGTGCGACTTTTTCGTACGTTTGCGCGGAAAAATCTGAAAGGTTTTCCTGCTGTTTACAATCATTCGGTACGAAAATTTTGTGACTTTCGGATCGCCGTGACTAATACTATTTTTTCATAAGCATTTTCGTGAAATTTGCGATCTTAAGAAATAATTGTATCCAATCCGAAATTATCCCATTTGGGAATGAACTCGCGTTTTCATGAATGTGCCCCCTAAAGGTAAATAACAGTTTTAAGACCAAGACATGACACAGCTGCAACATTCATGTCCCCAAAAAAGAGCTGTTTCAAGTTCAGTCCGAAAAGTAAGAGAGTATAATTCAGCTACTAGGGAAAATATATGGGGTAGATTTATCAAAGTGTGAGATTAGAGCTCACCATATAAAAAAAAAATCAGCAACAAATCTAGCAACAAATGGAGTTCTATGGCTTAGCTGTCATTGCTTTGGGGAGCTGTGTTCCATGGAGCAAAGCAAATAACATATCCTGAACCATAAACTAAATCTTAGGGGCAGATTTATCAAAATGAGAGATTAGAGCTCACCACAAAAAAAATTCACCCACTTTCTATTCATTCCTGGGATTTTTCGAACTGTATTTATGAACAGGTGAAAGTTCGCCGTTTGATAAATACACTTCTAAAAATAGTATAGTAATGAATAAATAAATAGTAATGAATAGAAAGTGGGTGAATTAAACATTATTTTTAAACCTATTATAAAGCTCTAGAGAATATGTACAGTCGTACAATGTAGAAAAGTACACACAGGAAGGAAAATAATGTATAATAAAAACATTAAGTACTGATTTAAAGGGAAAAGAAAGGTAAAAACTAAGTAAGCTTTATCAGAAAGGTCTATGTAAATACAGCCATAAGCACTCACAGAAATGCTGCACTATCAAAAGAAACACAGGATTTCTTGTCTCCTTTTTTGAGAACATGTTCTTTGGTATCAGGCCTCTGTTTTAGGGTTCCTTCAGGTTTGGGGCACGAGTCTGCTCAGTTCTCTCCTCTCTCCCTCCCTTACCCCCCCACCATAAGAATGCACAAAAACTTACTTCCCCCACCCTTAGGAATGTGTGATATAAACTATAACAGCTATACTTGCAGCAGGAAGCTACAAAGACCAAGCTAGAGGGAGCTTCTAGGGCTGTTTACACAGGTATAGTAAAGCTTTCTGCCGAATAAATATATTGTTCTAGGTGGCACTAATGTGGCAAATCTATTGGCAGTAAAATTCCAAAATGACTTTCCTTCTTCTTTAACTATTTTTCTAGATGCTGGTTATCAAAGCTATAAAGTATTCCCCTTCCCAGCTGCCCACGATATGTTTTATCATGGCTCCAGCGGGCGCCAGCAGGGTGTGGGCCTGGGTGCTCTAGGAGCCCTGCACCCCAGTAGTTACGCCACTTACAATTCAACTACAGGTATGAGACCTGTTATCCAGAATGCTTAGGACCTGGGGTTTTCCAGATAAGGGATCTTTTTTGTCATTTGAATCTCCATACCTTCAGGGCCGTGACACACGGAGAGATTGGTCGTGCTGCGACAACTCTCCATTTTCGCCGGCGACTAATCTCCCCGCAATGCCATCCCACCGGCTAGAATGTAAATCACCGGTGGGATGGCATACACAGCAGCGCGATTTGCCGAAGTCGCCAAAGTTGCCTTGAAACTTCGGCGACCTCAGCAAATTGTGCCACCGCGTATGCCAACCCACTGGCAATTTACATTCTAGCTGGTGGGATGGCATTGTGGGGAGATTAGTTGCTGCGACTAATCTTCCGTGTGTCACTGCCCTAAATCTGCTAAAAATGGATGTAAACATTAAAAACACAATAGGGTTTTGCCTCCATTAAGGATTTATTATATCTTAGCTGGGATCAAGTACAAGGTACTGTTTTAATTTTACAGGAAAAAAGTGTAATCATTTAAAAAGATTGAACTATTTGATTAAAATGGAGTCTATGGGAGATGGCCTTCCTATAATTCGGAGCTTTCTGGATATTAGGTTTCCAGATAACTGATCCCTTACCTGTATTTTGGACATAGTGATTCCTGTCCCTGCCAAGCAAAGGGTAATTTAAGGCATTTTGTTGTCTGTATGAAAAGCAGTAAAAAATGGCTCATATTGTACAGAAGAAATGCCATGGGCAATAAGGGTAATTCAGGCACTCATAATCAGTAGTCTCCTTTCACAGAAATACAATGTTGAACTTCATGCCTCATGAACAAAACGTAGGACCTTGCAGAGCAGGTAGTTCTGGAACATTCTATAAAGCTTCATTTCCCAAGAGAAAAAGCACAGCTTCATTGAGCAGGTGTAGCAAGGAATATAATGTAGAATTTGATATTAGCTGAATGTAGTAAAGACCTCCATATCCTATGAGCAATGAGATTCAGTTGCTCAACATAAATAACTACTACCCACACATAAGGGCTCATTACAAGTGCAGTGAGAAGTGCAATTAATTTGTGCAAAATCACTAGGTTCCAACTTTCACTAGCAACCAAATAAATAAAATACTGGAATATGAACAGCATTGGGTCCAAATAGAAAGAGAAGTATAAAAAAATATTGTGTTTCTGTGTGTTATAGAGATGGTTCTAACCCCAAGGTGAAATGTTATTTTGCCCACGGAATATAATGCATATATAACATATATAAATATAACAGGAGTACAAACACAGATCTTACCCAGCCTCAGGAATACAAATGGTAGAGTTCCCAGAATTATAATTTATAATATAATATTATTATATTTATAATTATAAAATAGAGTTTTATCATTGAAGCTTATTTTTATAGCTAGTATGTACTGTTGAAGTACAATGCATATGTACATATAAAAGGGATACAATAAAAATCTCAATCCCAATCCCAAAATCCAAATTCCAATCTCAGGAATAGTTATTTTGCCCACGGAATACAATGAATATGTGAATATAACAGGAATATAATACAGATCTTACCCAGTCTCATGAATACAAATGGTAGTGTTACAATCCCCTGGATTATAATGGAGAGGTTTTAAAAGGAAAGAAGATCCATGTATGATGTGAACTTTTATTATGGATGGTATACAACTCAAAACCCTTATTTGAAAGGAATACAGTACATGGAGTTATATTCCAGGCATATAAAGTCAAGCCTTATAACCTACAGGATTGCAATACAAAGTCTCATATAAAAAGCAAGAAACCAAGGAATCAAATGTAAAGCCCATGTTTCCATGGAATGAACATTGTTGTCCTACTAAATACCATTAATACATTGCAGGCCCAAAATATAACCCCAAACAATAGGGGCCACATATAACCCTTAACACTAGGGGCCACATATAACCCTTAAAACTAGGGGCCACATATAACCCTTAACACTAGGGGGCACATATAACCCTTAAAACTAGGAGCCACATATAACCCTTAACACTAGGGGCCACATATAACCCTTAAAACTAGGGGCCATATATAACCCTTAACACTAGGGGCCACATATAACCCTTAACACTAGGGGCCACATATAACCCTTAACACTAGGGGCCACATATAACCCTTAACACTAGGGGGCACATATAACCCTTAACACTAGGGGCCACATATAACCCTTAACACTAGGGGCCACATATAACCCTTAAAACTAGGGGCCATATATAACCCTTAACACTAGGGGCCACATATAACCCTTAACACTAGGGGCCACATATAACCCTTAACACTAGGGGCCACATATAACCCTTAACACTAGGGGCCACATATAACCCTTAACACTAGGGGGCACATATAACCCTTAACACTAGGGGCCACATATAACCCTTTACACTAGGGGGCACAAATAACCCTTAACACTAGGGGGCACATTTATGAACGCTCAAACCTTTGGCTCGAGCATTCATTTACCAAAACCACGCAAGAGTTTCCAAACTATCGCATGGTTTTTTCATCCGAATAGCCCGATTCGTGCGAAAACGGGTTTTTCTTTTCCCCAACCAAAAAATAAAAAGCAGGTTTTAGGTGGCTCAAGCGTTCATAAATGTGCCCCCGTGATTACAAGATGGAATGTTATTTTGCCCAAGGGCCACAATACATATTTTAATATATAAGGAAAACAATTTACATGTAAAATAATTGAGAATACAAAATAAAACCATTGATTTATTAAGGAATGCAATACAATTAATATAACAATTCAAATGGAAATCATGATAAACAGAACCTCACAGATTCAAAGGAAACAATGAAAACCTGATGTCAGGAATAAATGGTGGAATATTAAATTGCCCAAGATATACCTTAATACTAGAATTACAAGGTGGAATGTTATTTTGTCCATGGAATATAATGCATATATAAATATAACATAATAAAATGAAATGCTTGGAATACAAAAACAGATCTAATCCAAGATCAGGAATACAAATGTTTGGATTACAGTCCTCAGTATTATAATGAAATACTTGATAATTAAAGCAGATTATCAAGTTAAGTAAAATGTGATTGTTTATTATACATTGAATGCAATGCAAAATGGATTATTTCCAGGAGTTATATCCTAGGAATATCACGTGAAGCCTCATAAAACATTAAAAGTGATAAACCAAAGAATCCCATGTAGAGCCCCATAGAATAAGCAATCTTGTCCTATTAAAACACATTACAATGCCAGACTAAAAATATTAGAACTACATTGTGGATCCATATAATGCACAAATAATTCAATACAATCATTCAGCCCCAAAAAACAAAACACAAAGCCTCTTCTTTCATGGTTCCCAAGACTTGTAATAAAATTCATAATATCCAGTATCTGTCTCAGAAATACAGAATTCTATCCCAGGGACTCCAATCCATGTGAAGTCATATTTTGCACAGGGAACAAAAAATAGAATCAAACCCTATAAAAGTGATGCTGATCCCTTCTCCCCACAGAAAAATTTATATCCGTCCATTAAGATGCCATTTTGCAATACCAAATAAACATAGTTAAATATCACATTGTCCAAGATAAACCCAAATCACAGGATTACAAAGAAGAATGTTATTTTGCCCAAGGAATATGATGCATTTGAGAATATAACAGGGATACAAATGTAAATCTTGGCCCATATCAGGAATACAAATGTAAGCAAGCAGTCCCAGAATTATGATGAAGATTATCATGGTAAGTATAATACAGGTATATATTTTATTATGGATGGAATACACTAATAATAGAATATCTTAACTGAATATAAACAATAGAATATCAGTCTCATGATCAGTATCCCAAAACCCAGAACAGATGCCAAGGGTCCGGTCACGGCTCACGCTTCTGCTTATAACAGCCGCCTTTCACGTCGGGAGGAGCCCTTTGCTACTCGGATGCTGTCAGGATTTATAGTGAGAGACCCAAGCCAAGAGTTCTGAGCAGGTACGGGAACCAAAACGTGTGGCAGGAGGAACGGGGAACGGGTTAGTGTGGTTGAAGGACAGGCCAAAGTCAGCAACAAACAGTTAGCGCAGTACAAAATCGGAAGGCGAAGAATGGTCAAGAAACAGGCAAAGGTCGATTCAGGCAGCAATAAGGCAATGGTCAGGAACAGGCAGTTAAAACACAGGAAATCAGAAGAGGAATGCACCCAGGAACAATCTAGAATTTACCTACGTTGGGCAATGAGTACCAGAACACAGGCTCTTTAAATATTGAAATGTTGCACAAAAAATGACATAATACAACGCACACCGAGCGAAAAGGTGCATGAAGGACGCACATGCGCACAGAAACCCCTTTCCAACACTCAATATATCCCAGGATTATAATCCTTATTGCAACTCTGAGCCTAGGATAATAAACTGTAAAATTATTTTGAACAAGGAATACAATGCATAAAATAATATTGCAGGAATACAATTTAACAATGTAAAGACAAAATTTGCAATAGGAATACAATTTAGTTTTCAAACTTCTAGAAAGCAATGTTGATCCCTTCCCTATGCAGTGCCTCTTTTTATAAAGATGATGTGTTGGAATACCAACGGAGCCTCATAAGTTCAATGGATATAATCAAAACCTTATTTGAGGAATAAATGCTGGAATATCAAATTCCCAAAGTGTACCCTAACCCCAGCTTGTCAGGGTAAATGTGATTTTTCACAATACAATGCGTACATCCCATACAGTAGAACACACGTTGACAAATCTCAGGAATACAGATGTGACAATCCCCAGGAATAGAAAAAAAGGATTTTATAATGAAAGACTGTTATCATGGTAAGTATGATATCACTTTTTATTATGTATGCAATACAGTGCTGAATCCTTAGTTCAGAGGAATACTGCTCATGAAGTTTTATAACAGGAATACAAAGTAGAGCCTTATACCTTACAGGTTACAATAGGATACAGCACAGAAGAGAATGTAAAATTGTGTCCTGTTTAAAACCAGGAATACAAAGCGGATCCATATGTTGTACAAGAAACACATGCTAAACCTTTTATTCTAGGAAATAAAAATGGAACTTTCTCTCCAAGATATGTTATGCTCATCCTTGCAGGTCCAAAGAATATACACATCGGTATGGGATAAATCATCCAGAATTCTTGGGATTTTCTGGAAAAGGGTTTTGTTTTTGGTAACTTAGATCACTATGTTTTAAGTCATTTAAAAATGAAATAAATCCAACAGTATTGTTTTGCTACCAATATGGATTCATAAAGCTTAGGGTAAAGTGCAAGGTACTGTTTTATTATAACATAGAAATAGGACATGGTCTTCCGGTAATTCAGAGCTTTCTGGATATCAGGTTTATAAATAAGAGATGTTATACCTGTACCAAAAATGATCTATAGTTATACAGGTATAGGACCAGTTATCCAGAATGCTCGGGACCAAGGGTATTCCGGATAAGGGGTCTTTCCGTAATTTGGACCTCCATTCCTTAAGTCTACTAAAAAATCAATAAAACATTAATTAAACCCAATAGGATTGTTTGCATCAAATGAGGATTATTTATATCTTAGTTGGGATCAATTACAAGGTACTGTTTTATTATTACAGAAAAAAAGGAAATCAGTTTTAAAATTCTAAATTATTTGATTAAAATGAAGTCTATGGGAGACGGGCTTTCCGTAATTTGGAGCTTTCTGGGTAACGGGTTTCTGGATAAGGGATCCCATACCTGTAGTGAAAAGACCAGTGATGCCAATCTAATTCAAATATCTTCTTTATATCCCTGACCAACAGAGCATTCTCAATCTCTGGTGCACAAAATTGTGACCCCTTGGATTAAAATTATTTTATTGAAGAAACACAGCGTATTATTTATTGGAATAAAACAAAGAACAATATATTGCAGCAGGAATAAAATCAAGATTGGTATAACTTGGAATATAATGCAGAGTCCCTTCTAAGTATAGAATGTCATGAAGAACCCTTAGGTGCTCAAGGACAGCAATGAATTCCTGATTCTAAGAAGACATGGTGACATACCATTTTTAAACCAGCAATAGAATGCATAACTTAGAATACCAAGAACAGAAAAGGTTATCCCCAGAAATATAATCTTCCTAGAGAAGAAAGGAGAATCTATTCTATTGTAATACTACATATAGCCATATATTAAAGCAAAAAAAATCCAGATTCTGATAAACTTGGGATGTATTGCATCTATGAAATACCATTTAGAGCCTCACAGCCTTAAGGATAATAATGCATCTCTAATGTAAAAGCCATCTGTCACCCCCACAAAAGCTAGTCTGCTAGGAGGGAGTTCCCAGTGCGAAAGCTCTGGCCTATTTTCAGTGCCAAAATATGGCTGCCCACACCAGGAGCTCCCTTCCAGCGCAGGTAGCCTAGTGTTCAGGTGGGGTATTAAGAAAAAAATTCCCTCAACCTGAGTGTAGGAAAACTTAAAGTGGAGGTTTCACTGTATATCTGTAACATCCTGCTGTGGATTTGAACCAAGAACCCACAACTTGCTATGCAGCCTCCTTGCCGCTCACCTATTTGAGTGGACTGCTGGGTTCCTGCTTCACTTCAATAATATACCTAGTTATCGAGGCAGGAATGATGGCTACAGGTGCTCTCTATTTACACACATCTGTTTTGAATGTTTAATTATCTAGCCTATAAATCCCTACCTCTCTCAGTTTCTCCCACACCCCTTATAGGTCTTTCTAGCAAAGTCCCTGGGCGCCTTTCTGTTATGTGTATTTGGTTCTGACCCCTGCCTGTATCCTGACTTCGAGTGAACTCCGCCTGGACTCACCCATTTACCTGTTTGACTTCTCTTCTGGATCCTGATTCTGTACTGTGCTACTGTTCTGGTTTTGACCCAGCCTGCCTGACTCTGATTCTAGTAAGCTGCCTCAGTCCTCCTCCATCGATCTGGTTCCCTTGCTTACTCAGAACCTCTGCCCTGGTCTTCTCACTTTAAGACCTGGTTGCACCCGAGTAGTGGAGGGCTCCACCCAAAGCTAAAGGTGGCTGTTATAGGCAAAAGTGTGAGCTGTGACCGGGACCTTGGCAATTTCTCTGGGTTTTGGGTTACCAATTGTAACAATATCAATATACCAAATTATGTTTATAGATGTAAAAATATCAGGAATGCAACATAATGTAAAACTTTTGAAGGAATTATATGTAGATTTGTAACCCTTGGAATGTAGTGCAGAGCCCCTTCTAACCCCAGAATAATGAAGAGAGGCTCAGAGAAGCAAGAGATAACAGATCCAAGTAATCCAAGGTGTCATTGTCTCAGGAATTCAAAGAGGAGGTTTAAAACCCCCTAGGATTGCAATAGAGATCATTTTCACAGAGGAATAATGTCCCAGTAAGTATTATGTAGAACTATGTTATTTATACATGTAATAAAATGCAAAAACAGGAATACAAAGCCTTTGACCGACCGGATTACAATGTAGAGGCTCTTATGAAATAGTTTCCTATTACTGCAGGCATACAATGCCACCCTAGAATACATGGTGGAATGTTGCTTATATTAATACATAAGGGGTACAATACAGGTCTCATTCAGTCTGATGCATTCAAAAGGCAGAATTGCAACTGAGAGTCATATCATGAAAGTAAAAGATCATGGTCACAATAAATGTGAAAATCAACATTTCGGTACCAATAGAAGACCCTTATCAACAAACTGCATTTATTGAGAAAGGTTTCCTTTGCAGGAATCCAAAGTGTTTGTCTAAGGAAAACAACACAACTCATAACATAGGAGGAATACAATCCAGACATCCATAATGCCCTCTATCTCTGGCATGAAATGCATATTCCCCATGATTATTATCCTTATGAGGAAAAACAGCTGTGGTTAGCGAACCTCACAAAAAAAGTTCGCGAACCCGTTTGCGAACTTCTGCCAAAAAGTGCGAACTTTGCGAACCCCATAGACTTCAATGAGAAGGCAAACTTTGAAATCTAGAAAAGCCATTTATGGCCAGAAAACTGATTTTAAAGTTAATTAAAGGGTGCCACGACCTGGACAGTGGCATGCAGGAGGGGGATCAAGGGCAAAAATTTCTCTGAAAAATACGTTGCTGTAATCAGTAATCAGAAAATAAAAGCAGTCCTTACAAGGACAATTGGGTTACAGCCGATGAGATCAGCAGGACAGCTGCCCACAGCAGCTACATACAGAGCAGTAGAAAGTAGATTACTAGTCAGCAAAGCTACCTAAACTGTCCCTCAAACCCCTGCACAGCTCTCTCCCTATGCTAACTCATCAAGCACACACAGGCAGAATGTAAAATGGCTGCTGGGCTTCGGTTTATATATGGAAGGGAGTGGTCCGGGGGTGGTCCAGGAGGGAGAGCTGCCTGATTGGCTGCCATATATCTGCTGGCTCTGGGGTGAGAGGTCAAAATTTGGCTCCAGCTAAGGCGAACCCAAAATTGCGAACATCGCTAAAAGTTCGCGAACTTGCGAACACCCGATTTACGTGCAAATTAGTTCTCCGGCGAACAGTTCGCTACATCTCTAGTGGTTAGTATACAGTAGATAAATGTTTCACATGGAATATAAAACAGATCACATTCTACCCAGGGATACAGTTGGGCTTATACAGATCTCAAATCAGACCTCATATGTTTAAGAAATACAATTCAACCCTCATCCCAGGAATGTTAGGTTGCATTCCACACACACATATAAAGCATATTATTTTCCAGCAGGATTACAATACAGCCTCAAATAAATCTAATAATAAATAGGATAAGCAGAAAAAAACCTTTCCAATATTCTTGTAAAGCAAAGCAGTCACATTTGACAGAAATATAAAGCACAGGTTTATAACCCTAGAAGTACTATAATATCATACTTAGATTTTTTTTTTCTAATCTACCTGGAAGGGGGCCGATCTGGAACTGGAAGTAGAGCCCAACGCCAAAAGGAACTAAATAATGGCAAGTAAGATATAATATACAGGTATAGGACCTATTATCCAGAATGCTCGGGACCAAGGGTATTCCGGATAAGGGGTCTTTCCGTAATTTGGATCTCAATACCTTAAGTCTACTAAAAAATCAATAAAACATTAATTAAACCCAATAGGATTGTTTTGCATCCAATAAGGATTAATTATATCTTAGTTGGAATCAATTACAAGGTTCTGTTTTATTTCTACATAGAAAAAGGAAATCAGTTTTAAAATTCTGAATTATTTGATTAAAATGGAGTCTATGGGAGACAGGCATTCCGTAATTCGGAGCTTTCTGGATAACGGGTTTCCGGATAAGGGGTCCGATACCTGTAATACCTTTATACTAGAAATACAAAGCTTGTATCCCTGGAATTAATATTCTACAAAATTCTAGTGACATAATCCCTACAATTACAATGTGAAGCCTTATGTCAAAGGATTCAAGTTACTGTAAAGATCGAGTGCATTTTTGTTATACCTAGGGTATAATAGAGAACTAATATTTCTTATACTTAGGTACATAAATTATAGACTTCACAAGGATGAACAGTGCAGCACCATCATGTTGTAGGACAGGATTTAAGGGTATATATGTGAGGAATGGGGGTGGGAGAGCAGTCAGAGCGATGGTATTAGAATCTTCTGTTTTTGGTAGCACATGGGGAATCATACCACCCCTAATGAGGTTTGGTGCGGGTCATTTTTTTTTCCAACCAGGAGAGACAGTAGTGAGTATTCTCCTTTAAAGGCTCTCCTGCCTTAGTGAAGGGACCACAGTACTGACAAGGGTACCAGGCTTAGGTTTGTGCTCCCTGACTCACATCTACTGTGGGATATCTGGACCATTAAGGTAGACACCCTAAAGTTGGCCATACACACACCGATAGTATCGTTCGAAACCTAGTTTCGTACAATATTCGGTGCTTGTATGGTGGATAGGCGAGACGACCAATATCACAAAAGCTTCGGATATCAGTCGTCTCGTCGAACTGGTGTGCCAAAATATTTTGATCGGGTGCCGTTGAAGGCGCCAGAGTAAAAACTGCATTTAGGGCTGAATCCTCAGGTGGAGGTAGACTCCCTATTGTTTTTACTTCTATATCTGATAATTCAGCCCTGAATGTCAATGGAGTAACGGGAAAGATCATTATTGGTACATGTATGGCCACCATAAGGACCTTGTTGCTACCCAGACTACACTCCACAGGGGTGCTTTGCTGATAAAGCAGTCTTACCCTGCCCACATTCTGCTGACTTGGAATAAACCGGTGGGAACTATTACATTCTGCTTGCTCTGCATTGAACCTGCCAGTCCAGTGTTGCCTCTGCATTTGTGAGTATTGCATAACCTTATGGATCATTGTCTTGGACAATAAAACCAGTTCAGTGAAACCTGGTGGCCCCCCAACCACTGGGGATTGGAAACTACCATGAAACATTTAAACAACAATTGCTCCATTTAGAATTTCTTACCACCACAGAGATCTTGCATGCTCAAGCATTAAGTTAAAGGAGAACTCTGGCTTCCAAGCTAAATTTTGTTAAAGAGCCCCACACAACACAGAAACCCCTAATATACCTATCACTGTAATCTGTTCCTTCAAAATGTATGAATAAATACCATTTTTATATGCTGAAATCCAGCTGCAAAACAGTTCTTCTCTTTCTGTGTTATTTGAATTACTGTTAGGGGAGGAGGGACTTAAACACTGATGTTATGAATTGTAACAACTTCTCCACAGCTTTTAAACACAATGCAGGAACTCCATAACCCACAATGCATTGCACTGTGATGTTCCTTTACTTATTGATATCATGTGTGCAGGGAATTATGGGATTGGGGAGGATGCAGGCTGAAGGCAGGCTGATGACAGTCGACTACTATTACAGTTTTTGAGTCTCAAAGTAGTCAGCCAGATCAGCAGGGGAACAGTGGGGCAGTCTTAGGTAACTGTTCCAAACCATATTATTACATTGAAATCATAAAAGGTTGTACATTTTTGTAATTGATTTATATTGCAAAGTTGCTTAAATTAGGTTTACTTTTCCAAAAGCTTAAGTTGTGTTTAGGTGGAGTTCCCCTTTAATTGATAAATATATGCATGTATATAATAAAACAACTTATTAACTCATAAACCCAAAGATTGTACTTATTTGTATACAAATCCATGTAAAAAGTATTATATCTAAAGAATAAAAAAATCTAACTCCCCAAACCCTCTCACCACACATTAAATATTTCTTACACAGTTTATCCTGCGATCTCTTGTTCCAGTTGCAACCCCCGTGTGGTGATTAAAGAAAGTGCACTTTTTAATAATAGATTTTACAGTATATAGCCTCACAGTAGATAGCCCATAAATATTGAACGTATAACCATAGATTGTATTTAATGCAGTTCTAAACACTGGATGCATTAAAGCATTATCCAGAGAGAAAAAATAAAGAATAGCGGGGTATTTTATTAATTCAGCATTGAGTCACTGCAGATATGTAATATTTATTTTAATGCGCCTATAAAGTGTCTTTTCCCAGAAGATCATAAAGTGCCTGAGTAAAAATAAACAGAAGTCTGAAATATTGTCTTTTCTCTCTATTGTCCTATATCTAAAGAGCCAGGAAAAAAAGCAGATTATTCTTATAATATCTAAAAGGTAGGGGATCTATTTGTATGTAGCCCAGACCTACAGAATAAGAAACATAAAGATGGAGCAGCCCTGAACTGGCCACATAGAGGTTGGGTTCCCTTGTGACTGAATCAGTCACCCTCGCTTACTTTTGTATTTATCAGACTGGCTTAATCAGTCAGGAGGAGCAGCCTCTAATATCCTACTGCCCATTGTCTCCAGCACTTATAGAAGATATCAGTTGGCTGAAGGTCTGGATTACTGATCCCCAACCAGCGGCTCGGAGGCAACATGTTGCTCGCCAACCCCTTGGGTGTTGCTCCCAGTGTTTCCGAAGAAAGTGGTTATTTTTGAATTCCTGACTTGGGGGCAAGTTTTGGTTGAATAAAAACAAGATTTTGAATGTATGTACCTTGCCAAACTGCTAAATAAAAGATAACGCATTGAGCAAAAAAAAAAAACAAGATTTACTACCAAATAAAGCCCCCTGTAAGCTGATAGTGTGCATAGAGGCTGCCTAATAGCCAATCTTAGCCCTTATTTGCAGCTCCATGAACTTTTATGATGCTTGTGTTGCTCTCCAAGTCTTTTTAGATTTGACTGTGGCTCACGAGTAAGAAAGGTTGGGGACCCTGAACTTTGGATTGACCAATTACAGTACAGTATGATGGCATTTCAGTGTTTGGTCTCCAGTGCTCAAACGGGACATTATCAAATTAGAGAGGGTCCAGAGAAGGGCAACTAAGTGAGTAAAGGGTATGGAAAGTCTGAGTTATGAAGAAAGACTGGCCAAGTTGGGTCTGTTTACACTGGAGAAGAGGCGCTTAAGAGGTGACATGATAACTATGTATAAATATATAAGGGGATCATATAATAACCTCTCTAATGTTTTATTTACCAGTAGGTCCTTCCAACGGACACGAGGGCACCCACTCCGTTTAGAAGAAGGGAGGTTCCATTTAAATATTCGGAAAGGATTTTTTACAGTGAGAGCTGTGAAGTTGTGGGATTCCCTCCCCGACTCGTACTGGCGAAACATACATAAACATGCATAAATTTCGCTGAAAAAATTCAAATGTGAACATTGCTAAATCACCCCCTTAGATTTCTTAATCTAAAGAGCTGGAAGGATCATGCACAGAACAATTTTTACTGTTCAGTTTGAATGTCAGTTTGACTAGCTTCCATGATCTTGGGGTCATAGGATCGTATTATCCAACCTGGCTGGAATTTGAGATTAATGTACTAATACTGTTCAACTGGTAAAAGAAAACTTTCCTCATTCAATATGCAAAAAGTACTTTGCCTCTGTTGTTACAATTCATAACATCAGTGTTTAAGTCCCTCCTCCCCTGACAGAAATTCAAATAACACAGAACAAGAAGAACTGTTTTGCAGTTGGATTTCAGCATATAAAAATGGTATTTATTCATACATTTTGAAGGAACAGATTACAGTGATAGGTATATTAGGGGTTTCTGTGTTGTGTGGGGCTCTTTAACAAAATTTAGCTTGGAAGGCGGAGTTCCCCTTTAACTTAATCTTAATGAATATGTCGGGTCATCTATTTGGGCAGGTTTAAAAATGTTATTTGTCAATGCACCATCATCAGGAACATGGTGTATTTGCAGATGAGGAAATGCCAAGAAGTCCTGGCTTCTCTTCAATTCCAACAGTTCTGATTGGTTGGAAGCAGAGATGTAACTATATAGAGGAAGCAAACTCCATTGTTGCGGGGGGGGGCAAGGTGTCTGCTGCAGAAATCTATGCATGCTAGGACCCTCGAAAGAATTTTTTGCGAGGGGGCTAGTTATGCCATCGCTCGTAAGAGAGAATAAATAAGTCGCTGTACCATGTATGCCCACTTTACCTTAAGGGAAACATGACCCATAGCAGAAGTGGAAATCTCTGCATTCACCATGAGCTACATCAGATTTACTGGGTGAAACACAGAAATAACACTGAGGACTTATAAATGAGTAAAAAGCATTTTTATCCTTACAGTATTTTTCTCTTGTGATCCCCTTTTAAAGCATTGCAGCATGTACGGCTTGCAGAGTAGTTTTAATATTTATGGCCTGCCTTGTTTTCTCCCTGCTTGTACAGCACAGATTCATGTTCTGGCATTCTATAAATAAATAATTATATCGTGCTAACATGACACAGGAAAACATGGATTGCTTGTATATATGCTTTTAATATGGATCTTATTGATGTCATGTGGTTGTAAGGCACAGATGTTCAATCTGAATCCGTCTAGTTCTTTTTGTTGTTATGCTTGTGTACAATGCGTGTACATATTTATCCTGTATATATCTGTAATCCTTTTTTTTTTTTACTATAATACAAAATTCTTCACCTCAGTTGGACCCTCACAAAAGTATTGGAGGAATGTTCACCAGGCTGAACTATAATGCCCAACACATTGACTCTCACAGAGAGAGACTTGGGCACCAGTGGTTCTTAACCAGGGGCAGCAGATTTACAGAACAGAAAGGCAGTTCCTAATACACCAAATACTTGTGGCACATTATGCACCAAGTCCACAAAGGGTATTAATTCCTCTGGTGGGGTCTGGCCCAGTGTTACAGTATGCTCCAAGGGATTTTACTCACTATCTCTGAGCCCTACCAACTGGAGTCCCTACTGCTGGCAGGTATCACTGGGAAGATATCCCACACTGGACTCCGACAGCAGGTTGGGTACCCGCAGGTCGCAGATTGGGTTGTGGATAAGGCAGATGCAGGTTGGGTAATGGATCTAAACAGGTAAAAATAGGGGTTGTGGGTCCAGGTCATGGCCTGCAGGTCCAGGTCTGGTCCAGGTTCCAAAAATTGGTTTTGCACAGGACACTAACCTGAATTAACTCTCCCTACGGAAGCACAATCTGCTTTTACTAGCTCACCCTGTCTATATAACACTCTTAGAGTATTCTACAACAGGAATTACCTACCACTATCTTTACCATATCCATGGAGTCCCTTATTTCTTACTTCACTAAGCAGTAGCGTACCTACATGGCACCAGGCCCCCTGCAGAAATATCCTTTAAGGGGCCCAGCATGCACAGCCACCCCTTCCTGACTCTGCCCCTGCAACCTGCCCATCTGGGGGGGTTAATATAACTATAGTGGAGCAGACCTGCCTTTTCCACTGTGACTAAAGCCTTGCCTTACCTTAGGGCTTTAATCTTCTAAGACCTCCCTCCCCAGCAGTTTATAAAGGGAGCCCCTGTTGTTTTGCCAGCTTTTGGAAGAGAGATCCAGAGTGAGTAGCCAGTGCAAATTGTTGTGAGTTCAGACTGCAAAGACTGAAGCCTGCTGGGCTGCTGGTGGTTACAAAGTCCTCTGTGGAATCTCCGTGTGTGTCCCCTGGTGAGGACAGGTATTGCTCGCTTGTCTGCTATGTGGAAGCAGACACCTTTGCAAAGGGGAAGGTACTCTGGGGCAGGTAGCGCTACCTCGGGGGGAGTTAAGAGCTCTTGGGGAAGGGACTGAACTGAATAAAAGGGTTGTGGTCTTTTCAGATCCAAGTTGGGACTGGGCACCTAAAGAGACTGTGCCATGAGTGGATAGACTGCAAGGGTTCCTCAGGGCAGGATAATCAATTATCCATAAAGTTGTGTTTATAATATTTCAACAGTTATATAAAGTTATCCTTGCTGCAAAGTGTGTGCTAATTATTTTCCCTAGTGGAAACCCCCTTGAGGTGTGCTCCTCATTGTGCACTAGGTGGACACACTGTGCTAAAATCCCAGTTCCCAGTATCTTTCACATTTGCAAAGAGAACTAAAAAATATCCTGTTAATCAAGTATACAGCCCAAAGAAGTGAGTGTGCCAAGAAAGGGTTACATATATATATATATATATTATTATAATACAAGGTTAATCATAAGCCTCCCAAAGCTCTAAGTAAACATACTTTGCATTCAAATATTGAGCTTTCTAGAAATGGCACAGGTTTTTTTTCAATTGCAGATACAGTTAATATTATGAGTCATATTTCTAAGGTCTATTGAATGATTCAGCCAAAAAAAAAATATATGTGGGTTATTTATAAAGCTCCACTGTTGTTCTTACATGTATATTAACATCACGCTTTTTCATCATCGATCGAGTTCCAAAGAGTTAGTTTTATATCACACGCCACGGGGCTCATTTACAAGCTAGGGGGGCACAAATGCAAAAGCACTAAGGGGCACAAAAGCACTACCCCGTGCTTGCACCCTGGCCATATAAATGAGCTCTATGGTGTGTGATATAAAGCTACCGTAACTCTGCAACAGATCAATGATAAAGATGTATGTAATATTCATGTAAGAACAACAGTGGACCTTTATAAATACCCATGTATGGAGCACTGGATTTTCAGTCTGATGCTCTGTGCAGAGAGTTGTCTTAGGGACGCAGTCCAGCCTTGTCCTTTGGGTAGGCAATAAGTACGGGGCCCTGATGTAAGCTGCTCCTCCTTCTACTTCCTAAGTTTGAGGCAGGTAGGAGGCGGGGAGCGCCTTTATGCACCCCCCTCCATTTTAAATCTGGTGCAGCATAACACAAGCCACACTAGTATCAACCTGCAGTCTATAGTTCCCACAATGCCCCAAAAAATTGCAAGAACCTTGTTCTTATGAAACTTCCTGGCATGCCCAAGAGCATCGAGCATTGTATTTATCTATGTCACTACTATAAGGTTATTGATATTCATTTATATAGGTCTATTACTACCTCCCTATGTGAATAATAATTTACAATCTTAATTTAACCAGTGGTGCCCAGCATGTGTTCCTTAGAGCATCAGATAGAGTATTAGTCTATTCTTCATTCTATCTGACTGTAACCCATTCTGTCTGTAGCAAGTCTAAGGAAATTAGGGTGACAGATGATTTCAAGAGAATATTTCTTTTCCCTACACATACATTTGTATTATTATTGTATGGGTATTATTTCTTGGCACCATGACTTGATAAAAACACACTTATTAAAAAAAAAGTCCCAAAATGGCCAACACTGAGCACAACAATTCTAAGGCAGAAGCCTACTTGTGGGGAGGTATGGAGCTGAAATGCAAGTGGAGCAATTTTCTTAAACTGACATACTACTCATTCCTGTGCTTTTTAGCTGAAATATCTGCAGTCTAACAACCTGTTTTCAAAATAATTAGGTAATTTGCCACTATGGAGATATCGCTGACTTCCTGACCGCTTATCCCCTTTGTGTGTTCTATCCCAGCCTCAGTAAATGTGATACAAATCCCCCTAATCAGCTCATTATAATTCACGCAAGTTAAATAACGAGCCTGCTTACATGGATAATATCTTAATCTGATGCATGCCCAACTCCACTCTGCGTGATTTTTTGCTAAGACCCAAGAAGGCAGACGAGGCTTTGCCGATGAGCTCAAGCGGCACTAATGGCAGGCTGCAGAAACACGGCCATTTATACTATACATGCATATAATCCCCATGCAGCATTATGGCACATACCAGCAGGAGGAGTTTAAAAACAAGTGGATAGAAAGTTGTTTTTTAGCAGAAGATACATACTGCATGGAAGCAACAACATCAGTTTCCCAGTTTCACCCCCTGCTGCAGTAAATCTGCCTGACATGATAGGACAGAACCAGATAAACTAGCAGCAGGTTATACAGTATATTCTGTGATTTCATTTGTTGTATATAAATCCATATTTTGGGAGAGGCCTTCCTGCACACGATATTTCAGACCTTAAAACTGAATGATTCCAGTAAATAAATTAAAAAAAACAAAAACAAAATAAGTGAAAATACATAGTCCATTAAATGGCCTCAGCCCTGCCATATTGATCTCACCACACCAAAGTCCCAAACCACTTTTTTTTTCTTACTCTATAGGAGAAACATAAAATCTTTCTAAATCAATTACTACTTATGGAAGATGGTGTTGGGTTCATTTGCTCGCTCTCCCGGGAAGCAGTTCATGTAAATTGGATGTTATTATTATAAAGTGTAGGGAGAGTGTCGTTACTGTAACCTCTGCTCTGCTGGGAGGTGGAGAGTAGTAGCAGGAATAGTCCGGACTACATTTTTACTGTTCTGACCTTGCGTCCCACATTGCGTGTACAATAATGAGCGTGTATTATTAAGTGCAGTTCATTATACTTGCATTGCAAAATCTTAACAGCCACCGCTTGCCACCAGTGAATACATTTTCATGAAGTATATATGTTTAAGGGTAAGTAAAGGCTGGTCACCGCATTTATTAATCCCTTAGAATAAGCAACATTAGCAATAATAGTTTGTGGCACTGTTTAGTAGCTGTAAGGGCTCAATTACTCTGCGCTCCTGCACTTTTCCCTCCAGTGAGTTGCACGTCAAAGGGAAAGTTCACCTTTAAGTTAACTTGATGCATAATGTAGAGTCTGCTATTCTGAGACAATTTGCAATTGGTCTTCATTTTTTATTATTTGTAGTTTCTGAATTGTTTTGCTTTTTGGTCAGCAGCTCTCCAGTTTGGAATTGCAGCATCTATCTGGTTGCTAGGGACCAAATTATCCTACTAACCAGGCAGTGGGTTGAATGAGAGACTGAAATATAAATAGGAGAGGGGCTGAATAGAAATATAAGGAATAAAAAGTAAGGATAACAATAAACCTTTAGCTTCATGGAACAATTGGCTACTGAGGTCAGTGACTCTTATTTGCAAGCTGAAAGAGGAGTGAGGTAAATAATTCAAAAACTATAAAAAATAAGATAATGGGTGAGGTCAGATAAATTAAAAAGTTGCAAAGAACAGGCTATTCCATAACATACTAACAGTTAATTTAAAGGTGAAACGCCTTTCAATAAAGGTACTTGTGCTAGAATGCGTTCCTTGCACCTCCGTATAGTTGCACTGTGCAATGCTCAGTTCTTTCTGCCTTTCATTCTGGATCGAGCACTGCTGCGCCCATTGACACGGGAACCCTTGAGCTTCCGTCACACTTGCACCCAAAGAATCAGACGTCACTTACACAGCCTGTGATGCCAGACAGACTTCCATGCTTTGTGATGAAACACATGCATACTGTAGATGAGTTACTTTTGGCTCATCTGCAATTGCGCCAGGCACAGTGCAATGGTGTCAAGCAAATCTTCACTTCTTGCGACTGCAATGACATTGAAATTCTGGGAAAAAACACTGAATTGTGGGAAAAAAACCAATGCAATTGCACTTGCAATTGCATTTTGCACACTACACTTGCAGATGTAAGTGAGTCCTATAATCTTTGGTTCCTACTTCTACATCTGGCAGCAGCAGCTTTATTCATGGTTTAACCACTGTGATTGCAACCTGCACATTCTCCTGTCTGCAGCGGAAAAGAATTGAAAGAGAGTGCCCTCGGCACCTAGAAGTCATGTCACAATTAGGCACATGAGCATTTCTTTTGTATTGGTTTCTGCATCAGAAAAGTGAGCGTGCAACCAGTGACACAGAGATTAAGGCTGAAGACACATGGAGCTACTAGTAGCAGCTACTTGTCATGGCTACTAAAATAGACAATGCTGATCATTTACTGATAATTGTCTCTACGTTTGTTATAGCAGAGGCAATTCTCAGTACTGTCTGTGGAAGGGTAGTTTCTGAAGTTTAGTAGCCATGAAAAAGTAGCTGCTACTAGTAGCTCTGTGTGTCTTCACCCTTAGGGCTCTGGCACACGGGGAGATTAGTCGCCCGCGACAAATCTCCCTGTTCGCGGGCGACTAATCTCCCCGAGTTGCCATCACCTGCCATCCCACCGGCGAAAATGTAAGTAGCCGGTGGGACGGCACACGCGGTGGCGCGATTTCAGCAAATCGCCGAAAAAGCCTTGCGAGGCAACTTCAGCGATTTGCCGAAATCGCGCCGCCGCGTGTGCCGTCCCACCGATGACTTACATTTTCGCCGATGGGATGGCAGGTGATGGCAACTCGGGGAGAATTGTCGTCCTGCGAACAGGGAGATTTGTCGTGGGCGACTAATCTCCCCGGGTGTCAGAGCCCTTAAACATAACTGGAGTTGATGATGGCAGATTCAGCTGTGGGAAACACAGAGCTTATAGTTACTATACAGTATTATAAGTTGTGTGTATTTATAATGTCAACATATACATGAGGTAAGGAGGACCCTGCCCAGGAGAACTTGAATCTAAAAGTAAAATAATAAATATTTATTGGAATCTGCTTATTCTAAGGGATTATTACTGAACCACCTAACTTGGTGGGAAACCTTTTTCACCCATTGACATGTCATATTCTATGAGTAAGTTTCATTAGCAGGCAAAGCTGTTCCTTCGATCCCTATAGAGGTGAGCAATAGTTTTAACTTGTCTTCCATTCACAGGAGAGCATCTAAAAAAGCTAGTGAGAAGTTACAAAATATTAGATCCAAAGGAGTTTAAGTACATACTTGGAATTCAATTGTGCCATGTTTGGCCTCGCAATAGTTGTCGGAATGGAATATGGAAATATTAATATGGACTGGAATCGTCAACCAATATATGGCTATTTTATTAAAAATGCTGTTAAATATATTTACTTTAACTGAATAAACAGTAGGGATTGTGGCAAATTAAGGGAAATACTTCCATTATGGTGATGGCACACAGGGAAATTTGTCGCCTGTGGTTAAATCTGGGCTTCCAAGGACAACAAATCTCCCTAGATTGCTTTCCCACTGGCGAAATGAATCACCCATTGCTAAACATACATGGAGATTCATTTACGAAGTCGGCCAAAGTTTCCTTGCGAGGAACTGATTTACATGCAAACTGTCTTTCTAATGTGCATACTCGTGTTTTGTGAAAATCAAGGATGGTAAAACTGTTGCCTTCTTGGATTGCTGCAAGTTGCCATAGCTTCCCTACACTGCAGCATACAATAATTATCATTAGGGTGAACCCATAGGAATAGGCACGGGTGCTAAACCTGCTCCAACGCTATAAAGTTCAGCTCATGGCCAACCAATCAGAAAAAAGGGATGAATTAGACAATCAAAAGATCTGTTTGTTTGCTATGAGCAACCGCATTGGTACAAGTGAGTATCTAATGTGAGCGTCTCCATTGGTTAGCTTCTGAGCGCGCCTGTTACAGAAGGGTTCAAATCTTAGCTCAGCCTCATCTCAGTACTGAAAGAGTTAACCACTGCCTTTAATTTAGAAAAACAGTTCCGTGTGTGAGTACAGGTGTGGCAGAATCATTCTGTACTTTCAATCTGTTCTTGTTTTTAATTTACCTGAAAAGACAAGGCAATTGAAGGTACCGGCAGCAAATTCTTGGAACGTCTCCCAGTGATGCAACTGCAGAAATAAACATTAAGGAATATTTATAAAGTGTATTTGTCAGTTTTAGCATTCTCTGTGTATCTCTCCCTATATACAATTGTATGCCCTGTATCACAAGCCCTGAACATCACATTTAAAAGAACTAGGCACAGTATTGTGAAAGGTGAGTATTCTTTTTTTTAAAGCCCACACAATTTTAGAAAATTCCAGAGAATGTCAATGGTTAACATTGCATTTTTTTGCCAAAGTTTGGGGCTTTTAGTCAGGCAAAATCAATGCACAGGTTATAAACACTGTGGAATCTACACAGTTATAAATGGCTTGTGTAGAAAGCCAGTTTGGGTGGTTTTGGCTGCCATGTCTATTTTCAGTGCTCATAACAAGGCATTTAAACCTTCTTTTATTACAGCAGTCTGTGAGGAGTGATTAAAAATAATGGCAGGGACTATTTTATGTAATTCTTGCCTGATATCACTTGTTTGATATTCATGCTACTAACTTTAAAGTGTTGCAATAATAGGGGAAATTAAAAAGGTTGTGGCTCCAGTGTTTTTTTATTTAGGGTGCATCGTTGCCGTTCCTATTCCTATTGCCACTCCTATTCACACCCCAGCCACACCCCTGATCACACTGTCAGCTCTGCCCAATGCTGCCTATTTATAAGGTATATTTGACCGAGTTTTAGGTCTTTCATAAGATGGGAGACTGGGCTGTTACCTGGTGGGTGAGAGCCAAAAATGATAATGGTGATGAAGATGGGTAAAGTGATAACTAAACAGAAGTTATTAAGGAATGTGAGATTCTGCATGGAAAGTGTGATTTATGAGTGGTAGTAATAGCCAAGGATGTGTCTGGTTTTCAGTAGGGTGGTGTGTAAGGGGGTGAGATAAAAAGTTTATTTCATTAGTGTAAATAGTTAAACCTATGTGCAGGACCAGCCAGCAGGTGGCACCAAGCGCATCTGGAAGCATATACAGTTTAAGGCAGTGCAGTGGCGTGCACTTCCTATTTTGGCCTATGAAGAAGGAGATAGCACATGATGCCAGGGAGCCTGGGGTTAGCCACCTCAGTAGTTGTCTGGCAGGAAAGATTAGGAAAGATAGCAGTAGTAAGATCTTGTGGTGTTCACTGTAGTTGGTGAGAGTTAGTGGTAGGGTAGTGAGTCGAGCAGTCGAGGCTCCAACGAGGAGAAAATGGGAACCAGAAAGACAGGGATTAGGGTATAGAGGGCCTAGTCCACCTGTATGCCAGGCTGCTTCCTATACTAAAAGTCTGCGTCACAGCATCCTTGAACTGTGAGAGAATGGCCAGGGAAGTAGGTATAGGCTGTGGCCCAGCGGCCTGGGAACTTTAGCTTTCAAGTTGCTTGAGCATTGAGCAAAGATTGTGCTGTAATTGCAAATAAATTGCTTGGCAGTAAGTGTAAACCTCCAGTTTATTCAATATCTATGGTGGGATCCTATAGAGATACATCTTGTGGTGGTGGTGGTGGTGGGTAAGCAGCTCGGGCTAATATCCCAAGCGCGGTACGGCACACCAACTAACAAACCCAAATGCACCCGACCTATGTAATCCAGCCTACTACCTTCAATACACCATTTTAACTGTGACTTCCCTTAAGTTAACCAAGAGGTGACATCATATAGAAATGAAATATACTCTAATTTATGGTCAAAAGTACCACTCACCAAGGTGATAGCTTAAAGTATGGTTGTGGAATAATAGCGCAAATGATATATAAAGAAATTAGCCAGTCAAATGTACAGCAAATTTGCTTAATTAATGCATAATATGTATATGTATGATGTCTATGTGTGTGCGAGATGTATATGTGTCTGTGTGTGTATGCAGGAGTGTGCGTCCTTCAAAGAAAAAGGCAAAGGACTCCACAAAGCCTCTATGTGTTCCATAATTTACCGTTCCCTTAATAGCTTATGTTGCACAGCCACCCCCATATACAGTATCTATAAAAGGCAAGAACATTAAGAGTCCACTAGTATTCCAAAAATATTGACCACTAGTGATTGAGTGAGCAAGACAGGTGTGCAAATGTGACCAAAACTGATTATTTCTTACAGGCCTGTCAGTTCTGTCTATATATAGTGAGAGTCCCCAAGCTTTGTTATCCATGAGCCACGTTCAAATGAAAAAAGAGTAGGAGAGGATTTGCCAAATATGGATTGTGATTGGCTATTTGGTAGCCCCCATGCTGTTGCTTCCATTCTGTAATCCAGAAGTGAATGCAGCGACCATCAGCTGATCAGCGTGTCATAGTCCCGCCCAATCTTCTTCACCCAACTCAGAGAGGGTTGAGCGTTGTGGTCTAGCAACACCACTGGATCTCACAACAAATTATTCGATTATTGTGCTTGACTGTAAACCTAAGACTCCAGAACTTTGAGGCAACAGTGTTGCTGGGGAAGATGATTTGTTTCAGACACTCCAATCTGTCTAAACTCTTGGGCCTCCACCTTTACTGGACTTGCTGTCTCTGTTCTTACACCCCTGCCTTAGTGACACCATGGCAGCAAATGAGCCCCCCTGTAAAACATGGGCTGTTGCTGTCATTAACTAGAAAATTACAGTGGAATAATTATGATGTAATGAAAAATCTGGAGCGAGTGTATTGTAGGCTGCTTTATTTGTTCAGTCTGTTCCACTTGCCCTTTAAGTGAATCTCTGCAAGTGACGGTTGCATGTCGGGGGTGGAGGGTGTAGGAGATGCTAGCCACAGAGGACCCTAGACATGGATACTGCCAATATAATTGGCGTCGCTTCTGTCAACGAAGCTCTGGGATACTGACAAGCAGGAGACATGTAATTATCTATCTAGGATCTCGCTTCAAAGAGGAAATTGAACTTAATAAACTTCCCGTCCACTGGGTTTAGAAATAAAGCAACTTTGCCCATTGCTAACCCGAGTGATTGCTGCCCTAAATATGAGGAAATGGAGTGAACTCTGCATTAGATAGGTGGGGTTAATGTCCCTTTCTATCTGCCAGAATCAAGAATAAATACGTTTGACCCTGTTACGCTTTGCACTTAAAAGGCTTGAAAGGTGCTTATTATCTAAATCAGCCCAGCAGAGAAGGAAGTGTCACATAATGTCACATTATCGAAATGACATCCCGGGCTATTTATGGCTGCCTGGAGTTCTGGGGAAATGATAATATTTTACAAGGAACCCTTTGCTAAAAAGCTGTGCATAATGTATGCAGCACAGAGGATCACTGTACAGAACTCATTATTGTACATAACATGGAATAACTCATTCGCTACTTGCAATAATCACTCTGAAACGTGAAATAAATAGAGTAGCTGGGTCATACAAAGCTTTACTGGGTTTAATGGAAACCCATAGTGTTCTGTAAATCCAAAACAGTAGGATGGGTCCACCAAATCCTCAGTCCTAGCACCAGTTTACCATGCTAAAAGCTCAAACCAGGAATAGGCAATACATAGTAACATAGTAACATAGTAAGTTGGGTTGAAAAAAGACATATGTCCATCAAGTTCAACCATAATGCCTATATATAACCTGCCTAACTACTAGTTGATCCAGAGGAAGGCAAAAAACCCCATCTGAAGCCTCTCTAATTTGCCGCAGAGGGGAAAAAATTCCTTCCTGACTCCAAGATAGCAATCGGACCAGTCCCTGGATCAACTAGTACTAAGAGCTATCTCCCATAACCCTGTATTCCCTCACTTGCTAAGAATCCATCCAGCCCCTTCTTAAAGTTATATAATGTATCAGCCAGCACGACTGATTCGGGGAGGGAATTCCACAACTTCACAGCTCTCACTGTAAAAAATCCTTTCCGAATATTTAAATGGAACCTCCTTTCTTCTAAACGGAGTGGGTGCCCTCGTGTCCGTTGGAAGGACCTACTGGTAAATAAAACATTAGAGAGGTTATTATATGATCCCTTTATATATTTATACATAGTTATCATGTCACCTCTTAAGCGTCTCTTCTCCAGTGTAAACAGACCCAACTTGGCCAGTCTTTCTTCATAACTGAGACTTTCCATACCCTTAACCAGCTTAGTTGCCCTTCTCTGGACCCTCTCTAACTCAATAATGTCCCGTTTGAGCACTGGAGACCAAAACTGAAATCTGGAGCACCCCAGCTGTGCCAATATGCCCATGGCAGCTAATAAGCTGATGAAACCCTTATAATTTATAAGTGTCTACATGACACTTATAGCCAATATTTTTTTTTTTACAGACCTGTAAAGAAACGTGCAAGCCAATGAGGGATGTGGGAACTCATAAAGAGAGATGAGAATTCTGCAAAAGTTCACAATTCTGAAAACTGTTCACCATAACAATGACTGATGGATATGGACTAATGCAAAGCTGGAGGTGCTCTATCAGGGGCCATGGACTAAAGCTAGTAGGCTGAGTAGGCATGTTGAGAAGACTGACGATGACCATGTTCTGAAGAAGGTCTTTCATACCAGGCCAAAAGGAACATCTTAGTGGAGTGATGTAACCTGTGTCACATGACTAACTGAAACTTTTTTTTATAAGAAATAATGTACCCCTTGTTATAAAATATCTAGATAAAACTCAATTTGGAGTTCCATGACCTGTATACTTTGTATACTTTCTAATGGTTATGGAACACCTCAGTGACTTATAATATGCTTATATACAATAGGGGGTACATAATTCCCTATATTATACACATTTTAGTTAGTCATGTGACACAAGTTATATCATTAAGCACCGATTATAACTGATGACATCACTAAGCACCACTTATACTTGATATACTTGATATTCATGGCTGTTGTGGATTACATAGTTGCAATGCACTTTTATTAGTAATTGCAGCTTAATGACAAAAGACAGAAATATATATATATATATAATCTCATAAGTAGAATGTGAATAGCTCTTCTCTGTATAAGTCCTCTCCTATTAAAAATAAATGACGCTGAAATCTTAGCCAGTTAAGGACTGAGCTGACCTCGAGTTCCATCAGTCAGAGGCTGCCAATGCAATTACAAGTTTAACAATCAAAGGACAGTTGATGTCTTTTCTACATAATTATACCATATGTCAGAAATGTTTCTTTCCTGTCCTGAGGCCAAGCAGAGACATGTAGAGGGACAGAGCAAATGCATAATAACATTTATCGTCTCTCTAAACATGACACAAGTCTTAAAAAACTGTCAGATATGAAAAGTCATTCCTCTGAAACAGCTCGGAAAATAACAATAAGTGAAGAAAGCCGAATAACTGTTCTAATTTTAAATGGGAAAAAGAATATAGATCTTTTGAGGAGCAGGACGTACCAGAATATTGCATTAACCTGTGCTTAACCGATCGCTCTTGATCGTGGAATCTACCATGCTGGCTTTAGTACCTAACTGTCAGTTCTGTATAGTGGTCTCACTCTCTGCAAATTATAGTCTAAAATTAAAGAAACATTGATCAGAAATCTGATTGGCCAGGTTTGGTTCCGGCGGCAGGCCTTGCTGTTATACAGTGGTTCATAGTATGGCTTCAACACTTGCACTCGTGCCACGGTGCAATCATGGTTGTGCCTGTTCTGTTGCTTCCCTCAGTCAAGTTTTGACACTTGAAGGGATGGTTCATCTTCAAATTAACATTTAGTATGACATAGTAATAATTGGAGACAATTCGCAATAAGTTCTTTTTTTTTTCAGTTATTTAGTGTTTTGTTCGGCAGCTCTCGAGTTTGGAATTTCAGCAGCTATCTGGTTGTTGGGGTCGTTTACCTTAGCAACTAGGCAGTGATATGAATTAGAGACTGGAATAAAAATAGTTGAGAGACTGAAGAGAAAGATAAGGAACCTTGAAAGATGTAGAAGAGGAAGGAAAATAATTAAAAAACTATAAAAAAAAAATAAAGACCAGTTGCAAAGTTGCTAGGGATAGGACATTTGATACTAAAAGTTAACTTGTAGACCTTTTTTCTACTCTGTTAGCCATATACTTTGTCTCCCTGATATCAGACCCAGGCTTTGTACATATTTTATTTCATACTACCAGTACTTACAATGTATTGTACTTTTCCTAACTTTTTGGCAAGACCCAATTATACGAGTTTTAGACGGGATTTGACCCATTCACTGCTTCCTCATGTGCCTGGTTGCACGCTTGATCTTTGCAGGTGGTGAAGCAGAGAGTCCAGGGACCCAAATGAACACAAGAATCTACAGGTTCTGTAACAGGTATAGGTATATTATCTACAATGCTTGATATCTGTTTTCTAATTAAGGGGGGATTCTGTAATTTGAACTATTGTTAACTTTTATTCCTTATCTTTCTATTTAGGCCTCTCCTATTCATATTCCAGTCTCTCCTTCAAACCCCTGCCTGGTTGCTTAGGTAAACAAGACCCTAGCAACCTGATAATGACTGCAATTTCAAACTGGAGAGCTGTTGAACAAAAAGCTAAATAACTGAAAAAACACAAATAATAAAAAATTGCAAATTGTCTTAGAATTTCATAGTCTATGTCATACTGAACGTTAATTAAAAGGCAAATGATCCCATTATTTTGCATTGTGGAATGTAGGTGTTGCAGTGTATAGGGAAGATGGGTAACTGGTTGCTAGTAGGGACATATGGCTTGAAGGGCTGTAAGGAGAGGCTTGTGTATCCACCTGGAGGCCCATGTGCCTTTAGCTACTTGCCAATGGCTATGAAAATGAGCGTACTGAGCAAAGCACTGTTATGTGTAATACATTAGCGAGGGGACTATGCACGTGTGTCGGCACGAGGGAAGATATCACATTGTCTTCTACGTTGCTACTTAATGGTAATTTAGTTACAGTGGATGTTTCAAGTGGATTTTATATAAATAGATATGTAATTTGGACATAATTGTACTTCTGACCAGTTGCCAAGAATGAAATGTGTGAATGACTAGGTTTATTAGAAATATGCTGCACATCAGTATTTTGCAAATCACTTCCAGATTGCCATTGTATTTGCTGCAAATGAACGCTGTGTGCCTGAGCACAGCAACCCCTGGAAATCAGGGAACAGTATTAAAGAAATGTCAGTGCACCCAAGATAAAGGGCAGCGTAATTAGCCACAACGATTTAAGCATTTCATTGCACGCAAAGAACAAACAGAAAGAAAACAGTAACCAAATTATTGCCTTGGAGAAGGGAATGTTTGATCATATTTTGCGGTTGTTGTTTGATGCTGGATCTGGCCCTGGCAGAATGATATTAGGCTGCATTTATTCTGATTTTGCAGCAAATTGTATAGACTAGGTACATGTCAAGTCAAATCAGAACTAAGTGGGGACTGACAATTGAATTTCCTGCACCCTTTGCCCCTGCAGCTTGGACTGAAAGCCAAGTATACAAGTTATCAATCTTTCCAACCCGTATCTCTGACATTCATAGGCCCCAAGACAAAGACATTATTGCTAAACTTGGCGCACGTGGCTCCAATGCTGTATGTAGATGCACCGTGCGCAAGAAACATTAAGACTGATTCACTGACCTGAGCAACTCCAGCAGCTGGCAGTCACCCCTCTGTATTTCTATTCATTCTGCATTCACCTTCATAGTGGGATGTATCCTAGCGCCTGGCACAATTTGCTTTCATTACTGAGTATAGCCAAGCACTGAGCTAAGGCTGAGGTCTTCCTAACAGAGGCTTTGGTTTTGTCAATGCTTTAAACATACTGTAGGGCAGTGATCCCAAACCAGCGGCTCAGGAGCAACATGTTGCTCACTAACCCCTTGGAGGTTGCTTCCCATGGCCTCAAAGCAGGTGATTATTTTTTAATTCTTTGCTTGGAGGCAAGCTTTGGTTGCATAAAAACCCAATATAATGCCAAACAGAGCCTTCTATAGGCTGCCAGTCCACATGGGGCCTATTAAATAGCCAATTATTGCTCTTATTGGCACCACCAGGAATCTTTTTTATGCTTGTATTGCTCTCCAACACTTTTTCCACTTGCATGTGGCTCACGAGTATAAAAGGTTGGAGATCCCTGCTGTAGAGTAAGCAGGTTCTGCAGTGATACAGCGGAAAATCATTCTTCCTCATTGTTAAATTCGGCAAACCACAAGACAACCTGCTTCACTCTCTGGAACCAGTCTAAACCATACGCCACAGAGGCAGCTGGGTGAAACACGGTAGGAGGCCCATAGTACACCAGTTTAGAGTTAGAAGTAAAGATGGGTTCCTCTTTGCATTATCAGAACATGTTTAGCAAGAAGTCGGTAGTTGCCCATTCAGTTCAGCTAACAGAATACTGCAGTCATAATTTGCAGGACTATCACTTTCACACAAAATCCCAGTCAACAGCCCCATAGTGATTTCCCAATGCGCTAGTAGGGTCAAATAGTTTACTGCATGAGTCTAAATTTGCCCATCGCTAATAAATGAGCCCCAGTGTATTTTAACATAGAAACTTTCTAACTTCTGCTAACAGCACCAATATGATGGGCTAACTGCCTGTTAGTATGGCTATTTCTTTAAGTGAAAAATGGAAAAGTTTTGATATCAGAACAGCTGTTTATATAATGAATAAAGTACCCCCTGTTGTAAAATATAAGGATATTATAAGTCACCATGACCACACGAAAACACGAGGCTGAAGGCTTGTACTTTTATACAGGTCATGGGACTTCGAGGTGACTTCTAATATCCTCATATTTTTCAATGGGGGTACTTTATATATTGCAATACACAAGATGAAGTGAGCAACAAAAATTACATCACTAAGCATCGATTATAACTGATGACATCACTAAGCACTG
Organism: Xenopus tropicalis; assembly: GCF_000004195.4. Lineage (NCBI taxonomy): Eukaryota > Metazoa > Chordata > Amphibia > Anura > Pipidae > Xenopus > Xenopus tropicalis. The sequence continues at coordinate 120,919,811 of NC_030679.2, forward strand.
TTTATAAGGGTGTAATTTACAGGATATTCATGGCTTGCGTTTTTATAAGAATATATTTACAAGATAGTGTATTGTAGATATTACAGGGAATAAGTGTAAAATATAAGGCTATTAAAAGTCACTAAGGAGCCCCATGACCATATACAAATTCAAGGTTGCAGGTGGCTTCTAATAGCCTCATATTCTCATATTCAGTATTGTGATACAAGTAGGAGGCAGTGTCACATATCAAGTGTTTATTTGGTGCACACAAAAATATTTAAAAAAATTAACCAAACCAAAAGGACAGAGGTACCCGAATGGTCGCTGAGCTCATCCCTCCCAACACGTTTCGGAGAAGGGTACTTTTTATAATACGCAAAGTTCAGGGAGTCGCGTGGCACAAATCACTAAGCAGCATGTACACGGGTATAACTTACAGGATATTTATGTATTCTGTGGTTTTAATTAAAGAAGAACTAAAGCTCCACAGGTTGCAAATACATTGCAGGACCCCAGTGAGGCAAATCACTGTCCTTATGGTCTGGGCCAGCATGTGTCACCCATAAAAATCACAGTGTGGCTATAGCAGTATCCACATTAATCTTCTTCATTTACAGCATGGTGGTGCAAGGTAAACTCCCCATCTGCATATAATATTTTTTTTTAATACTTGCCCTTTTAAAGTCGGACCTTCTAATGAATCCCACTTTTTTTTACAATTTTACTGCTCTGCTGTGTTTTACGAGCCCCTTTGGCATACAGGAGTCGTGCAGGCTAATCAGCTAAATTTTGGGGAAAAAAAGCTACAGCATTTCAGTGATCTTGTTTTGCAGCTTGAAAGTGACATGCCCCATCCAGGTTCCTTAAGACAACGCATTTGTTATTCCGATACATATGTGACACCCTGGAATTCTGTGCCCTTTTACTGCAATTTCCTCTTGCCCTGGGGACAGATTTATACACCGTGGCTTATCCTGCTTCCTAGCAGCCAGAGCCTTCTTCCAAATGTCAAAAAGGAGATAGATGCAAGTTGTTTGGGCAAACAAAGATCCACATTTACAAAATATGTCTATGTAATCTCCCCAGCGTTACCATGGCTTGCAAACACTTTATTTATAAAGAGAATCATTTTATTAAGGACGTGCAAAATGAGAATACAGGACTTGCAGTCGCCAGTTTCGAACTTCAGTGCAGACACTTTCTGTTAGGTGTGGTGGTTTTAGGATGAGGCAGAGATGGTTTCAACCCTGGGCCCTTGGCATCACAGGGGCCCCTTAGGGGATATATAAATACAGGTATGGAAACTGTTATCCAGAATGCTCAGGGCCTGGGGTTTTCTGGAAAAGGGGCCTCTACCTTAAGGCAAGGGATCCCCAACCTTTCTTACTTGTGAGCCACAGTCAAATGTAAATGTATTTAGGAAATTACATTTATTTATATCTCTTTTGCACTTATGTTTGTATTCTTTTTCCAATTATATTGATATTATTTAATATATATACTTGGGGCATATGGGGTTTGATGTCTCTGATTTTATGTTATCTTGTGGTTTTTCTTGTTTTATATATGTGTGGGAAGTAAGGGCTAATTGTATTTAACAATTTTCATCTGGCACTAATTAGAGTGGTTATCTGGGTATAAATATTTCTTCCCATTTGGGGACTGTTTATGCTTCTAATGAAGTGGCGGGATGCCACGAAACGCGTTAAGCGTAGGTCCATAAGATGTACATGTGCCTTTTTAATGTGACTGAATAAAGACTGCTTTTATTTTTAATCACGTGGTGCTCCGCTCTTTTTGGAAATAGTCAAATGTAAAAAGACTTGAAGAGCAACACAAGCAGCGTAAAAGTTCATGGAGGTGCCAAATAAGGGCTAAGATTGGCTATTAGGCAGCCTCTATGCACACTATCAGCTTACAGGGGGCTTTATTTGGTAGTAAATCTTGTTTTTATTCAACCAAAACTTGCCACCAAGTCAGGAATTCAAAAATAACTACCTGGTTTGGGGCACTGAGAGCAACATGTTGCCCCCAAGCCACTGGTTTGCCTTCAATAAGGGTTATTTAAATCTTAGTTGGGATCAAGTAGAAAGCACATTTTATTATTACAAAGAAAAATGATTTCATTTTTTTTAAAAATGTATTTAGTGTATGGGCGATTGCCTTCCTGTAATTCAAAGTGTTATGAATAATGGGTTTCCGGTTAAGGGATCCTATACCTGTACAAGTAAAGAGGACAAATTTATATTGTGTAGTGGTATTGAATTATTTTCAGTATTGGTAGCCCGCTGGTAATGCTGGGAGTTGCTGCTTAACAACAGAGGGGGCTCAGGTTGTACTTATTCAGAAAATGGGTATTTTTTTCTCTTTAGATGAAGGCTCTGAATTTCCTGCATTGCCAGGGCCCCGTCTTTCTCAAATCTGTCCCTGGTTGTCCATGCAAGAGTTTTTCAACCCATGGCCAATCTCTGGCTAGTTTAAATCAGCAGTGACGCCAAATTCACTGGTAGCTTTATAATAAATACCAAATACTGTTTCTGCCACTCATTTATTTATTTATAATAATGTCAAACCAACCAAACACAGGATGCTAGCTCCTGTTTTTCAGGGACAATGCTGATTAATAATGCTCTCTATGATAGCCTTTGTGACCCTTAGACATTGAATTTCCTTGGCCACTGGGAATACCCAGGAGGCCTAAAGAATAAGAGGCCTGAGTGACGCAGAAAGGCCTGAGGGTTCAATTTAAGAGAGGTGGGGGAACTATATAAATCAGGGATGTCCAGACTTTTTGACTGACTTTGATAGTCTTTTTAACTATGCTCTCAGGTTATTCAAACTACCCCCTATTCCATCTGAAGCAACTCCTGTAGTTTCCATATGTGTCGGGTCATACTCAGCATATCACCAGTAAGAATCCATCCTGCCTCTTGGCAAGGTATTTGGGACAGAACCAATAAAGAATCCATAATGCCTAATCTATGTGCCTTCATTCTGGTTTCAGCCAAGTGTTTGATGCCCATGAGAATATATTCCACCTCTGCAAAGCTTCCATTTAAGCGGGATGGAGCTGGGATTGTTGGTCAATACACAAATGAGTTTAGCACCTGGCTGAGAAACATATTTGGGATCTTATCTTAACCTCCTTCTGGGGAAGCTTATCTGCCTGAGAGATGAACTAACCATACGCTACATACAGTATCTTTAGCCCCAAAGATTTCATCTTATTTGTGTGTTCAGGCAGATTCTTTTATGTTGTTATAGCAAACTGCACATCAATCAGCTTCCATTTCTCTTGATGAAAACGGAGTTTTGCAAAAAGGAATCAGTATTTCACCATAAATAAACGAGCAGACATTTTCTAAAATCAATCCTGGAAATGTCATACTGAAATAAGTCACCGTATGGTATTTACATCAAAAGGTGTTATTATATGTCAGCAGAGATAATGGCACTCCGTGCTACGTTAGGCCACGGGAATGGTTCATACAGCGATGTATGCTCGCAATAACATACACGATCATGGCAAGATCTTATTTCATGTGGCCTTTAGCTCTCCGGCCGCACTTGTTCTGTGATTGCATTAAATCTTTGCCGATTTTACAAGTTTGAAAAAAAAAGAAAAGTAAACATTTATAGGGGAAGGTGTAGAGCTTATCTGAACAATACTGTATTTTTTTAATTAAGCGTGAACAGTATTAACCTGGGTTTGAACACTGTTTGCCCACCCAAATTGCATTTGCAGCTCTTTTGTACCTATATATGCATAAGATATGAATAAAAAGCACTCCGAGTGCAACCACTAGGGCGCTTTTCATTCAATAGCATGAGAAGCAGCAACATATAAAGATATACATTTAAGGGGGCATTTACTGAGTGCAGGGAAGGGTGCAAAAAATTGACGTAATTAACTATGTTTTGTACACTTCTCTGCATTACCCCTATGAATACAGCGCTGCTTGAATTCGGCAAAACTGTAATAATAAGAGGCGGGCAGATAGGGTTCTCACTTTCCGCCAATGTACCTTGCCCCTAACTTGCACAACATCATACAGACACTGTTATGGGCTGCTACTTTTATATTGAGCACTGAGACCCCTTTTTGACCACTATTCTTCTGTCCCAGAAGTGGTTATTGAATGGGTAAGGTCCAGGTGTTGACTATGGTACAGGTGAAAAACCCTTGGAAACCACAGTCTAAAGCATAACAAAAGTTACCTTATTTTACAGTGCACCTTTCAGTGGATTAACTAGGGGAAAGCAGATCCAGCAACCATGGGGATGGGGCCCACAGTCAATCACACTGATATGGGTGGTGGTAGGGGCTTAAATGTGTGGGCTAGTGTGTTACCCCACTGGTAAGTTTTGTATGTCCAATTTCTCTTGCTTATTAAATACCTGTAACCAGGTTTGGCTTTTTCACGTGGTTGGAAATGTAACATACACGTATGTGTATTTATTATGTATGTGCATTTATTTATTTATACTTATAACCATGAATTAATAATGCAGGTGGTGTCACATCAGTAGAAATAGATACACATAGAAATATAATGATTCATCAAAGACTTTGCACTTCAGGCCCCTGCCTGAAGGGCTTACAATCTAAATAAGCATTTAATTTGCAGAAACATAATAATCCATTCATTTCTTAAATCTACCAACACCTAAATCATATGTACAGAAATGTAAAAACAAAGAAGGCAAATGACTATAAGCTCCTATCATAACAATACCATGACCGAGATCGGTACTAATTAGGGGTATCTGAGGCACCGTCGAAAGGATTCTAAAATCTCAGACCATGATGTTTAACCAGGGACAGACACAAGTATTAGCGCTCAAGCATTTACTTATAATTAGAGCAGGGAGCAGTAAGAAATAAAAATTCACAAATCTTATAATGCTTGCATTTTGTACACAATAATCTTTTAGTGTAGAAGCAAGAGGCTGGAAATGCTTGTGCTGCTTATTTCATGACATTATATAGTATTGCAGCTTGGTCCCTGTTCCCATTAGAGTTGGCTATTAGGCTGAAACATCATTAATTTCCCTTACTGTACTAGTTCTGTATTTTTAAAGGTATGATGTTGGTTCAGAATGTGCAAATTAATTAGCGCACCTGCCAGACCACAGAACAGAAGGGGGGATTTGTATGTTTAATCTCGGCGCATATGGATTTTCTGTCAGCTCAGAGTTGGTTTAGCAGCCTGTCCATAGGGGAAACGGAAAGATCCTTTATTCTACATACATTCCCACTGTCTCTCACGCTCCCTGTCAGTAAGGCACTCTCTTCCTGCTGTCTTTCTTTCTCATATGTTCTTAACATCCACAGAGAACTAAATGGAACTCTATGATCTGGCATTAATGAAATGGTATAATTAAACCACTATATCTCATTAAAAGAATAGAGAGAGCTCACTTGCTCAATGCAGAACTTCGGGTAATTACTGTCCCTGTCTTTACTGCATATACAGCCTATACCCACATCGCTACTTAGGGGCAGATTTATCAACATTCTGATTTTCGTGGTTTAAGTTTTTTCTGAAACCACAAATAACGGGGGGGGGGCACATTTCAACATTTCTAGTTACTAATCTAATACAGAATGCCACAAGACCCTGATGGGGCAATCTTTTGTGCTCTTTGTACAAAGTACTTTGTCCCCGTAGTTACCTTTATTTGGCATATTTAGCACACATAGGGTTGCCTCCTGTCCAGTTTTACCCTGACAGCCAGTTTTCGGTAGGACTGTTCAGAACAAAGCTACTTACCCAGATTTCCCAATTTGAAAAACTGGGCAGAATTCTCTAAGATTGGCGTGGCGATTGCCCAATAGCCAATCACAGCCACACACCCTGCACTCGTGATCCGCCTCCCTACCTGGCGTTCCCAGGCAAAAAGGGTGGCAATCCATCCATAACCATTCTAACCCCACCTCCATTTATTTCCAGTATAATTCACCTATACTAGTTAATTTTTTTGTGCATTTTTCCCCCATAAGGTATTTTAAACTTATTTAATTGGAAGTCACTTACTATATTGCCTAATATTATCTAAAGATGTATTGCAAATTTTATGAAAAAAAGAAAGCTATATTAAAATGTTGGGGGGGGGGGGGCTGAGGCAGAAATAATCAATAGCATTGCCTGTATAATGTTTAAAGACATGCAAGTTTAACCAGCCACTGGCCATGTAATCTGGCTAATTCAATATAAAAGCGCTAAACTTTTTTTTTATAGAAATGTTCGTTTTTCATAAAATTGCGGATTGTTGCCTCCGTGGTAAAAGAAATGGAATTTAAATGAGCTGTTTAATGAATAAAGCAAGACCTCTGCATTCTACCTTGCACCGTTTGAGGCGTTCTGATATCTTTGGTTACAAGGAGAGCCAGCTCGGCAGATAAGAGTTTAGCTGAGTGTTAATGACCAGGAGGTATAAGTTCATGCCATTTTTTGCACCTGACAGTTCATCAATATGAAAATGGACATTATGCCTCGGGGGGATCGCACATCCTGCCAGACACATTCGGAGACATGTCTCATCCTTTGGCTTTGATTTCTCTTATTTTATGCTCCTTAAATCGCCAATGATTTTTTGTCTGCTCTAATAGGGCTGCAGTATGTGACACGTTGCACAGAAGCCTTATAACACACATGTTCCAGGGCTTTCTGTTCAGTGGGCAACAAAACCACTGACCCAGGCTGCCCTAAACATGGATGTCCATTAGTAACCAAGGTCAAATATGCAAAAGTAAACATATTACAAAGGGAGAGTGTATACCCATGGGCCCCTGGAGGACCTGGCTGCCATACACCCCTCCTTGCCATCACTTATAATATTAACTCCATCCCCAATATGTAATAAAAGCCAAAACAGTAAGAGGATGGAATACACAAATGTCTACATTGTTATAGTATGAGTTGAGGTTTTCTACTTTCTGTTTTGCTTTCTGTTCTACATTCCCCCTATGTACCCCCTTTTTCCTTCTGTACCCCCTTCTCTCTTTATTGAAAATCAATAAACAAAAATTGAAAAAAAAGAATGCCCAGTGCAGTAACCTATAGCGATGCATACTATAGCAACCAAAGCAAAGGCCTTTTTTTTTTTTTTTAAAAGTGGTGACCAGTAAATGATGCCTGGTGCAATTGGTAATTGCTTGTGTAGCAAATTTTGTCATTTTGCCTCTTTTATTATAAAGTTTAATTATAAGTTTGCCCAAGTGCAGTAACCCATAGTAACCAACAAGTCATTTGCTTTTAAACATAGGACCAATAAATTCTACTTGTTCATTGGTCTCTATAGATGACTAGACCTCTAGCAAACATTTCACTTTTTATTACAAAACCCCATGTGCTAAATTTGTCCAAGTGCAGTAGCCCAAAGCAACCAATAAGACAAATGCTTTTAAACAGGTAACCAGTAAATGCTACCTGCTGATTGGTTGTTAAAGATGACTAGACACTAGTTTGCACCATTTTTTACCACCCCAGTGTTCGACCATTGCAGTTTGACACAATGGGGCTGGTAAGCTTAAATACTCTATGGCCATATGGTATAACTACCAGCCGTCCCACAATGGCAAGCAGTTTTTGAAGCAATAAAAAAAGTATTAAAGGGATATGCACTGATATTTTGATTTATTGTTTGTATCTGTGATTGTAGATGCTTACCCGTGCTTTTGGGAGATCCTTTAGGGTGAAGACATATGGCGCTACTAGTAGCAGCTACTTGTCATGGCTACTAAAAAAGTCAATGCTGATCAGTTCATGATAATTGTCTCTATGTGTGTTTTAGCAAAGGCAGTTTTCATTATTGTCTATGGCAGGGAATTTTCTGGAGTTTAGTAGCCTTGAAAAAGTAGCTGCTACTAGTAGCCCAGTGTGTCTTCACCCTTAGGTAAACTTATGAGGGTAGAATACAAAAAAATGTATTACTCTGCAATAAATCTTTAAGAGGACACCAGAGGCATACCAAAGTGCTGCCCCACGCAAAGAATCTTGGGAAGGGCCCGGGGCAAACTGAAAACTTAATGCTCCACACTCGGTACCTGCTCGCATGTGTGTCCCCGCTGCCCTACCGTGCAGGCACGCACATGATCTCAGAAGAAAAGTGGCTATAGAGAAAGCTGAGCCCCCCCCCCAAGACTGCGGGGTATGCTTCCTCTATAGTTACGCCATTGGAGGACACCAGAGCAACCCTTTATATTAGTACAAAGGAGAGTGAACCTTTAAGGTGTGAGCCTGCGTAGTCTTGTTTTAACAGTGAAACCCGTGAAGTTATAGAATGATCTCTAAGAAGCAATTGTACTGGCATATACTGTAAATAAAGGGCCAGATACCCTTTCATCAAATGAGAAATGCAGGGCTACTCTTCCTAATATTCATTGTACAGCACTGACCCTATATCCAGTAAGGATTTTTTTTCCCTCATTAAAAGCAAATTGCAGACAATGTTAGTTGGGGGTTATCATCTTCCTCTGAATCAGCTAGGTAGGCATTATTTAAGCCAAATGGTATAACTGATGGACATTGTCTGTTTCAATATCAGCTTCTATGTTAACTCCAATATGTAATTATGTATTTTAGTACCTGCTTCTTAGCAACCCTATTCCCCCTAATGGGGCCATGCTCCAGCATTCTGCATTATGAGTGATGGAGGAACATTTCAAAGACTAAACCTATTGCCTATTCTTGTGTGCATATGAAGGCTCTTTTGGCAATGACAGAGTAAATACCAATTTGCAGACTCATCCATCATTGGCAGTCTTTAAGAACAGGGATTTCTAAGATCTATGGACATTTGTAGAGCAAGACAGCAGCCAATGCAGTCTCAATGCTCATTGTATTTAACTGTATTCAACCAAAGGCAGCCAGCTTAACCATGATCCTTTTTAGCATCCTGTATATATTATTACAGTGTAGGTCACTGACCTTTGCTCTTTGTGTTTGACCCTTGGTGGGGAATTTGCATTTGTTATACCCAGTGGCACAGAGATTATTAGAGCGTGGCTACCAATAACATAAAAATGTAAAAATTGTATTTTTTTCTGTGCAGTTTGCAGGGTTCTGCTATAATAAATTGCTGCAAATAGATAGTTCCTGTCTCCAAGCTTATAATTATATTAGGAAAGGAGGGAAAGGATGAAGGTGAGGGAAGGCATTAGACTGATGCTGTTATGTATATAGAAATGCAAACGTAAGGGCAGAATGTCTAGTACATATTATAAAATAAGCAGTGTTACTTGTATGTATGTTCATTCATGGTGAGAAGGGGCACAATTCTTTAACTGCTAAAGGGCAGAAGGTTGCAACCCTCAGTCCCCAGGGTTTATACACTTTTGCTCTGTGCCTTCTGCCATATTGAAATGTATCCTCTTGCAGTTCTGGTCTATGGGTGCTAGATGTAAATGTATTGGGAGCAAGATGCAAAGTAAAAAACGCATGGTCATTTTTCACTTTGCCCGTTAAGGAAATGAGAACATTTAAACAAATGAGTCTGGAACCTGTGTGGGCACAAAATAATCACGTGGCACCCTGGAAGGGCACACTGACATCAGCAAAAATGCTATTATTGTTACTGCCCGATCCCTGTTGCTGGACGGTTGCCTGTTTTTTAACTCGGCCTGCCTTGACCATTGCCTGGACTTTGACTTTGGCTGAACCCCATTTATGATTGGTGCCATTTGAAGCAGTACCTACCTTGCATACCCTGCCTTCAAATAATGCATATCTTGCCTACCTTGCATTGTTTGCATGTTACCAGCCTTGCCTGTCCTGTTTGAGCCCTAATATATGGGGAAGCCTGTTTTGCCAGTACCAATCTTGCCTGTCCTTCCTGTTCCCCAGTACCCCATTATCTATGTAAGTTTATGGTAAACTGGTACTCACACAACCATAAGCTACACCAAAACTTTTCACAGGAATGACAGAAGGTGGAGGCCACTAGGTGCCTGGAGGTGTTGTGCAACTATAACTCCCACAAAGAAGGGTACCCGTTGTTCTTGAACCAAACCATGAACTGTTTATTAACCTAAATCCACAAAAGATTATGTTGCAACAATAATGCAGGATCCAGATAATGCAGGATAGCACAGATCAGATATATACTCACAATACTTGGTCAATAACACTCTATCCCCACAGGGTCAACCCAGACACAAGAACAATGGGGAATCTCCTTCCAAGTTGAACCCAGGCAATCCTGTATCTAGCCCTGAGTCTATACACATCTTCATCCCACTGACAATCCTTGTCAGAGCCAAAGCTGCTCTCAAGCTAACTCTAACTATTTGTCACACCTAGGGGCAGATTTACTAATCCACGAATACGAATCACGAATGGGAAAAATTCGGATTGGAAACTAAAATTTCTGAAGATCGCAAATATCCCAAAAATGCTTACGAAAAAATCGTATTACTCACGATAATATCGTATTGGCGATCTGAAAGTCACAAAATTTTCGTACTGACCATTGTAAACAGCAGCAGAGCCTTTCCGAATTTTTCACACGGCCATGCGAAAAAGTCACGAGAGCGCAAAAAAATCAGCAAGAATATGCTCCGAGTGTTCGTGTCTTAGTGAATCTCCCCCTTAGTGTGACCTATTAAAGAGTGTAGCTTGATCTATCTAGACCGAAACTTAGGCCTAGGTTCCACACATCCCTCTTGCCTGCTCACGTGGGCTTCTACACAAAATGGATACAAAACACATAGCTGCTCTGCCTTATATATTATAGCACATTCCCATCTAGTGCCAAACTACAGAACTACATTGATCATACTTTGACCCATTAAAGGGACTCACTTTGTTTCTAGAATAAGGACTCTCTTGTGTGTCTAAATGACTAGGGGACTGCCAGAGAAAAGGGCAACCATTTTCCCAGTCCCTCTATACCTGCTTCCTCCTCAGCTTCTCTTTCAATCTATCAACCCTTACAATATGGTGTATAGCTTCCATATGTGTTTTTTACACAATTGGCATTGGTCGACTTTTCTGCATTTTTACAATTGTAACAGGAAGATGTAATGGCAGGAGAAGAAACGACGAAGGTGTTGGTGATAGGTGGGGTATATATGCAGCAATATTAAAATGACTGAAGGAATCCCATCTGGTTAATAGTGTCTGCAGTCATACATCATTGGCTATCATGGCTTGCTCTGATACTAATAATTGCTTAATTTTCCATTTCCAGACCTTATTTTTGCACTTGCTCTCTCACTCTCTCCTCTGTAAAGGATATATTACTGATATATTGGCGCTGGCAACTATCTTTGAATGCATCCATCTTCTCAGCCTCTCCCTGCCACATGTCCAAAAGATTTTTCAATTAATAAAGTGGAAATGAAGATCAGCTGTAATCACAATCTTGTTAGCCGGAGACGCTGTTCCAATTTTCATCTGCCCAGTGTCATTTTGCTTTACTGTCCGTACTGAGGAATTTTGGCGAGGTCTTGTCTTGTAAAACTGCAGAGCGAGAAATCCCATTAGTTACTTATGCACGCGCCTGGTATTTATAATGATATTCATTAACCGTGATATCCATTATTGTCATCACTCTGGTTCTCTCTGCAACAAACCTTAATGCACCCTTTTTGGCATCCGCAAAACATATTTATGTAATGTGTAATACAAATGACAACCCTGTTGGCTGAACTTGTCTATACAATATACAATACAAATTACTAGCCTGTCTGCTAAATATATTTATGCTGCATTAGATACAATTACTCTAAGTGTTTTTTGACAATACATTCCATATAAAAGTGCAAAATATTACTCCAGAGAAGACTTCAGCCCTTAATTTTGGTAGCAGAGAATATACCACAGTACTGCAAACTGCCATAAGCTAATTAAGAATGTTACAAAAGTCCATTGCAGAGGTTTTCAGACCTTTTTGGTTCAAGCCTTCCTATTTGTGATCCCACAGTGTATCACCACTATTCCCCTATCTCATAACATGGTTACAAGCATATAAAAACATTGTAGTAAATGTTACCTTACCATTGATTAGGGACCATAGATTGTTGGCCAAACCAAGCCCTGCTTCATTTATTTGCCGATTGCAAGGAAAATCATACAAGCTTTCTGGATGCTCTAGTGCAGTCCTTCATCCTCAGGGTGTTTATTATGAATACTGTGCTGTGCCAGGGTGCAGGGTACCAGTGCCATGTGTATCAGAAGCAGCACAGTATGCAGATGTTGGGTTCTGGACATGAAGGAGAGAAAGGTTGTTGTGTTTTACCCCATTACCCTATTAATACAATGTTGATGATAGGTTCTAGATGCCCTTTACCTACTGACCATTCACTTATTCAATGCTTAGGCATGGGGAAGCAATATGTTAGCTATTCTGCAGTCTGTTTTCATTAGCATATACCCACCGGGTACCATAACCACCATGGCGTTCTTTTTACTGATCTTTTAGAAAAATCTAAATGATGCATAGTCTATCCCTCTTGCTAAGGTGGTATATTCTCCCTTTAACTAACGTGTGAATTGTCACAAGTAGCTGCCAGAAATAGATCCCAACAGTGTGGGTTTATATGAAAGAGCAGGATATTATATGCACTGGCATGTACATGTAAGGATTCCAGAACCTGATAAATTATATAACAGGGAGAATGTTGTCTCCTTGCCTTTCCTTGTGCCATGCCCAGCTGTGCCGGTAACCTAGCAGAATATATTGCCAGGTGGAGCTATTTCTACATTCTCTTTGAAATAAGATAATATTTATATAAAAAAAAGAAGCAAAAAAACAACCCACTGCTTTTATGATAAAAAACCCCCCATGTAGTAATCTCTGCACTAACTGCCAGGATTTACCTGCAGGAATATGTCCAGGTACCACTACTGCCTAAAACATTGAATGCTGTGTGTATATTTCCCTTCTCTTAAAGAATCAGAACTTTATTTTCATTCAAGCTTTTCTTAAATGAAAATTAGAACATTACAGCAGATTGTGCAGTGTTAAGGTACAGACTTATAGCAGGTGCTATATTTGCGCGTAATAACAGTGGGTGCTTACACTTGTTCCCCCATTCATATACCAGCATATACATAGTGATTCCGGGTAACTTTATGCATATATGCTCCAGGTGTTTGGATTCTTGGGGTGTTATTGAGTGGAATGTGACAGTGAGGTCCATGGGTGCCACAACTTTTCTATACTTTTTTGAGTGCTGTAGAGTCCCGAGATCCAGCCTTTCTTATCTCCTAGGGACATTAGGGTAGCAGTTTGGAGCCTTTCAAGCGTTATGGGCCTAGTCTTGTGCTGTATACTGAGTGCCTTCTTAACTGCAATATATGTAAGCCACTGTGAGGCCGGAAGGTTGTACCTCTCTCTCTCACGGTAGTACCTGACCATTGTCCAATATGTGTTCTATAGTGCTAATTCCAGCAGTGAGCCATTGTTTGGTAAGGAGAATTTTGTCAGCCTTGGGAATATGTTGTTGTTGTTCCACAGGAGAGTTCTGAATGTTCTGTTTTATACATATAAAGGAGTGCCGTAAGGCATACATGTTTTTTGACGCTACAAACAATTTTATAAGCTGTAGCCTGCCCATGGGGAGGGCGGACAATGTGTAGAATTTGGAGAAGGTCCAGTCAAGCAGGGGCTGTAAATTTAATGAGTTATAGGTTTACTGGTAGACTGACTTTGACTCCTAGGTCGGTGAATTGTGAAACCACCAGGGTGTTGTATGCGTATAGTTGTATTTTTACTTGTCCAGGAGCAATCTGCAGACCAACTATGGTGGTGTTCTGCCTGGCTGTTTGGGCAAATGGGTCGATTGCCAGGGCAAACACTAGGGGGGAAAGGAAAATTTGCAAATCTTTTAAAAGATAAGAGAAATGGCAAAAACTTGTAAACCGGCAAAAATGGTCTCAAGGTGAATTTTTCCATGGTGATTTTTTGCGCATTTTCTGTGCCCGCGGAAATTTGCTGCGAGTTCATGCCTGTATATGAACCATAGATTATTTCTGGCAGCCTGTTTTCCAGGTTGGCCAGTTTGGCCTGACAGGCCTGGATCTGACGCTGGAGTTGCTGGTGGGTGTTGGCCTCTATGTTGCTGATGTGGGGTTCAGTCACCGTCCCTCTATCCCATAGTCTCTGCGTGTCTTGCTTTATTTTAAATAGTTCTATTTTTATCTCCTCTGTTTTGGAGCAGATTAGGTTGGGGCAAGTCTCTTTTGTGAAGCAGAATTCTTTTTTGGTCATCCAGCAGGGTCAGCTCATCGAGTAGGTGCTGTGTTGCTGATGAAGTAGAGGCCTCTTGTGCTGGGTCTTCAGCGCCATTTTGAGAACTTCTGCTATCTCTTAAAAACTTTTCGACCCTGGCTGCAGCCTCCAATGCCTGCTTTTGGCTTTGTGCTGCCCCATTAGCGATCTTGGGGGTAGTGCTTGACATGGGGAGTGCTGTGAATCCATGTTGCAGAGTATTATAACAGGGGTCTGTAGGGGGGTGGTTTTTGTCCCGAGAATAGAGAGAAGCTCCAGGCCATGCCCCCCAAAGTATCAGTACTTTATATGTGTATTTTCATGCTAGTCACATACATAGGGACGATTTACTAAAGGTTGATCTTTCGAGCATTATTTATACCATTCTTATTTTTTTGTGACGCACGATTCACTATAAGATACTTGCGTAAATTTAGACGCGATGGGGTTTGCGTTATTTAACTCATGATGAGCGGTTTAGTAGTTTTTGCTTATTTGCGTATTTTCCGTATTTGCGATCTGAAAATCACGAAATGTTCGTATTTAACAATCTTAAATGGCTGGATCCTGGATTCAGACTTTGATCCTACTGTACATGATTTTGCAGCTCCAACCTGGCCCAAGGAAAGTAACAATACCGAAGCTTGAATGAATCCAAATCTTTCGTACTCGGCGCAACAATACGATTGTTTCGCAATAATTTTGTCACAAAGTACAAAATAGTCGTGAAAAGTACGAAAAATCGCAGAAATTACGCTAGGAACCTACATATATTAATAATTCACCCCCATACTTGAATAAATCCCACTGCAAAGTCCATATTGTGTTGCCAAAAGCCCATGAACTGTACTTTTCTATAATTACTGCCTGCCTCAAGTAGGTGTTAATTTTCGCACAGACTAATGCGATATTTAGCGCGGGTATGTGTTTGTGAATAATGCGTTAGTATTATTTCTGTGTGAAAATTAACGCAATGCATTAAAATTAACACATGCGGTAGTGCAAAATTTAACGCATGCGATATGCGACTTAACACATGCGATAATACTTTACCGAACCGTGCGTTAATTTTCACGTCTATATTAACGCAAAAAAGCAGTGAATCAGCCCCATATTGGGAATACTGTAATAAAATAATAAAATGTTTGTTGAATTTGTTAAAAACAAGCAACCAGGATTCACTCACTACATAGAATTTTACTCAGGGAAAGATAATCATATTCCCCCAATGGCGCATAGCTGAACATATAAGACAAATGCTTCCCTGGTAAAACGAGAGACAATCGCACTCACACTGAAGCCGTTTAGTTGTTTTAATGAAAATACAATTGCTGATGAAATATAACAGATATTTATGCAATGAGGCTGTTAGTGGGTCACTGCCTTAAATCAGATTGCTAAATGGAGCCCATCAACCGAAAATGTATTGCAATAGACAAGAGACGAAAGTGAGTTCTGCCGTGCTAAGAAAGGATTAGCTCAGCTTTATAGATATTAAATTGCATTTTGAAACTGTAGGCTAGCATATCTGGCAAGTAATGTTTACAAGGGGCATGGCGGTTGAAGACATCCAGCTACAGGGCATCAGGCAGTAAATGCCAACAACATTTAATGTCTGAATATTGTTTTTAAGATTTTAGAATGTGAGCACTAGTGAAAGCAGCAGCATTGATGCTATTCCCCATGCACGTGCATCCATACTTGATCCTTTGTAACTTTCCCAAGACACCAATGTGCTTGTACAGCCAGCTGTAATGAATTGTATGCATGGACACACGGAACCCTTTAGTTTGAGTCCATAGTGGCAACCAACCTGTGCAATATTGATGTTGCATGGTTTGGAATTCAATACATGACAATATCCCCACTGCAAATTAATCTGTGTCCATACTGGTTCAATGTATGCAAGAGATGACAGATGCTACTTAGTGGTCACCCCTATTATGCTGAAATTCTGGTTAGCTACTCTGCCTTCTAGATATAAAACATGGTGATTTAAAATCCAAACAGTGCACTTTGCACTTGAGCTTGAATTTGTACCCTAGTAAATAATTCTAAACAAAATGGATACATACATGGAACATCATGGTTACTAATGGTTAGATGTAGATGTAGAGCAGACATTTTTTTTTACCCTAGATATTCGTGGAACTATGGCTGTAAGAAGGTCACCTTGTTATGAGCCAAGGTTGGACCTCCAAGTAGATCTTTAAACTGAAAAAGTGCAACAACCACTGCTGTGCGCATTGATCATCCAATTCTGATGCAGTGGCTCTAAGCATCAGTGTTCAGCTTGGGTCTCTTCCATGTACTGTATGTACAGATCACACAATAATAACAGATGAAGCAGAAATGCCTTTTTCAAACACCGCACCTCTGGAAATGGCCCAAGCTAATCATTATTAACTGATCAAGGGACTGATTTCCTGCTTTTTTTCTGCCCTTGATACATGGACATTTAAGAGCCACAATGGCTTTCGATGCCAATTAACATTTCTCAGAGCAGAGACAGGGGAAGTGAGTACGGCAGAAAATGACCTGCCAAGTTAAAGCAATATAAGAGTGTGCAAAAGCTTCAGTCTAATATAATTATATCCATCTAGTTTTCATCAAGCATTTCGTTCAATAAGCTGCTCAGGAGAATGCTGATGTAGTGCTAATGAGGTTGGACTGGCTTCCTGCAATGGCGCATTAACTGATATAAGCAGAACTCATCAGCTTTGAATATTTGGCTGGAACACGAACAGAGACACTGTAGCATAGCTCCAGACAGCCACAGCGCCACTGCCCACGGAGCACTAGTCACTACCCCACCACAAGTTCACTAGGTTGTATTGTTTTGTTACAGAACTAGGAATAATTGATCGGCCTGCCATAGAGCATTTATATGGATGACATGTAGCATTGACTAATATGTCAGAACCAATTAGAACTGATTACAGAACTGTGAACCAAGTGCTACATAACATTTTGAGGGGGTGGGATCAAGGGAATAAACCTATTATTTCAAAGGTCCACAATTTTTAGGGGGAGGGTGTCAGCATTTACACAGAGACACAAGCAACTGATGATAGGATGGGATGGGATCAAGTGCAAGGTACTGTCTTCTTATTAGAGAAAAATTTAATAATTTTAAAAATTGAAAATATTTGATTAAAATGGAGTCTATGGGAGATGGCCTTCCCATAATTCAAAGCTTTCTGGATAAAAGATTTCCTTTTAACAGATCCCATACCTGTATAGTGGATAAAAGGCCCACTGTCTGGTTGGAGAGCGCTACCCTAAGGGGGTCACATTATACCAGTTGGGCTTTTAATGCATTGTCACTCATCTAAGCCAAGAAAACACTACAGTGGCAGGCAGGTTTCATTTCATTTTCTGAATGGAAATCATAGTTTGCATATACTGTATTACACAGGATAAATAACCATTATATCATTATACTATTTACCCTTTTACCTTTATGTTTTAAGAATGTTATCCTGACCAACAATACAATTAATACAAGTGCTCATTTCCATGCTAGCCCCTTTCTTTGGTATTGTTAAGCATATCTACTACCATATCTTTCTGCCATTTAAGCATTTCTTCTACCATGTTTATGATTATATGACCACAAGAGGCAATATTGGTTCACTGGAGTTTATGAATGAGATCGGACTTGCTGGTCGGGCAGTTTAGCAGTTGTTATTCATAGAAATAAAGACAGGCTGAACACACAAAGCTCAGTGTGCAGTATACCCTATAGCTATATGTTTAACTGATGGATCTAAATAAAGATAAATCCTTCGTCCCTACTTGCAAACTGCATGCATTTTTCCTTTATTGTTTCCTAATTTACTTGTTAAGATTTTCCTCTACTTGTTAAAAGGGGCTGCGCTGTGACGCCTCCAGCTCAGCATTTTATAACATTGATTGCTGCCCAGGGCTCCATTTTGTCTATTGGCCCTGATCTTCTGTCTTTCCTTATGTGGTATATAAAGAAATACTCATTATTGCTGCAAAGACAAAAT
Organism: Xenopus tropicalis; assembly: GCF_000004195.4. Taxonomy (NCBI): domain Eukaryota; kingdom Metazoa; phylum Chordata; class Amphibia; order Anura; family Pipidae; genus Xenopus; species Xenopus tropicalis. The sequence goes on from NC_030679.2 coordinate 120,938,023, forward strand.
AAATAAGTAAGGAAGAATGTTTAAACTCATCCATTTAGAAAGTGTTGATCAAAGGCAAAACACTCACACTCATAAATGAATAAAAGATACTACTACCGATGAGCGAATTTATTTGACAGGCATGGATTTAAAGTGAAATTCCACATTTCGCCATTTCCAGAGTGAGGAAAAAGCCGCGGTTACATCCAAAAAGTAACAGTCAAGTCAAAAAAGTTGCGTGCTTCAAAAAAGTCAAACATTTTCTGGCAAAACAAGACAGATTCACTCATCACTGGAAACTACTGCTGGAGGCACATAGTCACAAATAGTGATGAGCGAATCTGTTCCGTTTCGCTTCGCCGAAAAATTCGCAAAATCTTTCAAAAGATCTGTGAAACGACGAAAAATTTGCAAAACAGCGTCGTGCGGCAAAAAAAATTGTCGCCCGCGGCTATTATTTTGTCACGCGGCTATTATTTTGTCTCCCGCGCTATTATTTTGGCGCCTGCGGCTATTATTTCGTCACCAGCGGCCATTATTTAGTCGCGCAGCTATTATTTTGTCTTCCGCTGCTATTATTTTGTCGCCCGCGGCTATTATTTTGTCGCGCGGATATTCTTTTGACGCCCGCGACTATTCTTTTTTGACGCCGGCGACATTTTTTGGATGTGCGGCGAATTTTTCCGCTACGAATTTTTTCATCTGTATCGCGAAACAATCCGCCAATGGCAAAACACGGAAATTCGCCGCAAATCCATGCCTGGCGAAACATTTCGCCCATCACTAGTCACAAAGTCCACTGAATCACTTGGTAAACATCATGGACCAGGAAAGCCATTGCTCATATCTTCTTTTCTAGGGCACAAAACTCTCTGTATATACTGATCAGAAGACACGGTAGACTGACCTTAATACAAAACAATATTGATCCACATCTTGCAGACCCCCTGACCTAAATGTTACATGGTATTGATCCCCATCATAGAAGACAGATCTGCATGTGGCACATTACTGATCTCTTTGGCAGAAAGCAATTATGGACATGCCACAAGCAACTCATTTACATGGCAGGCAGTCGTACTTACATGCCACCACATCATAGTTATTGAGGTTGAAAAAAGATACATCCATGAAGTTTAACCCTTGACTAATGCAATTATCAAAAATGTGCCGAAATTTGCCTCCTGCTTTATAGGGGTAGAAAATGACTTCAGAACTGCAACCAGTCCACAGATCATCACTCCACCACTACAATATATACATACTGTATATAACAGCATGTAGGGAGAACCCGGGTGATAACTTCTTAAAGGGACAGCGCCCTTACTTGTACTCGATAGGCCACACCAAAATCAAGGGAAGCACTCCAAGAAGTCATGCAACAAAAATCACTTTATTCCCTCGTCTTGTTTGGGAGTCACAGCATACAGGTCGAATCACAATGTTCAAACAGGCTTTCTTCAATCATGCAATAAACATATACCACGCCCGTGCACAGAAACTGTTGTTTTTACCAAGGGTAGCTACTTTTGGCTCTTCACCTCTGTCCCCAGTCTCTATGGGATCTTCTGTCCCCACCTGGCTCAGCAATCCGGCACTCCCTGCGGTGCCCCTTTGCTATTCCACCAGGCCTTTTACTGGCAGACTCCTAGCCCGAAGCTCAACAAGCCCTATTCTAGCCTACCCCTATCTGCCTGGGTCCCTATTCTGTGGATGATCCACTGGAAACACTGTTCCCTCTACTCTCCTGGTTGGGGCAATAGGCGGCCCATACTACATAACCCTGATTCAGACACCTAGTGCCTGCTCCACTTTCAGCTGCCCTGTTCTATCCTTTCCTTACCCTATATGGGGTTCTTCTTCTCCTCCAGCTGGCCTCTTCCATGTTCTCCCATAAAGACCCTTAATTCTGGGTGTGGTCCCCTTTTTATACCTTCTGCCCCACACTGCCTCGGGGTGTGGGGTGTGAACTGCACTCATACAATTTCAATAAACATTAACCAAATTCTACTGCCACCTAGTGGTCCCACCCAGTAACAACACTTTCCCCTTTCCCACATACTAATTAACACACAATTTTTCACCTTCTTACAAGCAGCCTTGATTTCCCAAATTAAAGCAAAGTCATTCTATGGGGGCAATTTACTAACCATCAGATTTTTTTTTTTCTGATTTGGATTTTTTAGCACTAAAACTTTTTGAAGATTTACTATGCGTCCAAACAGCTAAAATCCACATCAGACAATTTGACTGCTAAAACTTGCTGAGATCATGCAGAAGTCAATGGCAAATGTCCCTTCCCTGGAGGTTTCACTGTGACAAGTGTAAATCTGTTGAACTGCAATCAGTACAAAGACAACATATCAAATGTTGTTGTAACTGAGAAGTGTTACTGTTTTCTGAAAAAATATATGCCCCTTTTGAAGATAGGCTGGTTCTCACTCTGTGGGGTACACCACTCTGTGAAACAATGTGTAGATACATTTTCAAATAAGAATTCCGTTCCTGAACATAAAATTGCAAAGAATTTGGGGATTTCATAACCTACTGTACATAATATCATTAAAATATTCAGAGAATCCGGAGAAATCTCTGGACCCAAGGGGCAAAACATGAAGGCAATATTGGATCGCCATGATCTTTAGACCCTCAGGTGACAATGCATTAAAAACTGACACAAATCTGTAGTGGGAATTACTCAATGGGCTCAGGAATATTTCTGAAAACCACTGTCCAGGATTCGGAACACAGTTTGTCACAAGAACCATACAAAGAAGAAACCATATATAAAAATTGGGGATGCTCCAAATCCACTTTTTTGGATTCGGCTGAACCCCTGAACCCTTTGTAAAGGATTTGGACGAATACCGAACCGAATCCTAATAAGCATATGCTAAGTAGGTTTTGAGAGAGTTAAATGTCCACGCATGGCTAAAAATTTCAACTTCCATGTTTATGTGAGAAAAAGTAAAGGGATTTTTAGGATTCTGATTCGGTTTGGCCAGGGCCGTGGGAGGTGTAGGGCGGTATTTTCAGCAAGCGATTTTCCGTTTGCCAAAAATATCCGCACCTCATCTGCCATCAGTCTTACAACTTCAGCGACTGTTTTTCTCAGTTCCCTACTGTTGTTAATAGAAGAGGTGGTGCAACACAGAGGGGAACGTGCCTCTCAATCCAACTGTTTCATTTTGCTTTCATCAAATTTAAAATGAGCATATAGTTATTATATGACATTATAGGACCATTTCTCTATTTCAACATTGGATACTATTTGCAATTAGATATGGGGTTTAAATGATTAGCAAATCATCCCTTTCTCATTTTATTTACATTTTATACTGTGTCCCAGTTTTTTTGGAAATGGGAATTGTAAAGACAAGCAGGAGTAAAGTATATATTAATTACATAAGAGCTTATGTGTACACAGTTGGAATGAGGTTCCTCTCCTGAAGAGCTTACAGTCTGTTTTATAATGATACTATAATTAACAAGGATATAATTTATTCAACTTTTATAATATTGTTCTTTATGATAGAAAATACTGTTTTCCCCTAGGAACCAGGTAGGAGGCTCTCTAGGAGGCTCCATGCTGTCACCCAAAGGGTTCTATCCATATATGTTAAGCTAATTGTAGAGAAGTTAAAGAAACTACTTCCCCATTAAGAAAACATGAAGAATACAGATAAAAGCAGGGAAGATTTCCTACATGATTAAAGAGAAGGAAAGGTAAAAACTAAGTAAGCTCTATCAGAAAGGTCTACATAAATACAGCCTTAGGGCTCTGGCACACGGGGAGATTTGTCGCCTGCGACAAATCTCCCTTGTCACGGAAAGGGAAAATGTAAGTCGCCGGTGGGATGGCACACGTGGCGGCGCGATTTCGGCAAATCGTCGAAAATGCCTCGCAAGGCAACTTCGGCAATTTGCCGAAATCGCCTGCGCAGCGTGTGCCATCCCACCGGCGACTTACATTTTCGCCAGTGGGATGGCAATTCGGGGAGATTAGTAGCCCGCGAACAGGGAGATTTGTCGCGGGCGACTAATCTCCCCGTGTGCCAGAGCCCTTAAGCACTCACAGAAAAGCTGCACTGAGTCCTCTATCAAAAGAAAAACAGGATTTATTGTATTCCTTTGTGTAAACATGTTCTTCAGTTTCAGACTTCCTCTCTCAGAAAAATCCTTCATTCCCGAGGCCGAGTCTGTATAGCTCTCTCCCTTCTCACGCTCCCCCTTCCATAAAAATTCATAAGAATTTACTCCGTCTCCCATCAGAATGTGTGATCTATGCTACCAGCAGCACAGAAGTTTCTGAGACCAAGCTAAAATGGCAGCTGATATCTTAAACAAACAGAGGGAGCTTCTAGGGCTCTTTACTCAGGTATGGTAAAGTTTTCTTCAGAATAAATATTGTATTCTAGCTTGCACTAATGTGGCAAATCTGATGGCAGTAAAATGCCAAAATGGCTTTCCTTCTCCTTTAAATAGTTTACAATTATGCTGTTTTTATTGAACTTCATATAACTAATTTTGAAATAATTCTACTCTTTTTGAACTATGAAATAGCAAGAAATCCATAGCTTCCCAGGCACTGCTCAGCTGAAGCAACATTCTACCATCTCACCTCCCCTGTTACTGCTTCTAGTTATCTGCTGGCAAGGCTGCATCATTTGCTAAATGGCAGAGATTGTTTCCCCTTACAAATTGTAGGTTATTTTCAAGCCTATTCATAGGACACTACAAAGACCTGTTTATTCCGTAAATACGTACATGGCATTTATCTATTGATCGCCAATAAAACCCAGCATGAGTCAATACAAAAGATAAACCTCATCAAGCGAAATAGTGCTTGTTTTGCCATTAATTGCCATCCATTCATTTCTGCTGGAATAAATGCGCAGAAGCTCTAATTTTTGCCCCATTCCACCCCCAGTTGAGTGGAATTAGACTTAAAACTGGATGGGTGTTAAATTCATTTGACCTTTACACTTCTTCATGTCAGGTAGGGTAGTGGCAATTGTGCCGATTGTCCTTTCAACTTTAACGTCAAGTAAAATTAAAAAATATGTACATTGAGTTTATCGTATGCTATGGAAAATGACTGATTTTTAAAGCAAGCAATAATAATTATTTAAAGTTCCCATTAATAATATTCACATCCTTTGTCTCTCTCAGCTAATATACTGTACATACGTGTGTGTTTGATTGGCTCCTAATGAGCTAGAGTGCGCTTTATACATGTTTCTTGGCAGTATCCCTCAGTACTGTAATGTTTCTGTATTGAAGATAGTCTAATAATGACTCGCTTTACACAGAGAACAGACACAGAAGACAGAGGTCAGAAGATAAAGATCCCCTCTTGTGTTGTGCAAGCGAGATATAAATGACACATGTTGAGTAGTTAGAGGCTCACTTAATGTTCTGAAACAAAAGAATTCGGTTTAATATACACTGATTTTATTGCCATTTCTCACAAATAAAGGATTATTCTGCTGATTGCCTCTGATGAGTATAGGCTACTGTCTGGAACAAATCCATACACCTGCAATTTCCTCTGTTTAGAGGTGGCACGGCTGTAGCAGATGGAAGGCAGATTGGTAGCAGAACCAGTCACTTCTTTGTCACCTTGTGCTTGTTTGCCTGTGTTTCTGCATTAGGGAAATTTCACTGGGCATTTTATTCATAACAGTCATCTGCTAGCTGAGTATTAAATATGATATGGAACGCTGGACACTTTATCTCCCTGGCAAACCACCTCATTAAAGCATGAAATTAAACAGCTTGCTCCAAGAAGTGAATTTTAATTCATATTGCCATTGGCTCTCACTACTGGTTCTTAAAGGAAACTGGCAGATTGGCTCACAATATACTATACATAAAATATCTGTTTCATGACACAAGGCCGATTAGTAACTAATTCAGATTCACATTAAGTGGTCACATAGAAACCAGTGAGCCTGTATAGATCAATCAGCCCTATAGCATATGTTACATCTTTATTAATTAATGTTTTGATTACTTTTGACCATTCCGACAGCAATTTCTACAGCAGCAGCCTAGAACACACTGAGTATGTGCAGAGACACTTACCCTCAGCAAATGGCCAATATCCAAGATGGGGGAGCTGCTGTGGACACAGATCATTACTGTCATAGAGCTGCTGAACCTTTAGCCAGGTACGGTTAGTTTAGCATATAATATACAACTTTACTAATCAGAGTCATTTTCATGGTTTAGTTCTCCTTTAACAATTCCATTAAAATACATGAGTCCAACAGGGCTCTTATCCACTTCCCCTTTACATACTTTATTCCAGCTCACAATGTGTATTATACAGTACAACTGTGTAATACAGGAATGATGGATGAGGGAGTATAGAAGGAGTATTGAACCCTGCACCAAAAGTATCTTCAGTGTAACATTCATAGATAGCTGACTAAATTCACTAAATGGTTGCTTAAATTTGCACTAACACAGCAGTGTGTATGTCTCCAAAACGATATACTTTTGAATAAACACGCAGGGGTTCTACCCACTTGCATTCAATTTTGTGTGCCGTTTTATTCTGTGGTTATGCTGGGGAGGGTACTGACCCCTCATACTGTGCATCAGACTGTCTCTATCTTAGTGGCCGGGGTGAGCTGATAGTTAAATGCTTACAGATATTGAGCTACTTACTTATTTGCCATCTTGGTGTTGCACTTCCACACAGGCCAACGGAGGCTACCTTAAACCTCCATTCTATTCTATTGATACCTAATCTTTGGGAAATCAGTTCATTTACTGTACTCCCCTGTTTGTTCAGTGAATTTTAGTAACAGTGATATTAGCCCATCTTTTAGAGTCTGACACTAAAACAGTGGCTACTTTCCTTTTATAGGACATCAGAGGATGAAATAAAGAAGCTCTTAGACCAGGGGTCCCCAACCTTTTTTTACCCATACACCACTATCAAATGTAAAAAGAGCTGGGGAGCAACACAAGCATGAAAAATGTTGCTGGGGTGCCAAATAAACACTGTGATTGGCTACTTGTTAGCCCCTATGTGGACTAGCAGCCTACATGAGGCTCTGTTTGGCAGTACAACTGGTTTTAATGCAACCAAAACTTGCCTCCAAGCCAGGAATTTAAACATAAGCACCTACTTTAAGGCCACAGGGAGGAACATCAAAGGGGTTGGGGAGCAACATGTTGCTAACAAGCCACTGGTTGGGGACCACTGTATTAGACAATGGAAAGATACACCCTTTTTCATTCAAGCTTCAGTATTGTGACTTTCCTTGGGCCAGGTTGGAGCTGCAGAGTGCCATTGAGCCCTATGGGAGGCTTTCCTTGGGCCAGGTTGGAGCTGCAGAGTGCCATTGAGCCCTATGGGAGACTTTCCTTGGGCCGGGTTGAAGCTGCAGAGTGCCATTGAGCCCTATGGGAGACTTTCCTTGGGCCGGGTTGGAGCTTCAGAGCGCCATTGAGCCCTATGGGAGACTTTCCTTGGGCCGGGTTGGAGCTGCAGAGTGCCATTGAGCCCTATGGGAGACTTTCCTTGGGCCGGGTTGGAGCTTCAGAGCGCCATTGAGCCCTATGGGAGACTTTCCTTGGGCCGGGTTGGAGCTGCAGAGCGCCATTGAGCCCTATGGGAGACTTTCCTTGGGCCGGGTTGGAGCTGCAGAGTGCCATTGAGCCCTATGGGAGTCTTTCCTTGGGCCAGGTTGGAGCTGCAGAGTGCCATTGAGCCCTATGGGAGACTTTCCTTGGGCCAGGTTGGAGCTGCAGAGTGCCATTGAGCCCTATGGGAGACTTTCCTTGGGCCGGGTTGGAGCTGCAGAGTGCCATTGAGCCCTATGGGAGACTTTCCTTGGGCCAGGTTGGAGCTGCAGAGTGCCATTGAGCCCTATGGGAGACTTTCCTTGGGCCGGGTTGGAGCTGCAGAGTGCCATTGAGCCCTATGGGAGACTTTCCTTGGGCCAGGTTGGAGCTGCAGAGTGCCATTGAGCCCTATGGGAGACTTTCCTTGGGCCGGGTTGGAGCTGCAGAGTGCCATTGAGCCCTATGGGAGGCTTCCAAAATCATACAAAGTCTGAAAGTCTGAAAGGCGACAATATACGAGCAAATTGTAACGGCTACGAAAAAGTCGCGACAATTCGCGCAAGTTGTAACGGCTACGAAAATTTTTTAAAAAATACGAAAAAGTCGCAAAATGTTCATTTCCAATCCGAATTTTTCCCATTCGGATTCGTGGATTAGTAAATGTGCCCCAAGGAGTAATGCATAAACATTTAAAATATATGACACTAAGCCATTTTTTATTAGCTTATGTTATTAGTACAGGTATGGGGTCTGTTATCCAGAATGCTTAGGACCTGGGATTTTTCAGATAAGGGATCTTTTTATGATTTAGCTAATCACATTTTAACAGGGCCATTTACTAATGGTAGGATTTTTTTTTACCAATTCAGATTTTTTAGCGCTAAAAGTTACAGAAAAAAAAGTTGCGACTTATTGGAGATACTTATTGGAGATCTGATGGCAGATGTCTCTTCCCTTCCCTGGAGGATCCCTTTCTGCCCCAAAACTTTAGAGGTTTTTGGATTTTTGATGCTGTTTTTTTGTGCGACAATTTGAAAAAGTAGAGATTTCCATGCGACAATTAAAAAAAGTTGCAGTTTTGCAACTTTTCTGTGATTTTTTTCCCGTCTTTCAGTTCAGACTTTTTAGTAAATGTCAGACATGTATGGAAATGAGTTTATTAATTTATTTATTTATTAATTTTAAAAAGAAAAAAATTAGGAAAGTTAGAGTTTTGGTAAATCTGCCCTTAGTCTGCTGAAAGGGCATGAAATAAACCCAATAGGGCTGTTCTGCCCCCAATAAGGGGTAATTATATCTTAGTAGGGATCAAGTACAGGTACTGTTTTATTATTACAGAGAAAAGGGAAATCATTTAACCATTAAATAAACCCAATAGGGCTGTTCTGCCCCCAATAAGGGGTAATTATATCTTAGTTGGGATCAAGTACAAGGTACTGTTTTATTATTACAGAGAAAAGGGAATCATTTAACCATTAAATAAACCCAATAGGACTGTTCTGCCCGAATAAGGGGTAATTATATCTTAGTTGGGATCAAGTACAGGTACTGTTTTATTATTACAGAGAAAAGGGAATCATTTAACCATTAAATAAACCCAATAGGACTGTTCTGCCCCCAATAAGGGGTAATTATATCTTAGTTGGCATCAAGTACAGGTACTGTTTTATTATTACAGAGAAAAGGGAATCATTTAACCATTAAATAAACCCAATAGGACTGTTTTGCCTCCAATAAGGATTAATTATATCTTAGTTGGCATCAAGTACAAGTACTGTTTTATTATTACAGAGAAAAGGGAAATTATTTTAGAAAATTAGATTTGCTTAAAATGGAGTCTATAGGAGATGGCCTTTCCATTATTTCAAGCTTTCTGGATAATAGGTTTCCAACTAACGCATCCCATACCTGTTGCTGAATTATATTGATCAAAACTGCATGGCTAATATGGGTTAATGCACTGGTGCTAAGGGACACTTTTAAAAAATAGTAATGCTTAGTAATTTAATGCAAAATAATATATATCGAGAAATATATATCGAGTATCACTACTCTCTGGCTTTAAATACATGCCTACAATGTTTATTTGCCAGTCTGGCACTTGGCTCATACAGGAAAACAGGTACTGTGTTCAATACTTGTGTGTAAACAGCGTATAAAGAAAACATTCTTCTTTAAAATCAGCATTTGGAATAATACAGCCCTAGGCATTTATTGTCCTGACATTAATAGGTTATGGGTAATGGGTCTGTTATCATTTGTGCTGCTGTCTTTTTTTATCAGATTAATGACCACCATGCATTAAATGAATAGAGACCCAGCCAACAATTTTAATCAGGCATAGGCCAGGATGCTGAGCTTAAATTACCTTCTAAATGTAATTGTGAAGAAATGAGGATATTAAAAGAACAAAAGACTAATTGCCCTAGATATAAACTACATGCAGTCTGCTAAGTGGTATTTAATAGGGACCAATGTAATTACCCGCTTGTTTTGAAGGGGGAGAAAGACTAGAGTGCTAGTGAACAGAAATCAGGCTGAGAAGGTCTATATACTACTGTTGGATTTAGGAACATATGTGTATGTATAATAGGTAGACAACGTGAAAATGGTCATGAACTAAATTTTTTGTTTCTGAATTTTGTAGTTGTTTTATAGACATTGTGCTGGTGGTGAGCGACCACAAATAAAAGGCTACGGGTATAACAACAATGGTGGAACAAGCATTGACAAATACAGGCATGATTTTTATTCTTGGGTCTAGCCCATGACTAAGTGCACTAGAGCACGAAATGCGTAGGGCCATTGGAGATGTTCAACTTTAATAAAGAAGGTTTTTATTTTTATCTTGTGGCCCTGTGGATTTCCAGTGTGCCTGGAGGCCCCCTTTCTTCTGATCATTGACGGGTTTCTACTCCCTCAGTTGAGGGTCTGTGTCTTGTGCACCTGGACCACCTACTGAATTTGATGAGTTGATTTACAACAGGTACTACTGGCACTTTTTTGTAGTTGTTTGTTACTATGGCTGGGGTCCCCACATTTAAAAGTAAAAACAGTTGAGCAACACACGCATAAAAAAGTTCCTTGGGGTGCCAAATATGGGCTGTGATTGGCTATTTGGTAGCCCCTATGTGGACCGGAAACCTAGATTCCTATATTTTATGGAACCAAAACTTGCCTAAAAGCCAGGAATTCAAAAATAAGCACCTGCTTTGAGGCCACTGGGAGCAACATCCAAGGGGTTGGGGAGCAACATTGTTGCCACTGGTTGTGGATCACTGGTCTATGGTATACTAAAGTATAGAGCCTTATGGTTTCCATTGTCACCAAAAACCTGCAATACAGGTCACAATGGACTGAAAAATGGTTTAAAACTTTTGCACGTAGGGCATTCATGTTGTCATAGTAAGTTGTTTTGAAATGAGCCCCATTGTATTTTCTGCCCCATTCCAAATTTAAACACTGGTGTAGGCCTTACTGCTTATCTGTGTTTAGAACAAGGCTGTGTATTCATGTCAACATTAATTAGCTCTGGTAAAGGCCAGACATTTATCTCTGTGCTGATCTTTGCTTTGAGGCTTCACCTATGGAGCTGTCATGAGATTAAGCACTTGATATTTTAATGCTTCAACTTCATCTATCAACCTAAGTTAATCTCCAGTGAAGCAGCTTGTCCATTGTTGGAGAAACCTCTGCTGGAAACAGATGAGCTCTCTGTATGATAAGGGTTCAGACCTATCAACAACCAGTCGCAGTTATATTTCTTGCACAGGGTCAGTGCTCATCGGCTGAATGCCAGCCTACAGCATGGCTTGTCAGGTTCCATCATCTGTAACCTACTGTATAACTGAATAATGGCAAAGGTTTAAGACTATCCTAGATACACTTGACATTTCCCTCTTCTTGCCTTCAATAGCCGAGACCAGTACTTCACTGTTTTTTACCAGGCGCTCAGTCATTTTAGACATATTTGACACATTGGATAGTGATATCTAAACATATATATATTTATTATCTTCAATAGAAATTCAAATTTAAATAAATTCTTTCACTTTAAGCCCTGTGAGTGCTGTATTTCTATTGAAGATTTTATGACTTTTCTATACTGCACCTAGGCATTTCTATCACTTTTATAGACTTTCGTGCCTGTTTCTGTCCTTTTATATACAGTATACAGGTATGGGATCCCTTATCTGGAAACCCTATATCCGGAAAGCTCTGAATTACGGAAAGCCTGTCTCCCATAGACCCCATCATATTCAATTAATTCAGATTTTTAAAATTGATTTCCTTTTTCTCTGTAAAATTAAAACAGTCCTTTGTATTTGATCCCAACTAAGATATAATTAATCCTTACTGGATGTAAGATAATCCTATTGGGTTTAATTAATGTTTAATTGATTTCTTAGCAGACTTAAGGTATGGAGATCCAAATTAAGGAGCATTCTGGATAACAGGTATTCCTGTATATTTATTCTAACATGAATACTAAGGGAGTCATTTACTAACGGTCAAGTTTTTTTTCCAATTTGGATTTTTTTTTTACTTTTACTTACCCATTAATAAATATGCTTCTAAAAATCCCATAGGAATAAATATAAAGTTGACCTCTAATCTCACATTTAGATAAATCTGCCCTAAGGGACATTGACATCAACATTATGATTTTAGTGGTTTCAGGTAATATAGGTTGCTAATGGCAAAAATGTTTGCAATGCAAATTTGCGAACAACTTTGCCTTTGCACGAATGTAATATACCTTGCAAACCCTTTGCCCCTCATGCGATGGTAGGATAGAGATTAAGAATTGTTTCGCTTGTGCCAGGGTGCAGTAAATGGAACTTTACGTGCTAACAATTATGCCACCTTCAAGCCAGTTTGGAACGTTCACATTGCGCCGTTAAAATGAGCAATGCAATCATTTATATAATAAAAAAATATTACATTGTGAAATATGAATTTTTATTCTTATTTGTGCGTAATTTTTTAGGTTTCCGACTTTTATTACATTCCCCCATTAGTGTTTTTTGAAATGACAAAAAATATTTTTCACTAAAACTACGAATGCCAAGTCATTTATTGAAACGAAAAAAAAACCACAAAAAGGATCCAACTCAAAGGGGCAGATTTATCAGAATGTGAGTTTAAAGCTGAAAACATAAAAACTCACCCATGTTCTATTCATTCCTATCGGATTTTTAGAAGGGTATTTATCAACGGGTGAAATTTAGAACTCACAATTTGATAAATAAGCTTCTAAAAATCCCATAGGAATGAATAGAACATGGGTGAGTTCTTATGTATTAAGCTCCAAACTCACATTTTGATAAATCTGCCCCAGAATCTTCATTTTTGTAAGAACTTTCGTACAAATGGAAGCATTGGAAAATCCTGAAAACCTCTAAAACCCAAAGCAAAGGAGGATTTTCCAAATTAAAAAATACAGTTTCCATTGAAACAACCTCACCAGCTTTTAGATGGCAAAGTATTGTATTAGTGTTTTTCATGTTTACATGTAATAGATTACACATTTTTAATTAATGTTAATAAATCCACCCCTAAATGTAGGGTTTTTTGTTCATTTTCACAAATATGTATTGGAACCCTGTGCTGTATATATTGGAATTCCTGTGCTGTTACTTTAAAAGGCAATATAGATTTTTAGATATTACACAGAATACTGTATTCAAATACTAATACTTTCATTTTACATCAGTCTATTTGCTATCAAAGGAGCAGTTTGGTGTAAAAATGAAAATTAGCAAAATAGACAGACTGCTCAAAATAAAAAATGTTTTCAATGTAGTTAGTTAGGCAAAAATGTAATCTATAAAGGCTGGAGAGAGCAGATGTCTAACATAATAGCCAGAACACTACTTCCTCCTTTACATCTCTCTAACCTCTTAGTTAGTCTTAGTGACTTGGGGTTCAGTTAGTTCCCATGTGGCCCTCCATTATGTCACCGACTAAGAAGTTAGAGAGCTGAAAGGAGTTCTGGCTATTATGTTAGACATCTGCCCACTCCAGCCTTTATAGATTACATTTTTGCCCAACTAACTACATTGAAAACACTTTTTATATTGCACAGTCTATCCATTTTACCCAGTTTCATTTGTATACTGAACTGTTCCTTTAAAAGAAGAGACGCATGTTCAGCATCCTTTCTAATACAGCACCCACAGAACAGATCAAATGACCCCAAAAACCTGGCAAGGAAAGTAGAATTATTTGGTGAAGGACTATAAACTTTCTCACTACAGTATTTATGCATTTCTCTTTATATGATTTATTTACTGCCATTTCATGGCTCCATTCCACAACATTTGTTGTAAAATGTTCTAATTTCCACCACCCCTCCTAACTAAGTAATATCCCACAACAATTTTGTTTCAGTTCGGTAAATGACTGCCAGACAAGTCAGGAATGATAACTTCTTTTTCCTTTTCCACTGACACTCCAGGAATAAAATTATCCTCTAACGCAGTAAAGAAAATAAACTCCGGCAGCACGTTTTATAAATCTCTCTCCTTATGGCTCGTAGATTTCTGCTTTCGCAACATCAGGTTTTATTAACTTGGTAATGCTGGATCATTTAAGTGGATGTGATTATTACTGGACTGAATACTTTGGAAATCAACATTTCCATATAGATAGAATTATTTAGGTATTTATGGCATCTTTTGACAGGTAAAAGCTTTTTTCAAAGTGGAACATCACCATAATTGTAACTTTTTATTAGAAGAAAGAGGCTGCAGAGAGAGATTTTAGTGTGTGATAGTAACACAAGCAGCAGCAAGACCTGAGCATCCATCGTCTTTCTTCTCTTCTATATTATATGACCTGGATAGTTCTACTAACTACCTTGTTTAAACTGAAACATCTTGTTCTGGTGCTATTATTTGCAGTATATTGTGCAACCACTGTGGCCAAGGAGCTTCCATCTTAACAGGAATGAAATGATTTAGGTGGTCCTTTCTAAGCCAATCAGCAATATATATGTCTGTAGTAATAAGTCAAATCAACTGGACTTGCTGTGTTTTACTTGAAGACATTTCACAAGTCACCCAACTGGCTTTCTTTCAATTCTGAATTGAGAAAGCCAGTTGGATGATGGGCCAAACGTCTTCAAGAAAAACACAGCAAGTCCAGGTGATTTGACTTATTACTACAGATATACCATGAACTGGATGAATGAGAATCTTCACAAACAGCAATATATATGTTTAGTTCATTTTTGACCTAACGAAGCAGCAAAGGCTGTATATAAATACAATAAAATAGCATGACAAATAATATATATATTGCAAAACGGTTTAAAATACATATATTCTGTTGATTTCATATAAATCAAAACTTTGTACCTGTTTATAGTGCGTTTCCCATCAAATTGCAATGCAGAAATATTTACTTATGAACATAGGTGAATGACTGGCTGGAGGGAGTTAATGGGGTGTCATGGTCACCTTAAAAATACATGGTAGTAACTTGCTGAAAACAGGTAATATAGGGTGTAAGCAGAATGTTATCCAGAATGCTTGGGACATGAGGTTTTTCTAAATAAGGTGCCCTTACGTAATTTGGATCTTCATCCCTTAAATCTGCTAAAAAATTATTCAAACATTAAATAAACCCAATAGGCTTGTTTTGCCTCCAATAAGGATTAATTATATCTTAGTTGGGATCAAGTACACGGTACTGTTTTATTATTACAGAGAAATTATTTTTAAGAATCTGATTTGATTAAAATGGACTCTATGAGAAATGGCCTTTCCAAAATTCACAGCCTTCTGGATAATGGGTTTCCTGATAATGGGTCTCAAGCAGGAAGGCAAGTCCATATTACGCATTAAATGAACCCAAAAGGATTGTTTTGCCTCCAGTTAGGATTAATTCTATCTTAGTTGGGATCAAGTACAAGGTACTGTTTTATTATTACAGAGAAAATCGAATCATTTATGCATTAAATAAACCCACTAGGGCTGTTCTGCCCCCAATAAGGGGTAATTATATCTTAGTTGGGATCAAGTACAAGGTACTGTTTTATTATTACAGAGAAATGATTTTTAAAAATCTGAATTATTTGATTAAAATAGACTCTATTCACAGCCTTCTGGATAATTGGTTTCCTGATAAAGGGTCCCAAGCAGGAAGGCAAGTCCAAATTACACATTAAGTGGACCCAATAGGATTGTTTTGCCACAAATAAGGTTTCATTATATCTTAGTTGGGATAAAGTACAGGTACTGTTTTATTATTACAGAGAAAAGAAATATAATTTTCAATGGACTCTATGAGGGGGGTGGCATTTCAGAGCTTTTTGGACAATGACTTTCCAGATAATGGATCCCATTCCTGTAGAAGTTGCAAGCAGAAATGTTCATATTTTTACAAATATAAATAAGTGCAGTTTTCAGTGTATGCTCCTCACTTCAGATACCTCGTGTCCCAGGTCAAATACAGCTCAATAAAATACTCCAAAGTGCCTTCTTCTGCTTTAGACTTAGCGATGAGGTCTTATGAGAAAAAGAAAAGAAAAAAAAATATATAGTGTAATACCCTACAGTCAGCTCTGATTGGTTTAGAGAGAATCTGACAATATTATAGTTATTCCATGTTGATGAACAAAGAGAAACTTCCTGTTTATAGCAATATATAGATTACAGATATCCGTGCCTGTTCATGATATCATTTAAAAATAAAATATAAACCAGAAAACCCTTAATTTTAGTAAAAGGTTTAGATTTATTTCTGGTCACATACAATGTACCTGTGATTGGAAAAGTCGCTATTTACAGCCCACTGCCCGCTATTTCATCCACAGCCTCCTGAAGCAGCTGCCGGCGGATTTATCCACTTTAGAAATGAATACATTTACATATCAAGCGCTGGTTGAACTCCATTTGCCATTTTCCTCATGTTCAATTCCCCATTTTGTGCAAATCCCTCAGCAGACAAAAATTTAAGCTTCGGAGATTATTAGCGTACATATTTTATTGTACTCTTTAAAAATGGAGAATTTCAGTTTTATACCTACACTACTTCCAGTGCATTAATAAATAAGGGGAAGATAAACATTGACCCAGTACTGAACCCTGAGGTGTTGAATTCGCAACTTTTCCAGAATTTAACATTTTTAATCAATAATTTATGCTGGAAATGCTGACTGTTTTCACTTGTTAAGATGCATACCTATACTTCTCTACACTGTATATAAACTAAAGCAGTGTAATTGGACCAGAGGAGAGACTCTAACACTTGAACTAAGAAATTAATAAAACTAGTAGGGAAACTAGGGCAATTTTATATAGCAATTTGTGTGTATAGTTTCGTATATATAGAGGGGGAATCACTCTTATGGTAGCAGCAGCACCATTCTTATGGACACCAGTCCATGTTGGTCTGTGCCTTAAGGTGGCCACAAGATCCGCCACACACCGTTCAGGGCTGAAACAGCAGATAAGGAGGTAGAAACAACAGGATTTCTACCTCCTTCTGCCGATTCAGCCCTGACGGCAGATTTTGGTCAGGCACCTTCTATGGCGCCCGATCAAAATCTTTTAACCGGTCCGATCAGCGTGTCGACCGATATCAGCAGATTCCTGCAATATCGGTCGACTCGCCGACATGCCATACACGCACCAAATATCGTACGAAACGAGGTTTCGTTCGATATTAACAGTGCGTGTATGGCCAGCTTTAGTATTTAGTTCTTTTCATGCCGCAAAACAAGAACATTAGCTCTTGGGAAGGGCTCCAGCTGCCATTGTAGCCAAACAAACATCTATCAGACTGAACAGTGTGATTTGTACTCACAGTTCTTTCGCTCTTCATAAGGTGCAGTTTCATTTTCATACGCCCTCCTAGGACCTCTGGTCCTGAATCACCCAGAGCTTGACTGAGCCCCATGTTGCTCTCTGCCAATCTCCAGGTAGAGCGGTGTTTCTTCCTCTCCCATTCAGAAAAGACCTGTGTCTCCTTCCCAAATCAAAGGCAGATCTGTTTCCCCTTCTCATACAGATCTCAGGGCAGATCTACCTCTCGCTCTCAATCTGAAGCCCCACAGGAGACTTGGTCTTCTCCTTCTCAAATCAATCTCAGCCTCCACAGGCCCCTTGGTTTTATCTCAGGCTTCCTCACACACACTGGGATCAGCCAGAACCACCAGGTATTAGCGCACGCCCAATTCACCTCTAGGAGAATGGAGAATGCAAGTCAAAATTTAAAAAGCATACTGCCCAATAGTCCTCCTATTGTTTAGTAAAAACGCCACACTTTTGGCTCACCTAATCAAATATTTACTCACTCACACTTACTTCACATTTTCTATAACAGGCAGCCATCTCTAAAAAGGTATTCTCCCTTCCTTTCCCTCCTTGCTTCATACTGCACATGTGTTTCATTCCCTCCCCCCTCCCCTCTGCCAGATCCGCTTCTGATTGGCTGTTGGGCATGTGTAGCTCAGAACAGGAGACAGGATCAAGTTACACACATGCTCAGAGAATAGGAAGGCTGCCGCTGGCATTTACAGGAAGGGGAGAGAGATTTCAGTGATGTCACTGTAGGCTTCACACTGCTGTAGGCTGCCAGCGCCATATCTCAGAGAAGCAAGCAGGGATCTGGGAATTTAGATATGCAGTAAGTACTTAAAAAGAATGCCTTTAGACTTGCTTTTAATTTATATTAACCTTTCATTGTCCTTTAAGAGTATATATATATGTGTGTGTTTATCTATATATGTACAAACATACATAATAGATGCACATGTTTACCAGAATATATTTGTTACTCATTCAAACAAACAGATTTTTTTCAGTCCAATATACTTCTTTAAAACCACCCACAGTGGCATTGGTGTTAGTTATTAGAAGAGGCATCACTGTATGCGGGGTAAGACATTATTTATACAAGAACTGTATGTAGGTATGGCTAGGCCTGGCTGCCATTATACGGTTGTTACATTGTTAATTTGGGTTAAACCAGATAAAAATCCATCAACCCCTCCAAATCAGCCCCAGTGCACATACTGTATATACACACACACTCTTATAAACCTGTCAGTACACTCACATGTATATACAATATATACCAATACTTTTACTGACTAACTGTTGATCTTAAAGGCATTATAGGCTAGATCAAAATGGAAGGATTGTGCCACCCCCAGCCTAGCGTGACTGAAACAAATAAGGAAGAGCCTTTAGCCATGTCGGGTTTGGTAAGTATCGCTGAGCTGGGGGCAGCTTTGGGGGGCTTTTGTCCCCAGACATTTTGCAAGTTAGTTATAATGTGTCAGTATCACTTTAATTAAGGAGAAATGTATGGAGCATGATTTACCGCACTGTATACAAGTAGGGATATTTTCAGTTGTGGACTTAAAAACTAGAGCTCGCGGTAAGAACAACATAGTGTGCCTCCAGCAAATTTCAAACATCTCTATTATGAGGAAGCCTTGGTATGTGAAATTGTTGCGATTATATTCTATCCTATCAGTTCCTGCCTCAGTTCCCAAATATATTAGCATATTCCTCACTGAACAAATGATTTATCATTAGTGAAGCTGAAAATTAATTGCTAAAATGAAGAGCTGAAATCGTACATTGGGGTTTGTTGGATGTTGAAGCCCTGTAAGTGGGATCTCTCTTTAACAGCTCTGTGCCCTAGGAAAGGATTATGAGATTTAAAGAAACAGGCAGACAGGGGTTATCTGTCTTTGCAATTGGAAGCTACATAAAAACAATATTTACATGAAGCAGGCTATAGAGAGGTCATAGAGAGTACTGTATCAGCAAGTATCATGGAATATATAAGCATGTACCCTGCAAGGTTATCCTGAGGCATCTGGATTTGTTAAGCTAATAATGGGACTTTGCAAATGGCTTGGAATTAGCTTACTCTGAGATACCTCTTGTTTGTTGTGCACATATGTTACATACAGTATTTTGTATTTATTCAGCATCTTCTCCTGTCTGCCTGCCTATTGATATATATGGCTGAATGCACTGGTAATATTGCTGAATATTCAGTGCATAGGGCTTTCTATAATATTCCTTCAGTATCAATATCTTAATAATACTTTTATTATCAATACTCATTTTTCTGTGATTTTTAAAAGTACTTGTCCTGTAATAATATTTGCATCTGGTAATGTTTAAGATGAGATTAAGAAAGCATGTCTTTTACCATATTTAATGCAGGCAAAGGTAAGGCATCTTCATTCTTTCTTGTGCCGTTTAGTACTCTTGCACTTCGGCCCAGGGGTTTTGTAAATGACCCCAAAAATGTTCTCATGGTCCACAGTTTAGGAAACTCTTTAATATTTGTTAGTTAGGGGAAATAAAGCTTTAAAGGGGAAGTTAAGCTTCAGAATGTTGGTTCTTTAAAATGAAGCTTAACCAAAATATTTAGCTCTGCAGCTCCTATTTACTGGCTGAACAAACCTTCAGTTTTCCATACAGCTTGATTTCCTGTTTCTGCCCCCTGCACATGCACCTTCCTTCCTCTCAATTTGCATATCAATGATCCAATTGGCTGCCACACTTTAGCCAATCAGATTAATGACATGCAAATTAAAAGTAGCACTGTTTATTGCTAGTGATGAGCGAATCTGTTCCGTTTCGCTTCGCCGAAAAATTCGCGAATCTTTCAAAAGATCCACGAAACGGTGAAAAATTCGCGAAACGGCAAAAATGTCGTGCGACAAAAAAATTGTCACCTGCGGCTATTATTTTGTCACGCGGCTATTGTTTCGTCGCCCGCGGCTATTATTTTGTCGCGCGGCTATTATTTCGTCGCCCCTGGCTATTATTTAGTCGCCCCTGGCTATTATTTTGTCGTCGCGGCTATTATTTTGTCGCGCGGCTATTATTTCGTCGCCCGCGGCTATTATTTTGTCGCGCGGTTATTATTTTTCATCCGTTTCGCAAAACAATCTGCCAATGGCGAAACGCAGAAATTCGCCGCGAATCCATGCCTGGCGAAACTTTTCGCCCATCACCATTTATTGCATAGTGCACATACACACCAAATGCTTCAATGACTTCATGCCCTCTTCATCAGTGGAAAAAGTACAAACAATTCAATAACGATGCCAAACACCCTTACATACCCATAAGCACCACCCCCGCCTCTGTATAGGCATCTGACGTAATACACTCAATCATGAAGAGAAAATATGAACTAGTTGTCAATGTGCGTAATTACTTTATTGAATTGTGTGTAATTTTTCCACTGATGAAGAGGGCGTGAAACCCTTGAAACGTTTGGTCTATATGTGCACTTCGCAATAAACAGGTTGGAGGTATTCCTTTATACAACAAAATCGATTTGTGTGCATTTCCTTTTTTCCTTTTGTGCTCATTGGTATAGGCACCTAGCCAGGTGCATCTGGAGGACCTGCACCAACGGATTATAGACTGAGTTTACAAGGAACCATGAGTGTATGGCCTTTTTGTGTCAGTATTGTCTATGGCAGGCAGGGGCGGGCCAAGCCGACCGGGCCCCCGAACGGCGCATGCGCGCCAAAGCACAGGAGGAGGTGCAGGGGAGCGGTGCGATTAGATCGTCATTGCCTCCACCGCTAATGACAAGCAGCGGAGGCAATGACAAAGTAGCACTAGGGGTAGGCAGGAGAGGTTCTGGTGCCCCCCAATCATTGTGCCCTAGGCAGCTGCCTCTTCTGCCTACCCCTAGTTCCGGCCCTGATGGCAGGGTATTTTCTGTAGCTGCTACTAAGTAAAGAAAACATTTATACATGTGTAAACCAAAATAACTGGTATATCAACTCATTATCTTTATCTCTTAGTGCTACTTATCCTTTTACTGAAACCGGGGGGGGGGGGGGGGGGGGGGAGTTCTTGTGGATTTTTTTTTTACAATACCACTTTTTTCACTTTGGTTTGCAGCTTTTATGAGCAGTAAATGAAACATTTTGCATAAAGAGAGAATGAAATGATGTCGCACATGCTGATTTGCATACAAAGTGACCGCCGGCTTTGGCACCTCAAGTGAATGGAAAATGAATGGAAAATTTAGCCCTTTGCTTTTAGACAGCAATATTAAGCACAGTTTGATCAGTAATTGTACAGAATGCCCATAGCACCAGCCTTGCACAAATGAAACATCTATCAGATGAATAAAATAAACACTTCAGTTATACCTGGCTTTTGATGACAGGGAGGCTGACACTTAGCCAGAATGAAGGCCGCAATGCCGATAGCTGAAATCCAGAATCCTTTTGTAAAATAAAGGCAGTATGATGGATTAAAGGGGAACTGTCATCATCCACGTTCTCCACACCTTCCAACATAAAGCCCTTCAAAAATGCACAAGTAATGAATTATATTAACTTACTTTTTGCTATATTTTTTGCCATATTGCCTTTGATGGTGGAGTTCCATTAAGTGACACTGCAGCCCAGCATAATTATAATTTCTAAACCATACCGTAATTATCAGCAACATAATCACAGTTCTGTGAGCCCAAAATTGTCTATCCATATAAAACATGTGATTCAAATGTATAAGTACTTGTGACTTTTAAGCTTTAAGTTTGTGAATGTTATTTTTTATTTTTTCTATTTCAGTTCAAATAAACTTGAAATGTTTGCTTATTAATTAAAAAAAACATAATCAAATAAAAAATCACTTACATCTTTGCTAGGACAACTCCTACTGACTTCTACAGGAACTCACAAGTTTTCTAATTATTTTGTGCTCAATGCCTTGGAGACATGTTTTAAGGTATAAGGACCAAGTGTACTGCCAATCAGAGTCTCCTGTAGTCTGCAAATCTGCACTGGCCCACTAAATTAATAATCACAGCCCTTATTGGTCACCCTCTAGGACAGCGGTCCCCAACTTTTTTACCCATGAGCAACATTTAAATGTAAAAAAGTTGGGGAGCAACACAAGCATGAAAAAAATTCCTAGGAGGTGACTAATAAAGGTGGTTATTTGGTAGTCCACTGCAAACCGGCAGACTACAGGAAGCTTTGTATGGCAGTACACATGGCCTTTATGCCTCAAAAACTTGCCTCCAGGTGAGAAATTCAAAAATAGGCACCTGCTTTGAGGCCACTGCGAGTAACATCCAAGGGGTTGGTGAGCAGCATGTTGCTCCTGAATATCAGGTTGGGGATCACTGCTCTAGGAAATTTTTTCATGCTCTAGTTATTCCCCAATGTTTTATTTATATTTAAATCTTGCTAAAACAGTTTTAAAAGTTTGGGGACCCAAGTTAAAAGTTATTGCATCCATAAACCAAAGGGGTCCTTAACCAGTGGGGAGTTTTCCAGCCTGACTTACCAGACATCAACTAGGGAGTCAATGACTTAGGTTTTTTATCTGCCAATGGATTCAGAGGTAAATACTTCAGCATAAATGTCCAGCTTATTTCTACCTTAATGTACAAATCATGTTACGTAGCTGGGTTATAATATATTTAATTATTTTAAACTGGTGTTTGCCAAGAAGCACTTGGCTGCTGGCACCTTCACACTAGGATCACTAGTGAGACCATTGTCAAAAAGTCCAGTGTGCCAGCTACACTCTAAATCAGGGGTCCCCAACCTTTTAAACCTGTGAGCCACATTCAAATGAAAAAAGACTTGGGGAGCAAAACACGCATGAAACATGTTCCTGGGGGTGCCAAATCATGGCTGTTATCGGCTATTTGATAGCCCTTTTATGGACTGGAAGCCTACATAAGGTTCTGTTTGGCAGTACATCTGGTTTTTATGCAACCAAAACTTGCCTCTAATTAAAAAATAAGCCCCTGCTTTGAGGCCACTGGGAGCAACATCCAAGGGGTTGGAGAGCAACATGTTGCTCATGAGCCACTGGTTGGGGATCACTGCTCTAAATCAAGCAGATCCCATTGATCCGCTCTATATTACTTCTCTGTTGACTTTTGCTCTTCTCTTTCAGGGCCACAAGGCACAAATGTTGTACAACCCCAGCATTGCAAGGTATCCTTAAGATGGCCATACATGTTCAGATTTTAGTCTACTTCCGACAAACATTTGAATATCAGTCGTATATTTAAATGCAACAATCTAAAACTAACATTCAGACTGAAATTGCACTTAAAATACAAATGGGAGGATGTTCTGAACATGAAATAGTTGGCAGACACCATTACTATGAAAGTGACTTCCATTGTAGGTCCCCCAAGGATATCACACAACACACAATACATGCACAGATTTTTTCATTAGCTGACCAAAATTTTCCGAAAATCGTATGATTTTATCGGTAGGTATATACCCAGCTTTAGCCTCTGGAGTCTGGAGACACCATGGAGTTGCATGGCATTGCCTTTAGACAACAACTCAGCATGGCAGTTATATTTGTTATTTAAAAACAAGCATGTTTAGTGAGTTTCAATTAAGGGTTGTTTTAGAAGGGGAGTTATCATGAAATAAAAAATATGGCTTTTCCTATGCATAGAAGAGAAGAGCTTAGACAAAGAAAAATGTCTTTATATTATGTTTCTCACCACCCTTATCACATTGCCTACCTGTGTTATTCACTTGGCTGACCACTCCATTCCTGGTGCTCTGTGAAAACGCTGTCACTGTAGGGGACATGGAGTCATGAGGAATGGAGTGGGTAGCCTTCTGGTGACTGATTTATACAAAACAAAAGCTGAATTCTTGACTACCATAAGTTATGCTTTCCCATCAGAGTAAATACGGGGAGAACAAATCAAGGCATCCTGAACTACAGCTCCATTTGTTTTGAAGTCTGATTTCCCCAATGAAAATACAGCTCCAAAGTTGACAAAGCATGCAGCCAGTGTAGGGTGTGCTGAAAGTGTAATTATTAAATGTGGGGAGCGAACCTAAGAATAAACATTTATACATATTACAGCTGCAATAATGATACTTACATATTATTTGAATGTAACAGTGAAATTCCCAATGACTACTAGAACTCTTGCAATCTTAGATTGTAAGCTCTACAGGGCAGGGACCTCCTTCCTACTGTGTCTTATACCACATGGCACTTATTCCCTGTGCATTTATATATATTTTTTGTATATATTATAACACTTTTCCTCCCTGTGTGTAATTTTGTATTTTGTAAGACTGTACAGCGCTGCGTACCCTTGTGGCGCTTTATAAATAAAGTTATACATACATACAATAACTTCTTTATCGGGTCTTTCCACTGGAGCAGTATTTTCCTTTGGTGCTGAGAGCAACCACATTGGTGCTATTTGGCACCTATCTTTATAAATCAGCCCTACTGTGTTTTAAGGTTGATTTGTATTTCACAATAGGCACCAGCTGAATGTATCAGTCAGTATGGGGAAAAGAAATGAGTTGGATTTGCACTAATAGATGGGCTTCATTACCCATGAATATGTAGACTGAACGTATAAATGTTTCAAAATCTGCCCGATTTTACCCAGACTATGGAGACAAAAAGGACAACCGGGTCAGAATATAACCGGTCACAGTTTTTTAATTTCTATTAAGAATAACATTAAAATAAACAGCAATATAGGCATAAACATTATTAGCCGGCTTACTTTGCCATGCTGACCAGGTCTGGACCAAGCAACAAGAATACCAATGTTCTGTCCCTTGTGCAAGGAGACCATTCCCAATCCCTGGCAAACATTTCTTAATTGTGACAAAATAAAAATTGATTATCCTACTGGACCCCACCTCACCATTGATCCTGACAAAAAAAGAGATGGGGGGAATGTTGTTTACTGCTCATCTCTGGAAAAGGCTTCTAATTTCTTTTTTTGACTCTCTGTATACCCAAATGCTGCCTTCTCCTGATCTTTCACTTCCTTTAAGCAAGCAGGAGAAAAGCTGGGAAGGGGTGGTTCTGTACCGCTATAAAGGAAGCAGGCCCCCTGTCCCCTGGTCTCCCCTCACCCACAGGGTCTGTTTCTTCTTTAGTTCTACCACCGCTTCCTTTCCTCTCCTTCTTTTTTATCTATCCACTCTGCACTGGACAGACTCCTTCTTGTATTTATCCCAATGCAGTCAGGGCCCTTCCTTTGCAAACTCCAATGTGTGTCCTAGGCCTCCTACTGATAGACCCTCAAGCACAGTCATTATTCTATACTTTCCATTGATCCCTGGTAACTCTGAAATTGTCTTTCAGTGCGGTGAGTTGAGTTTGGGCAGCCGTCCATCCATCCAAAAGTGACAGCATTTGTCCCAAACTTTTTTGGTTTCTTTCTTCTTTAAGAAGTGGGTGGTGGCATTTATGGTAGAACCTTCATGTACCTAGGTTATGTTCTTGCCAATTGACTTTCATATCCCAACATGTTAATAAATATGTTAATACATTAGCAACCCATGCGCTATCAGCCTGAGGCACAAGGTGAGAATTCACTTTTTGTATCAAATTAAAACAGGTGATATTAGCAGCAATTTTATAAAGTGGAATTTACATTTTTATTCTAGGAACAGAATGCATCAAAGCTGAACTTTCCTGACCCTACAGAATATTTTCAGTGTGAATTTATTCTGAAGCGGGGAAACGTAGAATATGTGTTGCAAGCAATATCTGAGGCAGACAGCCTCTCCTCTATGACTGCAATGATGTCTTTACAGCTCCTTTAGCTTTGTCTTATGCCTTACAGCACATAAAAAAAGATTTTTTTTCCCATACATGGACATTAAAGAAGCTGTGATTATCATTTTATTGATAATATTTTTAGGTTAATAGATAGATAGATAGATAGATGATAGATAGATAGATAGATAGATAGATAGATAGATAGATAGATAGATAGATAAATGATAGATAGATGATAGATAGATAGATAGATGATAGATAGACAGACAGATAGATAGATAGATAGATAGATAGATAGATAGATAGATGATAGATAGATAGATAGATAGATGATAGATAGATAGATAGATAGATAGATAGATAGATGATATATAGATAGATAGATAGATAGATAGATAGATGATAGATAGATAAATAGATAGATAGATAGATAGATAGATAGATAGATAGATGATAGATAGATAGACTTCATTCTAGTCCAGTGTTCAGTTTTTTTCCCATACA